>NC_143519.1:56545352-56876423 GCF_031878675.1 Megascapheus bottae
AAAAAGGAGGACCAGATGCAGGTAGAGTAGAAATATGAAGAAGAACCAGAACATCTGGTTGAGAAGTAGATTCTATCTGCTTGTTCAATGTGTTCTTGGTGGCTGTTTCCATGGGAGATACGAGATGTTCTCAGGACGACTCTTCTAGTCAAAACAAGTTAGGTAAAACTGAGCACTGACTATATATGAGGGCCGTGTTCCAGAAGCCTGTGAACTAGGGACTGCTTCATTGTTCTCAAATGGAAAAACTATCAAGGTGAATCGTTTGGTGAGGTCCTATACAACTAGTAAGTGACAGAGCCCTGGTTATTTTAGTGGGCCTATTCTGGGGCCAGCATTATTCTCAGAGCTGGTGGATCAAGGTGAAGACAAAAAATAACCTGCCCTATGAAGGGTAGGTTGTAATAGAAAAGAAAAACATTTGGTTTTGTTTGCTTTTGGTGCTGGTAGTAGGGCTTGAACGCAGGGCCTTGAACCTTCTTTTGGCTTTATCCCTTACAGCTAGTGCTCTTCCACTTGAGCCACGCCTCCACTTTCATCTTTTTACAGGTTTATTTGAGAGGCTGTCTTTAAATTGACATTTAGATCTCAGCCTCCTGAGTAGCTAGGATTATAGCTGTGTCCCAGTGGAGCCTAGCTCAGTATTCATTTTTGTAATTCATAAATTTTTAGTCTGTTTGACAGACAGTGCATCAATGTATCCTTTGTGTGTATTTTAAGTAAACTTAGTGTCTCTCATTATGAAAATGGCATATATTCTGGGCTGGAGTGGTGGCGCACACCTGTAATCCCAGCTGCTTGGAGGCAGAGATAAGCCCAGGAAAAAGTTAGCATGAGACCTATCTGGAAAACAAAAAATTAAAAGCAAAAGGATTGGGAGTGTGGTTCAAGTAGTAGAACATCTGAGGAGTAGCAACACAAGGTTCCAAGTTCAGTCCCCCACACTAAAAAATGAAACACAATTTCTATCTCTTTTATTCTCTTGCTCTGTGTGTGTATGTGTGTGTGTGTGTGTGTGTGTGTGTGTGTGTGTGTGTGTGTGTCTGTCTGTCTGTCTGTCTGTCTGTCTCTCGGTCTCTGTTTCTCTCTGTGCTGGTACTGGGATTTGAAATCAAGGCCTAGGCACTTACTATCCTTTTTAATTCAAGGCTAGCATCATAAAACTTAAACCATAACACTGCTTTTGGCTTTTTTAGTGTTTAATTGGAGGTAAGAATTTCATAGGCTTTCCTGTCCTGGTTGGTTTTCTCAATCCACAGATCTTAACCTCCAGAGCAGGTAGATGTGAGCAACTGGTGCCCAGTATTTATCTTCATATGAATTCAAGACTGCAGTACACATGGTACTTAGCTCACTATGGATGAAGTTTAAGCTGGATAAGAACCTCCATATTCCAGATACTCCACATCCATGATGGATGATAATACCAAGGAAAGTATAGACCATAATATTTGTGTGTATGTATGCGTGTGTGTATATATATATATTACTAGTCCTGGGGCTTGACCTCAGAGACTGAGCTCTGTCCTTGAGCTTTGTGTTGAAGGCTAGAGCTCTACCATTTGTGCCACAGATGCTCTACTTCTAGCCATTTTAGTAGCTTATTGGAGATAAGAGTCTCACAAACTTACCTGCCTGGGCTGGCTTAGAACAGTGATCCTCAAATTGCAGCCTCCTTAGCAGATAGGATTATAGGCATGAGTCATGAATGCCTAGCTAAGACCATGATATTTTTTATACACATTGTATAACCCTTTGTAAACCACTGTCTTCTTTTCTTTCTCTTGCAGGAAGTCCAGAAAAAAATGTCTCTTTTTAATCTGCAGATGGACATAAGTGGGTTAATTCCTGGTCTGGTGTCAACATTCATGCTTTTGTCAAGCAGTGATAGCTACGGAAGAAAACTGCCAATGGTTTTATCCTCTTTTGGTTCTCTGGCCACCAGCATTTGGCTCTGCTTGCTTTCCCATTTCGCCTTCCCATACCAGCTTCTGATTGCATCTACTTTCATTGGTGCTCTTTGTGGCAACTATACCACATTTTGGGGAGCTTGTTTTGCCTATATAGTGGATCAGTGTAAAGAACAGAAACAAAAAACAATCCGAATTGCCATTATTGACTTTCTGCTTGGAGTTGTTTCTGGACTCTCGGGACTGTCGTCCGGCTATTTTATTAGAGAATTGGGTTTTACCTGGTCATTTTTCATTTCTGCTGTCGTTCTTACTGTGAACTTGACCTATATTTTATTTTTCCTCAGTGAGCCAACGAAAGAATCTTTATGTCCAAACATTACTATGTCCTGTGGTGAAAGACTTAAAGATCTATTTTACCGAGCTTACCTACTTTTTAAAAACCGTCCTGGTAAACAACGATCTTTGCTCTGTTTATTAATCTTTATCACAGTCATTTACTTTTTTGTCATAATAGGCATCTCCCCAATATTTTTACTTTATGAACTGGCTTCTCCACTTTGTTGGGATGAAGTTCTTATAGGCTACGGGTCTGCTCTAGGAAGTGCCTCTTTTTTGAGTAGTTTTCTAGGAATATGGGCCTTTTCTTATTGCATGGAAGACATTTACATCACGTTTATTGGAATCCTTACCACCATGGTAGGAATGGTTATGACTGCCTTTGCCAGATCCACACTGCTCATGTTTTTAGGTGAGTTATAAATAATCTCAGAGTTTTGTTGGTATGAGATAAATTCAGTGTGTCAAGAGAGAAAATATAGCATAGGCTCTCTACTTAACCCACACTTATTTGGTGAAAAGTGGAAAGCTAGTTTGTACAAAGCAATAAGCTGAAAGTCACATTTACTCAGGGGCTGGGGGTAAGGATACAATTCACTGAATAACCAGTATCTTTCCCAATTTGTATATTTGCCCAAATCTGTTTTGAGGGATACTCTACAATTTGGTTCCTCAATATAGCTTCTGCTAAAGCAAACAGTTCTTAAGTTGCTGCTCATAAGATCCATTTCCCTAAAACTATTTAAGGACAATTACATAAAACAGACCCAAAAGACTGAAAAGAAAAATTCAAGCTGGGTAGAGTGGTTGATCCTGTAATCCTAGCTATGTAGGAGACAGATATTGGAGGACTGCCGTTTAAGGTCGGCTCAGCAAGAAAGATTATAAGACTCTGTGCCTGCCCAACTCAGCTACATGGTTCCCACAAGCAGGAAGTTTCTGGCCCTGGCTAGCCCAGTGGGTTGGGAAAAAAACCCAAAAAACAAACAAAAAGCCCTGCCTTGAAAATGCACTGGCCCTTTACAGTTCTGATCTACCCTGATTTGATTATTGATCCTGTCATTTCCCTCACAGTCAGAGTGCCGTTCCTGTTCACTTTTATGCCCCTCTCTATGCTGCGGTCAATGTTGTCAAAAGTGGTTCGTTCTACTGAACAAGGTGAGTTTAATCTATCTAAGGAATATAATGAATGTGCCAATTCAGACCTGGGTATGATCCATGTGTGATACATGCCTGCAAGCCCAAAGCTCTGGAGGGTGAGGCAGAAGGACTGCAAATTTGAGACTGCATAATGAATTCCAGGCTGCAGCGAAAACTTCCTTCAAAACAAAGAATTTTTTAGTATCTGAATTATATCTCAGTAAAACCATTAGAATTTCTTTCTGCTTTGATTATGAGAGCAGACATGAATGCTAAGATGTACAGCTTATTTTTGCTTAGCTTTGCTTTAGTTTTATAAAGACTTCTTTGTTCCTCTTCAGTCCAAGAAAACACAAAGATTTACATGAATCATGTTGTCCAAAACATGTACTGCAATTTATCATGGAAAAATAAACTTAGACAAGAAAGGGCTAAGCAAGAAGACTTGAGAATCTGCCGTAAGCAGAAAGCATGTGGAGCACAGGCTGAGAAAGGCAAACTAGAAATACTCACACAAAATTGTATAGCTAGTGATGATCTGTGACTTGAGCTGTGGCTCAAGTGCAAGATTGCCAGCCTTGAGTGAAAAAGCCAAGTGAGAACACTAGGCCTTGAGTTCAGGCCCAGTCCTGACACAAAAATGAAGGCATGAATGAGTGGTCAGCCTGTCTTTGGGAGGTCTTGGGTTTTAGACCTGAGAACCATTTCTGTCTGAGGTGAGCGAGGAATGTGCATGCAATCACTGTATGCTTCTTGAACTATGATGATCAGCTTCCTTTTCTAGTTCTGTGTAGAAGCCAGTATGAGACCCCAGAGCCTCCCTCACTGGTTAGATGCCCCTCACAGAGGCTGAGTGAGCAGGGAAGACCTATGTAGCACCACCTTGTGGCACAAACCTTTTCCAGAGCACAGTGAACTTAACTGGATGAGTCACACTGAAGACCAGGGGTGACTGGACTTTCAGGTCATGCTGCAGGGAGGGATATGGCGTGAACCTGCAGCTGTCACTCCTGCTGCAGCTGAGAGGAAGAAGGAAATGATTTCTTTTCTTAGTGTGTGAACTAGTTGACTCACACCTGTCCTCCTGGCTACTCAGGAGGCTGAGGTATGAGGATCTCAAGATGGACTTTCCTGCCCAAAGCTAAGAAAGTCCATGAGCCTCTTATGTCCAATTAAACAAAAAAAAACAAAAAACAAAGAAGTACAGCTGTGGCTCAAGTGCCACCAGCTTTGAGTCAGAAAGCTAAAGGACAGCGCCCTAGCTCTGAGTCCAAGTCTCAGTACTTGCATATATGCACATACATATACACACATACACACACAGAGGGTCTCAGCAGCCTATCCTATTAACACAGCATGTCATTGAAGGTCCCAGGGATGGTGGGCATTAGAAGTAAGTGTAGCTTGGTCTCCGGAGGAGAAACTGCTGGGGCCTTTTCCTCTTTTCCTGCAGACAAGACCCAGGCAAGCTCTGTCACCATCTCTTCATCCGCCGAGTGGTTACTGACTGACTTTTCAGGAATCCTGAGGAACTAGCTTCATTCACCAAGTCTGACTTGTTTTTTCTTATTTTTCAGTTATCCTTTTTTCTCTCTCCACATTTCTGCCCTGAACAGGTGCACTGTTTGCTTGTATTGCTGTTTTAGAAACACTTAGTGGAGCTGCCTCCGTTTCTACTTACAATGGGGTTTATTCAGCCACCGTGGCTTGGTTCCCAGGGTTCATTTTTCTGCTGTCTGCTGGTCTGTTAATCATTCCGGCCATCAGTCTATGGTATGTAATCATTTCTAATCATTTTATAAAAGCTAGATTAAGTGAATTTCCTAATTCCACTCATTAAGTGACATTCATGACTGATCTAATTATTTCTTCTAAAACCCTATATTAACTGGGTGCTGGTAGCTCAGGCCTGTGATCTTAGCTACACAGAAGGCAGAGATTGGGCCGGGAGTTTGGCCTAGTGGTTAAAGTGCTTGCCTAGCATGCATGAAGACCCGGGTTTGATTCCTCCATACCACATACATAGAAAAAAGCTGGAAGTGGTGCTGAGGCTCAAGTGGTAGAGCTCTAGCCTTGAGAAAGTCCAAGGACAGTGCTCAGGCCCTGAGCTCAAGCCCAGGACTGGCAAAAAAAAAATTTAAAAAAAAAGCAGAGATCTAGAGGATCACAGTTTGAAGCTAGCCTGGGCAAAAATGTCTTGAGGACTCTAGTTGCAATTTAAAAAGCCAAAAGTATGACTGGAGGTATGACTCAAGTGGTAAAGCACCAGTCATGAGCAAGCAAGGTGGGTGATGGCTCAAGATCCTGAGTTCAAGCCCTGATATAAGCAAAAATAAATAAAACTATCCTAGCTGAATCCCAGTCCTTCATGCATCCTTATAAGCTTATCTACCTCAGAGGATGGGTGAGCTACCCAGGCAGAAAAGTCCGGTAGTTCCATTTCTAAAATAGCCAGCAAAAAACAGGGCTGGAAATATGGCTCAAGGGGTAGAATATCAGCAGATAAGCAAGCCAAGCAAACCCAAGGCCCTTAGTCCAAACCCTAGTACTGGCAAAAAAAATAAATACTATAATCATATGTAATATATATAATTAACCACTACATGTGTGTAATATATATGTATATATGCAATATATACATATATATTATACATATATGTCACATGTGGTTAATTTTATCTTTTATGTATTATGTATTATATAATTTATCCCATTATGACCAGATTAAAGATATCTTTCAAATAACGCTGTTAATAATAGGCAATGTGGATAGGCTTTTTTTTTTTTAATTTTTTTGCCAGTCCTGGGGCTTGAACTTGGAGTTTGAGCACTGTCTTAGGCTTTCTCAAGACAAGAGCTCTACCACTTGAGCCATAGCACCACTTCTGGCATTTTCTGTGTACATAGTACCAAGGAATCAAACTTGGGTCTTTATGCATGTTAGGCAAGTATTCTACCACTAGGCCAAACTCCTGGCCCATGAATAGGCTTTTGTTTCTTAACTCTATTTGCACAACACTTTTAAAAATCAAATTCATACTGTTTTAATTTTTTCCAAATGTCCTTGCCAGTGGTAGTTTTAGTCATAACTATTTTGTGAGGACTCCACAAATTAGACAGAGGATAGACAAGAGAAGTTAGGAATTCAGGTGACAAAAATATAGATTCTGTATTATTTCCAGAATTCTGTGCATGAGTCAACTAGATTCGAAATGCCAGGATGCCTGCTATGCGTAATTTGCATAAACTGTTAAGTCATGTAACCATGGGAATAGTGGATTATTTACCTGGTGACTTCATCTCTGTTTTACCATCTTGTTTGCAGTGTTATCAGATGCCTCCACTGGGAGGAGGAAAGCTATACACTTCTCATACAGGAAGAACCTACTGGCCACACATCAGATGGATGACTGTACACATTTCTGCACACAACATGACCTCTGAAGAGTACAAACTGACTTTCAATTCAGTGCTTTAATCATGATCAACATTACATATTCTTTCTCCTAAACTGAACTGGCAGAGAAACAGCATACAATTTGGCTCCTTCTGGTACTATGTACTTTGAGCACTTTATGTTCCTAGTGCAATGCGTTTGCAATACTTCTGGACTCAAGGAAAACTGAAACTGAAAGGCTGAAAGAACAATTAAGAAACTGTGGCAAAGTCAAAAGCAATAATTTCACCAACATACGTATTTATCCTACACTGAAGCCAAGGAGAAGTCTTTATCTCAGTTTCACATCTGTAAAATAGGTTTCTGACATTGCTCAGGAATTTAGAAGGCATAATGAAAATTACAGTGAATAAGTCACTGATCCAAAAAACGTTTCAGATATTTATAATTCTCATACTTGAGTAATGGTTTCTTTTATAGAGTTCATCAAGCAGTATTGATGGTTAAGACATTGAAAGAATACAAAATCCTTACAAGAGAAGCACTTTAAAGAATACATATGTTTCATTTGGCAGGTATGATCATATTTTTTTATGTAACACAAAGGGCGGTGGGTGAGTTGATAAATAAAATTGTCATAAAGAAAATTTAAAAGCTGAGCAAACAGCTAGTGGTAGAGTGCTTGCCTAGCATGCATGAAGACCCGGGTTCGATTTCTTGGTACCACATACTTAGAAAAAGCCGGAAGTGGTGCTGAGGCTCAAGTGGTAGAGCTCTAGCCTTGAGAAAAATCCAAGGACAATACTCAGGCCCTGAGCTTAAGCCCAGGACTGGCAAAAAAAAAAAAAAAATGAGCAAACAGCTCATCATGGTGAGAAATAACTAGTATCACAGAGCTAGAATTTATTTTCTACATCTGTAGAAGGATGAACATATTCTACAAACCCTGGCTAGGAATTCTACCACTCATATTTCTTTACCCTTTCCATACTTTTCTTACTGTGTGGGGAAGGACATTTCTAAAACACAGGTCTTATATTCTACAAGTAAAAATTTCCATCACCCTGACACCATTAATCCTAGCTACTCAGGAGGCTGAGATCTGTGGATCACAGTTCCAAGTTAGCCCAGGTAGGAAAGTTTGTGAGACTCTTATCTCCAATAAATTACTCAGAAAATACTGGAAGTAGGGAAGTGGAGGCTGTGGTTCAAGGAGCAGGGCTGTAGCCTTGTGCTGACAAGCTCCAGGGACAGCACCCAGGCCCAGAGCTCAAGCCCCGTGACTGACCAAAAATTAAAAAAAACAAAAAACAAACAAAAAACTGGAAGTAGGGCTTTGGCTCAAGTGGCAAAAGAAACTCAGGGACAGTGCCCAGGCTCAGAGTTCAAGACCCAAAGCCAGACAAAAAAAAAAAAAAAAAAAAGGAAAGGAAGGAAGGAAAGACAGAAAGAAAGGAAAAGAATTTTCAATAGCTGTCACCCAAAGAACTATGATCAAGCAATGGCAATCTGACTTCTCCCTGCCCTCAGATTCACTCTAGCCAGGAAAGACCATGCTGTATTGTACCTCCATATCTGTTTATACACTCTTATTTATCCTTCCCCCACCTTCCAATTAAAACTGAAGTCTCAGACAAAACATTGTTTTTTTTGTCTGTGTCACCAGGGTCCTTAACACATCACTAATTCTCAAACACTGCAGGGACCACATAGTTCTGTACCTTGGCCTGGATTTTCAGTTGTCCTGGAATTGTTCCCCTCACCTGACAGTTATTTCCTTTGGGCAAGGTCAATCTCTGGTTACTCATCATATGCTCAATAAATGGATCCAAACTAAGGGACTATAAAAGACACATTTAATGCCTTATAAAAAATAACCATTAAAAAAAATAACCATTGCTGCCAGGTGTGGTGGCTCACGCCTATAATCCTAGCTATTCAGGAGGCTGAGACCGGAGGATAACAGTTCAAAGCCAGCCCTGAGACTCTTATCTCCAATTAACCACTAGAAAACCAGAAGTGTCCCTGTGGCTCATGAGCAGGGCGGTAGCCTTGAGCTGAAGAACTCAGGGAGAGTACCCAGGTCCAGAGGTAGGGTGGTAACCTTGAGATGAAGAGCTCAGGGACTGTAACCAGGCCCAGAGTTCAAGCTCCATGACTGACCGACAAAAAAAATAAATAAATAAAGCTGGGTGTGGTAGCTCATGCCTGTAATTCTACCTACCCAGAAGGCTGAGCTCTGAGGATCAAAGTTCAAAGCCAGCTGGGGCACAAAAGGACCAGAAACTCTTATCTCCAATCCTCTCGAAAACAGGAAGTAGGGCTTGGCTCAAGGGTAGGGGGGTAGCCTTGAGCGGAAGAGCTCAGGGACAGTGCCCAGGCAGAGTTCAAGCCCCATTACTCCCCCCCTCCCCCTGCCCCCCCCAAATATATATATATATTAAATAACTATTGCTATCATGCATTAAGCCAGCCCTACAAACAAATTGAAAATTATGTTATGCCATGTGTTTTAAGTTAATTTATTTTATAGGTTCTTCAATACCTTCTACTTAAAGTGACAGGGTCCAGAGTAAGATGCAAGTTGTCACATCCCATGGCAGCAGACCAAAATGAACAGCTATTCTCATACTAAACTTTCTCTAGAAGTTCTAAGCCAAGACTGTGGCACTGTAGATTTGATTATACAAAAATACCACCAACATGCTGACAGGTAAAGAATGAGCCGAGTCCGGAGTCTGGACTGCCAAGGGAGAGTCTCAAAGCCCCGAGTCTAAAGAGGGTTCTAAACACCTACACAGCTCTGTAACTCAACACAGTTGCTTCTTGGAAATCTCACCTTTGGGCCTAATTGGTATGATCACAGCAAATCCAGAATCCAGGATGGCAGACTCTAACCTGGAAACCACACCAGTTTAGAAAATCAATTTGAAATCTTGAAAATGAAAAATTCGATAACTCAGAAAAAAATAATTAAAAACTTAACAGAGTGGAACAATGTAAAAAACAGACTATAAAGGCTTGAAGGTGAAGTACAGGAATTAAGACACTGATACAGAGAAAAATACCAAGAAAGTACAAATGGAACATGCAAAACCTCTGGTACACAGAAGACCAACCCTATGAATCAGGCATCAAAGAAGAGAATCAAACTAAAGGCACAGGTGACACACTCAATGAAATAATACCTGAAAATTTCCCTGGTCTTGAGTCAGGAGACTTTTTGGACTCTAAAACAAGTAAGATCAAAGAATCTCCCTAACACATATTATAGAAGACACTAAATATCCAGAAAATGTTATTTATGTAGAACAAGTTCTACATAAAGGCAACCCATCAGTACAACAAAAAAAAATTCTCAAAAAGGAAAGCATATTCCAAGTCTTTAAAGAAGAGGATGACAAATGCAACTATGGAGATACAGGGGTAAGGCTGTCAGCCATCTATAGTTTGGAACCACCTTCATGTCACTGTGGTGCATACAAAAGTTCACAAATCACTGGCGACCTCTGGCATCTCAGCTTCAGATGTTAATTTTGATCTTGTATGCTATTAAAACCATGCCAGTCTTCTTGAGTTATTTTGAGTTTAGAGTCACCTTACATCAGATAGTAGGTCGATATTCTAAAAGCACATTTACAATAGTCCTGTGTGTGCACCTTCCTGGCTTCCTTTTAGCTAGAAACTGGCAATGTTCCCCAAATTCTTTCTGCATGTTAAGTTTCTTTGGAGCCAGCTTCCAGGAGAATGCTGGGCTCCTATGGGGAGTGGAAACAAAGAGGGCTGGGGCAAGGAAGGAACTGGATCTATACGGTAAAATCACCCCTTTTACGAAAGATTGTCTTAATGGCAAAAGACAGATCCTCCTTCTAAGCACAGAAAAGAGCTTCTCAGCCTGTTTCCACAGCTTAATTGGATTCTTACCTATCTACTCAATGCTCCACTTTCCACACAGAAGACCTGGCAGGGCAGTGATTGCAACGCCTGTGCTGACTGGAGCTCAGATGCAGGTTTGTGTTGCGAGATCTGTTCACTGCTATAGGTTGTTTGGGGAGTTGGGCTTGCTAGATGCTTGCTTTAAATCCCCCGATGTTGTTAAAAGCATCTACTTCTGACGCTTTTCGTCTAGCTGCCCAGAACTTGGCTCTAATGGGGTCCTACGGTTTCATGTGACTGGATAGGATAACTGTTTTATAACTGCCTACCAGAGACAGCCAGATTTCTTACCTAGAGCCACTGCCTGACCCAGCTCAGTCACATAGCAAATCCATCAGTGTCTCGGGCACTTTGTGTCCTTTACACTAACTGCCTAATGCCAATAAGTCATCCAGAGAGCCAGAGTGCAAGCTGTAAACATGTATATTTCAAGCATAAAACTGGGATGATAGATACTAGAGGCTCATACCTGGCAGCAGATGACAAAAGCAATCAGAAGCTAACAGTTCCACAGATAAAGCGAAGGACACAAGACAGTGATGGCACAGAAAGAGAGCACTCAAAGAATTCTTTATTATTTTTTTTCCACCAGTACTGGGGACTGAACTTGAGACCTGAGCACTGTCCCAGGACTTTCCTCAAGGCTACCACTTGAGACACAGCACCACTTATGGCTTTTTCTATGTATGTGGCACTGAGAAATCAAACCCAAGTCTTCATGCGTGCTAGATAAGCAATCTACCACTAGGCCAAACTCCCGGCCCCTAAGAGAGCACTCTTGTATGTGCCACTGGTGAAGCCATGCACTGGCCTCCTCCTATCTTTTCTCAGGGGTCTAATCCCAGGAGAGATCTGGCTGACCTAGGTAACAAATCTGCCCTTCCCTGGGGCCAGGAGCAGACAATGAAGCCAATGTGTCTCTTCTAATAGTAGAGGGAGACAGACACCCTCCCTGAGAGCATACATAATAGAGTTTCAGCTATTTGTCACTGATATCCAGGGGGCTAGAATTTCTGCTAGGAAGAAACCCCAGAGAGCCAAAAAGACAAATGAGCCCTACAAAGTGGAAAGTGAAATAGAGGAGAATGGAATCAGATGGCTTACGTTGCCTAGTTTCCTCCCAAAGCTAAGCCCCAGAGATATTCAGGGTTGTTGTTCGAAGAAGAGATTGGAAGATCATGATTAGAGGTCAAGGAGAGGAAAAAAGTTGCAAGATTCCACCCCACCCCCACATCTCAAGTAACAACTGGCTGAAGTTGTAGATACCTGTCATCCCAGCTACATGGGAGGATGAGATCAGGAAGATCACAATTCCAGGCCAGTCTAGCAAAACCTTTACAAGATTCTGTCTCAACAACAAAAGCTGAATATAGGGTCATGTGGCTGCTACTCCAAGTATGGAACTATGGCAGTAAGCAATAAATTGGAGGATTGTGGTCAGACAAAAAGCAGAACTGCATCTTTAAAATAATCAGAGCAAGCTGGGTGCCAGTGGCTCATGCCTGTAATCCTAGCTCTCAGGAGGCTGAGATCTATGGGTCACAGTTCAAACCCAGCCCGGGCACAAAAGTCCGTGAGATTCTTATCTCCAATTAACCACCAGAAAACCGGAATTGGTGCTGTGGCTCAAATGGTAGAGTGCTAGCCTTGAGCTGACTGTACCCAGGCCCAGAGTTTAAGGGGTTGAAGATCTGACTCAAGGGATGGAGCAGCTGCCTAGCATGCAGCCCTGAGCTCAAACCTCTCTATCACAGAAATTAAATAAAGAAATGTTACATTTAGATCATCAAAAGGACAGTAGTAGAAGATTATAAAGCAAGTACCCATGAATCCAAAAGGAGAAATGTGAGCAACTTGACTTTACAAAAAGAAAAAAAAGAATGTCAATCAGTAATAGTAGAAATGGCTGGGTGTGGTGCCTCATGCCTGTAATCCTAGCTACTCAGGAGGCTGAGATCTGAGTTTTGCAGTTCAAAGCCAGCCCAGGCAGAAACATCCATGAGACTCTTCTAATTAATCACACACACACACACACACACACACACACACACAACTTGGAAGTAGAGCTGTGGTTCAAATGGTACAGCACAAGCCTTGAGCAAAAGGAGCTCAGAGACAGTGCCCAGGCCCTAGGTTCAAGAACCAGAACTGGCACAAGAAAAAAACAAAAAGTAAAAATAATCCTGTCTTGGTCTTCATTGTCATAAGGATTCAGAAAAAAGATAAGTTCCTGGGGAAGAAGAATATACAAAGTCCCTATTTATTACTGTACAGGTCATTTATTAATTACAGAAGGAAAATTACTTTTACAATAGAGAGGTCCTGGGTCCATTGCCTATTAACTGACCACAAGTACCATGGAAGGTGGATAACATGTGACTCCTGTGGGATACAAATCTGGAGTACACAGGGATCTTTGTGGACTTCCTGTCAAAAGTGCTGATGCTGAATCTGCTCATGAGGAAATAAGACAGCATGTTAACAATCAGTGAATCTGCAGGAAGGTGATGGGAGTGCTCTTTCCGATCACTATCATTTACATCAAAAAGTTGGAGACCCCTGTTAGGTGTTGTAAGATTTCTACATATTACAGAAAATACCAACAGAGATATGTGTTAAGTTAAAATCAATTCTTCTCTGTGAAAAGGAGAGGCAACATTAAAACAGCATCCTACCTAATCCTGCCTTGACCTAAAGCTATATCCTCTACGTGACCCACATTTTGTCACAGCAAGGAACAATGTAGTTGCTTTCCTGTCTCCAGAAGGTCATGATCCAGAGAAGCCCGAAGACAAAGTACAGCTGACAAAGCACATTTACTAGTTCCAGAAATAAATCCAAGATTTGGAAGCATACTGTAAACTTTGCCCCCTCTAAAAGTTTTTACATCTCTTACAATATTTTTTAGGACTGAAAGAAAAAAGGACTATGTGGAAAGACTATTTGAGTAGTCTATATTCTCTCTTTAGAATTTAGGAACCTATAATAAAGCAAATTAAAAGTACAGGTTCTTAACTATTTGTTGTACATCAAAAACTTAAATGTAAAGTTTTAAAATCATGAATCAGTTAAGTCCAGTGAAGTATTTTGGGGAATTTTGTCTTATTAAAACTAGTCAGGTTGGGTACTGGTAGCTCACAATTATAATCGTAGCTACTCAAAGGACTGAGATCTGAGAATCACAGTTCAAAGCCAGCCCAGGCAGTAAGAAGATTCATTTTTAGTTATCCACAAAAAAAAAAAAAAAAAAAAAAAAAAAAAAAAAAAAAACAACCTGGAAGTGGAGCTGTCAAGGAGTAAGAACACTAGCCTTGACACAAAAGTTCAGAGACAGCCCCAAGATCAACACACACAGACACATAGACACACAGACACACACACCAGCCAGTTTTCATATACTTAGCCAATTGGATATTTCAATGAAGGATTATATACCACATAAACCCTCCATTTTCTGTTAGTATTTCACTTGTTCAGATCACCTGCACCTGCATTCTTAAGCATTTGCAATTAGAATAATAATACAATACAAAGAGTACTGGATTGTACATGTTACCTCTCCTCCTGCAGAGGATAACAGCTACAACACAGAACTGAACAGTGATATGCCTGTTAGCAGGATTCTGTAGATGGAGGAGTAAAGGAATACATTTGGTGAGACATTTCTTGGTGTGACAACCCTCCAACACTTCCACTTGGTAAAACACTGGTTCTTTTGTTCTCATTTATAAGACATTAAGTTATATGCATATTATGCATTACTTTATTTTTTAGTTCAGTGTTAGCAAATTTTAATCAAGCACCGATATCGTCTTGGAATTTTCATCTCCCCTCACCTCAGGAAAGGGGTTGGAAATTGAGTTAATTATGTCACTGTGTGATGAAACCTCTATTAAAAAAAATCTCAGAAAGATGGGGTTCAAAACTTCATCTTGGAGCTGGTAGCTCTTGCTTATAACCCTAGCTACTCAGGAGACTGAGATCTGAAGATCTCAGCTTGAAAAACAGCCTAACCTGACAAATCCTATAAACTCTTCTCTCCAATTAACTAGCAAAAAGCCAGAAATGGAGCAGCTTAGAAAAGGCCAGAAGTGGAGGTGTGACCCAAGTTTGCCAACTTCACTTCAGAGAGAAGGAAATCAAGGATCTTACAACATTCTGCAGGGTGTCACGAACATTTATAACATGTGACTTTCAAATGATGCCTAATGTGAAGGCACTTTGTGGAACAGAGTCCACTGACCTGGGGTGTCTGATGCCAACTCCACAGACATACGTGGAACAGCGTAAGAGTATAGAATTCCTGTCAGTATCTGCTGGAGGACTGCTTCTAACCTTGTAGTTGAGTGTGAGTAGAGCTGGAGAAAACTGTCTGCCAACTTTTTCCATTAGATCAGACTCCAACCTATGGAAGACTTCAAAGACTGGTATTTCAGAATAGTGGCAAGGAAAATCATAAATTAATTCTCCATTTAGAAAAATCACATCTGAAGAGCTGGGCAGTACATCAGAGACCTGCAACTGACATTTGAAGAAACTGGAATCATCTCCCACTGCCAAACAAGCACTAGCCTGCAGATTAAAGGCTACAAGTAAACCTCAAGTAGAGTGACCACCGCTAATGGGCTGCTAAAAAAAAAAAAAAAAAAGGCAAAGCAAGGAAAGAAAGTTTATAAATCCATCTCTGGAGGGTCTCAACCCTAAAGAGCTTTTTTCTTCTTCTTCTTCTTTTTTTGCCAGTCTTGGGCTTGAGCTCAGGGCCTGAGCACTGTCCTTGGACTTTTCTCAAGGCTAGAGGCTCTACCACTTGAGCCTCAGCACCACTCCGGCTTTTTTCTATGTATGTGGTACTGAGGAATTGAACCCGGACCTTTGTGCATGCTAGGCAAGCACTCTACCACTAGGCCAAACTCCCGGCCCCCTAAAGAGCTTTTTGAGTTCCTATGATCTACTCAAGACTAGTCCTATTAGAATTTCAGATCCTGAAAGGAAGTTGCTCCCAAAGTCTGCCAGATGATTCTTCTATGTGTTTAGGAATACCATAGACATAAATAGGAGGAAGGTAAAGAGAAAACTAGTAAGCATTTGAGGCCAGCTTGAGTTTCATCAGCTTAATTTTAATTATATTCTAAAACCTAAGTGCCAGTGATTGTATATAGATTCTCTTCTTTAATACTTGTTAAACATGACATTTAAAATATGATATAAAAATCCATGTATAATCTTTCATTAAAAAATATTGAAATGGGGGGTGGAAGAGCTAGAGGTGTGGAAGTGGCTTATGTGATAGTGTGCCTGCCCTAAATTCAATCCCCAGTATGGAGAGGAAAAGAAAGGAGTAAAGGTCCACCAGAAAGCACCATTTAAGATGATCAGTTCCTAAATTTAATCAATGAAATCTTTCCCCTCCATATAACTAGTATTTGCCAATTAAAGCATATCAATTTTCTTTCTGTCTCTTCCTTTCTTTTCTCTTTCTTTGTTTCTTTCTTTCAGCTCAAGGCGACAGCCCAACCCCTTGCACAGCACCAACTCCCATTTTCTAGTGGTTAATTGGAGAAAGAGTCCCACATTCTTTAGTGCCTGGGCTGGCTTTGAACTTCAATCCTCAGATCTCAGCCTCCTAAGTAGCTTGGATTACAGATGTGAGCTACCTCGCCCTAGCTCAAAAAGACTTTTAAAGTGTCATTTATTTCAAGGTTTACCAGTCGGTGCTAATAGTCTAAGTGAGGTTACATTGTAGTTGGAGGGAGCAAATTATAGATGCAGACAACTTTATAATATCCATTTGTAATTTTTTCATCATACAGAAGGCTATTGTTTATATTAGAATCATTTCCCTTTAGTGTGTCTTCAAATTGTCAATGACATCAACTTTCCTGCACTCTTTAGGCAGCTTAGCTGCATTCCTGTTTTCTAGCCACTAGATGCCAGTAGCAATCACCCTGAAAGCTGTGACACCAAAACTGTGCAATAAAAAATGTTATATACATGGTAGAATTTTACTCATCCACTAAAAATAGTGGTATCTGTAAAGAAACAGCAAGATTTGGAAAATATTATATTAGGTGAACTAGGTTAGGAACAGACAGAGGTTGCATGGTTTCTCTTATATAAGGTTGCTAGAATCAGCCTATAAACTATAAGTAAACACTTTGGGAGATATGCAGGTGGTTAAAAATGTATTAACTGAAGTAGGGTAGATAAAAGGGAGAAGTATAATTCCTTAGAAAGGTTAAGTCAAAGCCCAACAAAATAAACACCAGGAAATGGGTACTTGAAAGTAGTGGGGATATAGAGTGGATGAAGCCAAGGGAGATGGGTAAAGGAATGAAGAGGGAAAGAAAACAATCATGAATTCAATGTATCTACTACAAAATATTTTAAAAGGGTTGGTTATGTTGAAAAGGGTGACATTGATCAAGATGCATTATATTCATAAACTGCTTTGTTAAGTGGCAACTCTTTCATACAACTACTTAATGTTTAAAAATAATTTTTAAAAAACTGAGCCAAAGCTGAGTGCAGTGGGTCTCACCTGTAATCTTAGCTTCTCAGGAGGCTGAGATCTGAGGATGAAGGTTCAAATCCAACCTGGGCACAAAAGACTCCTATCTCCAATTAACCTCTAGAAAACGGGAAGTGGGGCTTGGCTCAAGGATAGGGCGGTATCCTTGAGCTGAAGAGAGCTCAGAGACTATGCCCAGGCCCAGGGGTAAGGTGCTAGCCTTAAGCTAAAGAGGTCAAGGACAGTGCCCAGGTTGAGTTCAAGCCCCATGACCCACAAAACAAACAAACAAACAAACAAAAACTGAGCCAATAAAAATATCTCTAAATAGACTGGGAATTTGGCCTAGTGGTGGAGTGCTTGCCTAGCATGCACGAAGACCGGGGCTCAATTCCTCAGTACCACATACATAGAAAAAAGCCGAAGTGGTGCTGAGGCTCAAGTGGTAGAGCTCTAGCCTTGAGAAAGTCCAAGGACAGTGCTCAGACCCTGAGCTCAAGCCCAGGACTGGTAAAAAAAAAAAAAAAAAAATCCTAAATAATAATCAGGTTATATTTAGAATCAGTAAGAGAACCCATTCACTAATTTTCTAAAACCCTTTAGATTTATATATGCTGGCTCCGGTAAACAACATTTTATAATAAAGAAAAAACCAGATGAAGGTGGTGGCACTTGTCTATTATTCTTCACTCAGGAAGAAGAGATTGGAAGATAGTAAGTTTCAGGCCAGACTCTATCACCCCCCCTCCCCGGAAAAAAAAAATGAATGAAAGAAAGAAAAAAGAAAAAAAGGGAAGGGGTTAAAACCCAGAAAAGTTGTTTTGCTATAAATGAGGAGCTTCAAAACTATCTCCATTTAGGCTTCCAACTATTTCATGACAACATATCACCATCAACCAGATGTTCAACAGTGTGAAATGATCCCAGATACAGACTCTCGTGTATGAGTACTTTTAATGTTGTATACATCAAATTGCAATAGACAAATATAACAAAACCCAGTCCCTCAGAGCCATGAAGAGCACAGTGCATTACAGTAAACCGAGTTTATATTCCACCATTAAGTGGGGCTCGCCCATCAGTTCACTTTGTGATGGATCTGAAAACAAACAAAAACATTTTAAGTCTCTAATAAATTCAATGACTCCTCAGGATGATTATATATATATATATATATATATATATATATATATATATATATATATCCAAGAGAAACAGCTATGCTTTGGTGAAGTCAGAACTATACTCCTAAAAATGGATGCATTAGACAGTATGTGAATAATATCCTGATAGAGTTGACGTAAGGAAAAAACAGATTGAAAAGATTCTCCATTTTCCAAGTTCTTAAGTTTTCCAGTGCTTTTCAGGTGATGCTGGGAATAATCTCATAATCAAATCTGCAAAAATATCTTGTCTGTACCATTTTCCTGCCTGTGCATATACCTGAACGAACATCAGAATTGTGAAGCAAAAAAAAACAAAAACAAAAAACAAAACCCCTTATAAGTCTGCACTTTGTGTTAATAAGTAATCATTTTTTTAAGTAACAGAAAGCTTCCTAAAGATAAAAGCTTTGACTTCATCACTAATCTTGCAACAGTAAAACCTGATAAATCAAACTGTAAAAACAGTTTGTAAAAATGGAGAAGCACCAGTGATTGTATATAGATTCCCTTCTTGAATACTTGTTTGTTAAACATGACATTTGAAATATGATGTAAAAATCAATGTTAATAAATTCTTTAATTAAAAAAGAAAGGAAAAGGGAAAAAATGGGTAAGCACTCACATTACCATGGCAGCATTCCCAGGGGAAACCACCCAAAGCTCACTGCAGCAGTAAAACCACAAAGAAACCCATATACTCAATGAAATCTTTCCCGCCTGGAACTACCTCACAAAAGGGCAAGGAATGAATTTAAAAATGGTCATAGCGTAAACACAAAATAAAATGGCATCTCATCACACATCTGCCTAGTCTTTCAATGCCTCCAAGATGCGGCCTCAATTAACTCCAATCTTTGTTTGTGGTCTGTAGGCCCTGGTTTGTAAGTTCCCTGTTGGTTTTCTTGACCCTACTTTATTTCTACTCTCCCAACTTGCTGAAAACATTCTAGTCATGTAGACTTCCTTAAAGTCCTTTTATGTATGTTGAGACAATTCTCTACCTGTGTCTTAAAGTTTCTAGGAGCAGAAACGCTTGACAACCATGGTTCTGAACTACCTTTCCAAGACCATTTCTAGAGAACAGCCTCCAAAGACAAAGAGGCACCCAAAACAGCCAACTCGACCACCTGCAGCAAGATTCAGGAGCTCTAAACATAAGAGTTCTTGTCTAAAAATAAAATGCACCCAGCCGGGTGAGGTGGCTCACACCTGTAATCCTAGCTACTCAGGAGGCTGAGATCTGAGGATCAAGGTTCAAAGCCAGCCTGGGCACTAAAGAACAGAATGTGGGACTCTTACCTCCAATTAACCACTAGAAAATGGGAAGTGGTACTATGGCTCAAGGGTAGGGCAGCAGCCTTGAGCTGAAGAGCTCAGGGACAGCACCCAGGCCAAGTCAAGCCCCACCCACAAAATAAATAAAATAAAATAAAATGTACCCAATATGTAGTACCACTTGACTCTCTTTTTGTGTTGTGTTGGGTAGTAGAGCTTAGGGAACCAACAGAATGCTGGTAACTGGGGCATACTGCTCTGAGGAATAAACTATCCTTTGTCTCCTGGAATCTTATGTGTTCTGCCATCATTCATAAAAGTATGGCAGGCCAACTGATTGGCCTGTAAGTAGGACAAGATTCCAAACCTTTCACAGTTCTTCAGCTGTTAAATCAGAAACAGATCCTGGACATACTGTTTCTTCTGAAACAGCTTTCTCGCTACTTTTTAGGTCCACTAATTCATAGCTTACATGAATCAACTTATATATCATACAGAGACAACCATCTTTCCAAACTCAAATAGTTTCCCAAATTTATTATGATTTCTATCTTTTTTCTGTTTGTCTCCTCCATTAGAAGGTATTAATTTTGTGCATCCTTCTATCTTCAGAGTCCAGTCCAATGCTTGACATGTAATAAATACTGAACTGAATATAATGTTCAAGGCCTATTTGTCCTTCTTTCTCTATACAGAATTACCCAAGATTCTTAAATGAGTCCATTATTATAACTTACTATAAATAAATAAATGATCTATACACCTTACTAGTTTTATATGTACTTAGGGATCCCAAGTTTTCCTGCATTCAAAAAGCTCTCATAGAGGAGGCTCACTAGACTTATGCTGTGTCCACAGCATTTCCTTACCAGACATCAAGAGCCAAACAAAACTAATAAAACTGAGCTTGGGCTTCTCTATTTCTACCCCACTGCTGAGGCCCAATGAGGCATTGCTGGACAGTTACATTTGTTTATCTGCCTCAGAATAAGAAGTAGAGGAGACTACACACATTGTTCTTCCTTAAAAGTCATTTATCTGATACATAATACAATTATTCAGAGAATTTTGTTTAAGAATGGCAGAATCTTCTTTCCTATTTACCACCTATTCCAGAAACACAAAACTCCTTGGGATGGGAGACTTTCCTTAAATGTACTTTATCTTATTCATTCTATTATTACAAACATGGTGAATACTGAAACAATCATTACTTAAACCACTCTACTAATATCATAGTAAACCAATAAATCAGACTTAATACTAAGAATATAAAATTTAGAACTACTGTTTCCATCACTATGAGTATATAACAGAGCTCTATAAAAGATGCTGAATGACGCTTACCATTAAGAATATCTTCAAATCCAATAGTCTCATCATTACCCTTCAAAATATCCAGCGAAAGGTTTGAACTTGAAAGAAATGGAAGACGCTGAACCTTTGGGAAAAAGGGACAAGAGGGGGAAAGAAAAAAGAAGAAAAAGAAAATATAATTTTAAGTTCAGCACTCTTACTTGCCAACTACAAAAAAAAATAAATTTAACCAGTGGAAAAGAATGACTCACATTTTCAACACAGAATAAATTTTAAAACATTCCCCAAGGGGCCCGGAGTTTGGTGTAGTGGTAGAGTGCTTGCCTAGCATTCACGAAGACCCAGGTTCGATTCCTCAGTACCACATATACAGAAAAAGGCTGAAAGTGGCTCAAGTGGTAGGGCACTAGCCTTGAGAAAAGTCCAAGGACAGATCTCAGGCCCTGAGTTCAAGCTCCATGACTGGCAAAAAAAATAGTTTACCCTTAAATTGTAGCCTTTATCAACACTTAATAATCCCATCAGATCTGAACATGTTCTCAGGCTTTACTTTGTCTAGGAATACTACAACATATACCACATGATAAAATGCAAAACTCTAGAGCCTAATATCAAACACAGCTTCAGATATACTCTGAGCAATGAAATCCTGAGAAAATTTCAATTCAGTGAGACCATTACTCTACCAGTAGATATACTCTACCAGTAATAGTGTGATGTACAGGCACATAGTTGATATTCAACAAGCTTTAATGCAATCAAACCAAATTTTCAACTGTGGTCAATTGTCCAGTAGTTATAACTGAAGTCAGTGTAGGTAATTTTAGACACTGCTGAGGTCAGTGACTAAATGATACCATGATATTTTAAATGATTACACTGATAACCTGCAGGTGTCAGTTAACCTTCAGAATAACCCCTGCTATTCTTATTGGTCATCCATTTCATAATAAGAATTAAAAAAAATCTGAAGCTTAAAATAGTTTCTAACTTAAGTGTTTAAGACTAGATTCAGACCCATGTTAATTCTCATTTTTAAACCCTATTTCCCTCTGCCCCCGCCCCCATCCCCGGTTCTGGGGCTTGATGAGCACTGTTCTTGGGCGTTTTCCTCAACCTACAGAAATTGCCAGTAAGTTTCAGAGAGGAGGAGAATATCAAGGAAAAAAAGGCAGGAGCCATAGGTACTAAACACTAGGGTTCAAAGTAAAAAGAAAATCTACAGTATTCCACGCAATGCAAATGATCAGAAGATAAATGAATATATATACAAGACATAAAGACCTTTTTCAAAAAACAGTTAATGTAAGAGAAGTAGCTATAGAGACATTCAGGATTGATTAAAAAATTGTTTTAGTATGAAAAGACAGAGATCTGAATGTGTGTAAATGCTGATTATTTGGCAGAACAAGGAGAGATTAAAGGAGTCAGTTCCAGACAGGATCACTGGATAGAGTTACTTCCTCATGTGGTATGATGTAACAGAATCCAGAACATGGATGAAGGGACAGTTCTTAAAATTCTGGAAGGACATCTTCTAAGTATTTACTCCTGAGCAACAGGTATACCCAGCTATACACACATTGTGTACTCCATACCATCCACTACTTGAGGTCTTTTAGAGGTACCTTAAACTCAATATAACTCTCAAAAAGCAGGAAAACATGAAAGCTAATACAGTAAGTTTTCAGACAAGGGGCTTTAAGGACTTCTTTTTCCCTCTATGAAACAGGAATAAAAGTCATACCATATAAAGGTAAGTACAGAATAAATTACAGGACAGAGAAAGAAAGTCTGAACTGCTGCTGTGGAAAGAGAAGTCTTCATGACTGACTTACCTGCTGCACTGCTTTGAATTCCATTTGTAACTTCAGTGGAGCATATAGACCCTGAATGTTCCTCAGCGTGGCAAAGTTCATTTTATCTTGGTTGAGCTGGAACTACAAAAGATAATTTAATTCTAAATGTTACACTCACTATCCCTCTTCCAAATCAGTACTAGTACATATAGAATACAATACTTAGATGAAGGATTGAACCAATTACAATAAGGTAATCAAAATGATTTCTCATGACTATTTTTTTTTTTTTTTTGCCAGTCCTGGCCTTTGAACTCAGGGCCTGAGCACTATCCTTGGACTTTCTCAAGGCTAGAGCTCTACCACTTGAGCCACAGCACCATTTCTGGCTTTTTTTTTTTTCTATGTATGAGGTACCAAGGAATTGAACCCAGGTCTTCATGCATGCTAGGCAAGCACTCTACCACTAGGCTAAACTCCCGGCCCTCTCATGACTATTTTTCATTCATTCATTCATTCATTCATTCATTCATTGCCAGTTCTGGGGCTTGAACTCAGGGCCTGTGCACGGGGTTTTTCCTCAAGGCTAGCGCTCTGACACTTGAGCCACAGAACCACTTCAGGCTTTTTTATGTATGTGGCACCAAGGAAAAGAACCCAGGTCTTTGCACATGCTACACAAACACTTTACCACTAGGGCAAACTCCAGGCCCCTATTTTTCATTTTATTAAGCAATTACTTTGCCACACTCCTGACAAGATTTGTTTCTACCATAAAAAAATCATTAGCAAATAAAACTTATTAAGGTAATAGTGCATACTGGGACATGACTAAAGATCACAGTATACATAACCTGACAGTAAGATGTTTTACTCTAGAGTGTCTACTGAAAATTCTCCACATATGGTTCTTTGGGAGAAAACCAGGCTATTTTACTTTAAGTGAAAAGTTAAAAAAAAAAAAGTGTCAGGAATCAGAGCCTGGGCACTATCTTTAGGCTTTCTAAAGGCACAGCGGTACTTGAGACACTGCATCACTTCTGGCTTTTTTTTTGTAGTACTGAGGAATCGAACCCATGCACAAATGTGCACGCACACTAAAACTCTAGTGGTAGAGTTTTGACTAGAATTCTACCACTAGGCCATATTCCTAGCTCAGTTAGATTCATTTTTAAAAAGTAGAGTACTGCCAGAGGTATGGCTCAGTAGTAGAATACAAGCCTAACAAGTATAAAGCCCTGTGTAAAAACAAAATTAACAAAGGTAATTACGTATTTACAATATATAAGCAACTTTCATTCCTTCCCATATTCCTTAAAGATAGTTTCATAATCATCTTCTGTGCTTTTTGGGGGTAGGGGAGTGTCATCGGGCTTGAACTCTGGGCCTGGGCGTTGTCCCTGAGCTCTTCAGCTCAAGGCTACCCTTGAGCCACAGCCCCACTTCCTGTTTTCTAGAGATTTGTAGTACCTGGGCTGGCTTTGAACCTCGATCCTCAGATCTCAGCCTTCTGAGTAGCTATGATTACATGCATGAGCCACAGCGCCTGGCTTCATCTTCTATACTTTTAAATCTATTCATCTCCTATATTTTAAATCTATTCTGGGCTTGTCAACTACTAAGCCTTATAATTGAACACACTTAACCCTAAAAGGGGAATGGAAATAAGGACTCGTGGTCAAATGCTCAGAACCACAATTATTTTAATAAACTAAACCAAAAAAGTATTAAAAGTATTTTACTACTAGAGGATAAAAACATAAACTTAGGTGACATACTCACATTTTTTTCCGACAATTCAAGAGGATGACTAGGTAAAAGTTCATTTTTCACACAAGAAAAACTAGAGAGGAAAATCAGAAAAGGACGTTATATATCATTTAACACTCCCATCTCAATTGAATTTGATTTTCATAATTCTATTACCTGCTCTCGTCTTTTTTTTTTGGTCTGTCATAGAGCTTGAACTCTGGGCCTGGGCACTCTCCCTGAGCTCTTCAGCTCAAGGCTACTGCCCTAGCCCTTAAGTCACAGTGCCACTTCTGGTTTTCTAGTGGTTAACTGGAGGTAAGAGTCTCATGGTCTTCAGAGCCCAGGCTGGCTTTGATCCTGAGATCTCAGCCTCCTGAGTAGCTAGGATTACAGGTGTGAGTAACCACACCGACGTCTAGTCTTTCTTTTAACAAGATTTTTCCCCTTGCTAATGAGAAAGGAGACAAAATAAGAACAGATGAGCTTCCTGCTTCTGGCCAATGTCAGTATCTAATAAATACTAACCTAAAACTGTAAAAAATAACCTTGTTCTCCAAAGCCTTCTGAGCAGAGTGAATGCTATATTATAGGGCCTCTCATGCACTTTATGAAGCCTCCTAGCCACTGCTTGTCTTGTCTCATAAAGTTTAAGTTTTAATTAAAGTTAAAATTTAATTAGCTTAAAATATTTAATTTTAAGTTTTAGTTTAAAAATTTAAGTTTTTTATCTTACAATGAGGACTATGTCCTATTTATTAGCCCTATTTCGTAGCTGAGAACATTGGGACTTAGAGCTATTAATTTACTTGCCCAAAGGCATATATCCAGAAAACAAAGCTGTGATCCAAACCCAGCAGCCCAAATCTTCATATATGCTATGTTCTCATGTCTCTAAAGGAAAAGCACATTAATCCAATAGTTACTAAGCTTAAGGATGAAAATGATACTTCAAGTTCTCAGTAGAAAAATGAAAATTTCTACCAAATCAGTTTAGTTACCATCTAGTAGGAACATGTTTTATCCTGGGAATCTAGTACTCTGAGAAGATGCTTTGTTCCCTTCTCATCCTGTCCAAGGTGTATTACTTGCTACCTCTTACAATAACATACATTTACAACCTATCAAGACACTTAAAGAATAGTGTGAAAAATCAATGAAGGTGAAGCCACATCTTCCACACATACCCTTTTCGAAGAAGATCATGACTTTCAAATGGTCCACTTGCTGAAAGTTCAGTAACTGGAATACTGTCCTTTAGCTGAGATCCAAGTCCTCTGGAGTTCTACAACACAAATTAAAAACACTAATAAGGAATGAAGAATTTAGACACAGATACACTGAGAACATCTGTAAAAAAAAACAAAAACAGTGGAGAAAGAAAAGGACTGCACCCTCAAAGATCCCACAATCTTTTTTTTTTCTTTTTGCCAGTCCTGGGGCTTAAACTCAGGGCCTGGGCACTGTCCTTGAGTTTTCTCAAGGCTAGCACTCTACCACTTGAGCCATAGCACCACTTCTGGCTTTTTTGGTATATGTGGTACCAAGGAACCAAACCCAGACAGGGCTTTGGGCATGCTAGGCAGGCACTTCTGGAATGTGCCTCAAGTATTATGGTAGAGGGCATACAAGATACAAATAATTTTAGATTTGGGTTAGAAGGTCTTTTGGGACTGTTAATGAAAAGGTATTCCATGAAAAAGTTGAGGATAGAAACCTAGAGGATATCCATCTGTAAGAATAAGGAGAAAGAACTAAAACTTGGAATTAAGGACAGGATAGCTAGAAAAGGCAGAACACAAGAGAAAATAACCAAAAATGGGAATTTCAGGAAGTCTGGTTTCTGCAAGAGGTGGGCACAGCTGGCACTGGTGGCTCATCCACTAATTGTAACTACTCAGGAGGCTGAGATCTGTGGATCATGGTTCAAAGTTAGCCGGGGCTGAAAAGTCCCTATGAGACTCTTATTCTAATTATCCACCAGACAACTGTAAGTGGCACTGTGGTTCAAGGTGGTAGAGCACTAGCACTGACAGGAAAAGAAACAAAAAACAAAATACTGCTCAGGAATGACTGACAAAAAAAAATAAAAAAGGAGGTGGGCATTACCTATTAAAAATATGTATCTGAGGCTGGGAGTTTAGCCTAATGTTAGAGTGCTTGTTTGGCATGCACGAAGACCAGGGTTGGATTCCTCGGTACCACATACATAGAAAAAAGTCAGAAGTGGTGCTGAGGGTTCAAGCAGTACACCTCTAGCCTTGAGAAAGTCCAAGGACAGTGCTCAAGGACCCTGAGCTCAAGCCCAGGACTGGCAAAATAAATAAATACAATTAAATAAATGTATCTGAGACAGGGATAGTGTATTTGGAACTGCTACCCATATTTATATCATGAAATTTTCAATTACCCAGTATTTATTAGGTACCTACTTTGTGTCAGGTGTTCCGCTAAAGCTAAAGTTACATGCCTGCCTTATCTAACGATGACGTATTAGCAAGCAAGCAAAACCCACAGGTATTACAACTTGGAAGGCAAAGATGCTACTTTAAATTGTTGAATGTTTATAGTATTAGATCACCACAATCCAGTAAGAAAATGCAAAACTACCCCTTTGGTATCTAAATGTTAACACTATTCTAGGAGAAACTATCTAAGAAATTCGTACATCTCTCTAGCAATTCCTTCCTCATTTGTACTAGGTAACTAAACTCCTTTCAGGACTGAAGCTGCAGTTTTCCAAGTGTCACCCTACCCTAGTATCCTCCATGACCACTCTCCTCCTGCCAGATTGCTTGACAGGGAAATGACGGGGGGGAGGGGGCTTTGTTTTTTTTTGTTTTTCCATATACAGAGAATGGAGGAATTCTGATCTCTGAGTTCTATTATCGCCACCAGCTTCCCAATCTCCTTCTCTAATGCCAGGAGTAACACTTAAGGTTTTTCTTACAGTAGTCGAGAACCGAATCCGTGAAAAGTAAACAGCCGGTCACTCCTGTCAGTGTTTTTCCCCGTTGTTTACAATGATCCACAGTTATTTACCAACGTGAGGTTTCCTAAATTTGGACGGAGGGCCGATCACCAGTATGGATATCGAAAGAGTAGTGACCACCGTCATTCCGGAATCTTTACAGACATCGCCACTTTTAGGTGAAAAGAAAAAGTGTTTGGGGAGAAGAGAGATGGGCGCCGGGGACATCGGGTGGGGGGGGGGGGACGACAATGACGACGACGCGGCTCCAGTGCGGGGCAGCCTACAAATTCTGGATGACGGAAACAAGTCCGAATTAAATAAAGGTGACCTCAAACCCAGGGCGGGCGGCCGCGCCACCCCACCAATCGCCCCTGGGCCCGGCGCCGCGCCTACCACAGGGAAAGGGAAGGGCCCGGGGCCCGGGTCCGCCCGGGGACGGCGCCGAATGCGGCCGAACAGCCGCTCGCGGAGCCAGAGCCACGGGCCGCCCTCACCCCGTGACTCGACAGATCGTGGCGCGCTCGGCCGGCCTCATCCGCACACCACGGCCGCCGGCCGGGGTCGGGTCTTGAGGGGGAGCGGCAGCTTGCGCCTGGTAGGCCACGGGGGCCGGGCCCGTTCGAATCCCGACGCTCACTCACCATCTTCGCGCCGCTCTGGGAACGCGATCCCGAGCAAGTTACCGTCAGAGTCGGGCCGCCGCTCACTTCCGTTTCCGGGGGCCGTTCCCCACCCCGCCACATCCGCCGGAAGTGCGTCCGTCCGGGTGAGGAAGGAAGAAGGGCGCGGGGCTTCGGTAGGGAGTCTCGCGGGCCCGGGGCTCCCACGCCTGTCACCCCGAGGGACCGAGGGCCCAGAGGGGGTGGGCTCGGCACCGGACCGGACGGGAGACGCGGACTCCACGGTTTCAATAAACAACTCCGGTCTGCACTTCTGTTCAGGACTTCCCGCCCGCGTCCTGTTTGTAGGTACATCGCCTGAACCCCTCCATCTCTCACGAGCAGACGCTGCGTTTTTGACAATTTAATTGTTCGTCGAGCCTGGTAGAACTACCACACAGGGCTTTGGGTAGTTTTCCAAGCCAAGGCTCAGTCTCTGAGCTAGAGAAGGGGCTGGGGATGGAGGGGTGAGGGCTGACAGCTGAATGTGAGCAGTGACTGAGCAGACAGACACAATTCTAAATAGTTTACGTGCTTTGTCTTTCGGTCTTGCCAGACGATTACTTAAGTCTGCCCTGGTTTGAGTCCATAAGCCCCCAGGTGGTTATAATTCTACACTGAATCGTTTTTCCAAATATAATAGGATTAAGAATAGCCTTATGCTCTGCTGCCATGTAATGAGGGCGGCTTTATACATGATCTGACTGATATTCAAAGGATAAGAGCTGACTAGTTTAGTAGTAGGGTATAGCAGACTTCCTGTAAAAATCATCTGAGATGGCTAAGGTTCGGAAAGTAAGATAAGGAAGAGTGTGGAGCCGGGAGTATGGCCTAGTGGTAAGAGCGCTTGTCTAGCATGCTCAAAGACCCGGGTTCCATTCCTAGGTACCACATACATAGAAAAGCCAGAAGTGGTGCTGTGGTTCAAATGGTAGAGCCCTCACCTTGAGGAAAAGCCCAAAGACAGTGCTCAGGCCCTGAGTTCAAGCCCCAGCGCTGGCAAAAAAAAAAAAAAAAAGACAGAAAGAAAAAAAGAAAAGGTCATTGAAGGATTTTAGAAGGAGGTGATAATTACAGGACCTGTTGTTATGGTCTTACAGTTTCTGAAGTTCAGAGGTGATCCATCTGTTATAAGTATTCTGCCCTGCTGTCTTTGTGTATCTGGTCTTTCACTATATCCATGTTTACCTTAAGATTTGAGCTGAGTGTGTCATTCACATCCTCTCCTTTTAATAAACTCCATGTAAGAAGTAAAGTGTGCTGTTTGTGGGTAGCACAAATTTGTGAATATTACTTGGGCTAGGTTTTTCTTTTATTTTGATTGGTGGTAGGGGTGTTTCTTTGTTTGGTAATGGGGCTGTAGAGAAGGAAAGAACATTTCCCTGTACATGAAGTGCTAGTATTTCCCTAGAGGAATAGACACGCAAATTCATATTTAAAAATGCAGTGTGGTAAATAATAAGGAAGGGAGCTGGATCAGAGTTTAGCTTATACAGGGAAATGGAGCATTCCAAGGAAGAACTATGGGGAAACAGATTTGTGAAACAGCATGTTATAGTATGAGCAACAGAACATTTTGTTATGGTTGGAGTTCTGGGTGAGCACTTGGGGCAAGGTTAGAGCAAATTAAAAATAGATTCAAACTAACTAAAAGGATAATGAAGTCCTGGAAATTAGGTCTTCGTTGACGATGTGAAGGTGGTTCTTAGTTGTGCAGCATAGAGAAAAGCCACCTTATTTTGAGCATCCACATTTCTATCCGATTTTAAAACAATTTGTTTCATTAATACAAGGATTATTTTTATTAATTTATTTTTTGCTAGTCCTGGGGCCTGAACTCAGTGTCTGGGCACTGTCCTTGGACACTTTCTGTTCAAGTCTAACATGCTGCCACTTGAGCCACAGCACCACTACCAGCTTTTTCTGAGTATATGGTACCAAGGAATGAAACCTAGGGCTTCGTGCATGCTAGGCGAGTACTCTACCATTAGGCTATGATCTCGGCCCGAATACAAGGCCTTTTTCATAACTCAAAATTAAATTAGAAACTAATATGACTTGATATGTTTGCCTAAGGCATATATTATGTAACATGGAGAACATAGTATTGACAGTAATCTCTCCCACCTGCTCTGTGTTTAGTTCTCCATATACTTTGTTTCAGTCCTTAAGTACCATCTGAGGGGTACATTTTACTGAAGAAACAGACTTGTTCTTGAAAGAGATCCCTATTTTGTTTTACTCTTTTGTCTTCCTTGACTTTGCTCTGAAACCATTCTGATAACCTGTTTATATCACCAGACTACAATTTAATTTTGATCACAGCATCTGGCAAAAGTGACTCTCCCTCCCCCCTCCTTAAGTCTAGCCCTTTCGTCATTTGTTACAGTTAGCTGTTTCCTATTTGAGTTCCATTCCTATAATTCATCTTGTCAGCTGACATGGTTCTCTTGGCTTAAAATTCAGTCTTCTCTGAAGATCTGAGGTTGCATTTACCCTTTGCTTTATTTTGTTCCTTGTTGGAGCTCAGGGCTGGGTAGCCTCACTACCACAGCCTGCTGGCTCAGTCCTTTCCTATGGCATGGCATTTTGCATACTTTTGGCAGGCACTCCGAAATGCTTTAAAATCTGATGGGCAGGGAATATCTCTTTGGAGCCAACAAGGATATAATATCAAGATAAAGAAATAACCAGTGATGCCAACTATCATGATTATGGGAAATCAATCGAGTTTGGCAAATGGGGTGTCATTTGGATGTTCTAAATAAAATAAAACCTGACAGCTATTGGTAAAGAATTACAGTAGGTCCCTTACTTGGGGATACATTCCAAGATCCCTGGTGGATGCCTGAAACCACAGTACCAAATCCTATGTATGCTACATTATTCCCATACTTAGATACTGCTAATAAAGTTTAATTTGTAAATTAGACCTTATAAGAAATTAATGTAAAATGAGGGGTTATAATAATATACAGTAATAAAAGTTGCATGAATGTGGTTTCTGAAAATATTGCACTGTAGCTCTTGCAGCTTTAGCATATGTTTATTTTGTTTTTCTTTCCTCATTAAGTTGAGAATTTTCAACTTTTCACTTGAAAGGAAACACTTTATGGCTGCTTTTTTGGTATATTCAAGTTGCCAGCACTATTCTTGTGTCTTAGGCCATTACTAAATAGCACAGGGGTTATGTGAACACAGCACCAAGACCAGAGACCCATTAAATGAGATGGCTGCTCAATGACTAATGGGTGGGTAACTGTAATGCTGGACAAAGGGATGATTCATGACCTGGGAGGGATGGAATGGAAAGGCCTGAGATTTTATCATACTATTCAGAATGACTGCTGTTTATTTAAAATTCATGAAGTCTGTATTTCTAGAGTTTTTCCATTTAATATATTTGGACCGTGGTTGACTGAGAGTAATTGAAACCATGGGAAGCAAAACTGGATAAAGGAGGACTGCTGTACTGTTTTAGAAATAAGAACATGGAAGCAGTGAACTTTTAGCTGAATATTCTCAGGCAATTATCAGTCTCTAAAAGAAACACAATTCAGGTTTGAAATAAAGATTTGGTATTTTGCCAGGAGCTGTGGCTCACGCCTATAATCCTAGCTACTGAGGAGTCTGAGCTCTGAGGATCATGGTTCAAAGCTAGCCTAGGCACAAAAGGACCTGAGACTCTTATCTCTAATTAACCTCTAGAAAATGGGGAATGGGTAAGGCAGTAGCCTTGAGCTGAAGAGCTCAGGGACAGCACTCAGACGGAACTCAAGCCCCATGATCCCTCCCCCCCCCCCAAAAAAAAAGATTTGGTATTTTGTTGTCTTTTTTTTTCCCCACATGGTGGGAGACGTCAAGGTTTATTAGCCACTAGAAAGAGCCAGTAACAAACAGCAGGAAAGTAGCCAGAAGACATGATAGACATGATGATTTAGATGACTGAACAGATGCTAGCGTGGCTCAGATGTTAGAGTAATCTTATCTACTGAAGAGGTGGAAAATGGGAGAATCACCTTTGAGGCCAGCCCTGGCAAAAAGTTTGCTAAGATTCCATCTCAACAAGAAAAGTTGGGTGTGTTGGTACGCACCTGTCATCTCAGTGGCTCAGGAACCATGAAGTAGGAAGATCATAATCCAGACAGGTCCTAGCCCCCCCAAAAAGAGAGAGAGAGACTTTCTAAAAAAAAGTTAAGCAAAGAGAGTCCCTTTTTGAGTACTTGTTTGTTAAACATGACATTTGAAATAAGATATAAAAATCAATGTTAATAAATTCTTTAATAAAAAAAATTAAGCCAAAAAAGACAAGGAGTGTGGCTCAAGCAGAGTTGGTCATCTACCTAATCAACCTAGCAAGAGTTGGGCACTGAGTTCATTGACTTTTGCCGAAGAAAAAAAATAGAAACATATGTAAGAAAAGTTGCAAACCACCATGTAGGAAATACTAGTAGATCAGTAAGCTAAAAGAACTATTCAGAACCACGAGGACACTCAAAGCTGAGTGACATGGTTAGTTTGGTGTTGGTAATGGGCTGCATCAACAGTTTTAGTGTTGTATACAACAATTAGTCGCACAAGGATAAAGAGGAATCACAAATGGACATCAGGCACAATAAGGTCAGATTTGGGGTAACCATGTGCAACAAGGGACAAAGTAAGTGATTAGAAGAGTGAGTACAATGACACCCCTCCTAAAACAACTGCCTCCCGTTCTGATGTCTTTTATATTGAAAGTGGTTTGACTTGCCTATGTCTCTCAAATGCAAGCTCACTGATGGTGGACACTGTAATGTTTGTAGTTTTTCTTTTTGCCAGTACTTAGGCTTGATCTTTTTCTGATGATGACTGGTACCTTACCATTTGAGACACACCTCTAGTCCAGCTTTTCTTTTTTGCTGATTAACTGGAGAGAGACTCTTGAGGACTTCTCTGCCCATCAGTCAGAATAGCTTGTGGCATTCTATTTGACTGCTTTTTTTTCCACCTTCTAAAAGCAATGCCCACTAGCAATAGAAAATTAGACAGCAATGAAAGGTACTTTATCAGCCAAAGAAACATTCTTTTATATGACAGTATAGCTAATGAGTGGGGAAGTCTACCCTTGGCTGCTAGTGCCTTAGAAAACACCCTTTATTTCTTCTTTAGTGGGGAGTTACATGAAGCCTATTTATTCAACATTTTTCATTCTGTCAGCGTGGTTGAATGCCAAATTACTGTTCCAAATAATTTTGAAGCTATTTTTTATACTTTCACAAGGATATCATAAAACTTAAGAAATTCTACATAGCCCTAACCATACAGTTAGATTTACTGAGAAATGCCCTATTCTGCATTTGTCATTTATTCATGGAGGTCAAGGGTTATCAATCACATCTCTTACTAAATGTGAGATTATAACTGAATTTACAATTGGGTTGAGAATACAAAAATCTCGTATGCTAATTGCTGTAAGCTGACTTCTTTTCATCAGTAGGAAAGAAAGGTATTATTTCTAAATTACCTCTGTGAACCAGCTTCACTGAGAAACAGGGCATCATGGTTAACAGAATTAATGCCTGAGCTGCAAACGGAGCCCTTGTTTTCTTCCAAACATCTTCCTTCCTGTGATCAACAGTTATTATATCCCAAGAGCCAAATCTGTTGGGTTCTAGGCTTTCTGTAAATTGGCATTATGCCCGTGAACTTCTTGTATTCCTGTTGTGTGTGTGTGTGTGTGTGTGTGTGTGTGTGTGTGTGTGTGTGATGTTCTGTTGGCCCCACCCAGGCTAAGTACCTCTTCCTTTGTGAACTCCTCTCTGATTTCCTCCTGGTTCTCCCCACTTCTGGAAGGAATAGTCCCTGCATGAATAATTGTACCACAGCAATGGAAACCCATTGTTGTACTGCTTGTTTTCAACATGCGCATCTCCTTGTTACACCTCAGCCCCTCAATGATAGGTTTTTGGTAAAGAAATGTTTCAGCACTGGCAGAGCACTTGGTTAACATATGTAAGACCCTAGGTTCCACTCTTAGTACTGTGCACACAGACATTTCGAAATTAGATGTAATCAAATGCATCAATTAAAGGTTTCCCTTTTGTATATATGTCTATATGACCATAAATGGTGGAATACACACTGTATAGTCACTGGATAAAAGTAGGGGTTTACTTTGTTTCTTTTTTTCTTTTATTTATGTGTTTTATCTTTGTGCTGGCTCTGGGGCTTGAACTCAGGGCCTTTTATTCTCACTCAGCTTTTACACTCATGTTTTGCCACCACTTGAGCCATGACTTCAGTTTCAACTTTTTGCTAGTTGGTGATAGATGCCTCTCAGATCTGTCTTCCCAGACGAACTTTAAATTGTAATCTTCAGGCCTCAGCCTTAGGGTTTACAGGTATGAGTCATTACCACCAACTGAATTATTTTTGTTCTTCCCAAATATTGGTTTTTGAGTTCTTTTTAGTTTCCCTATCCCTGTGCAAATTTCATATTACCTTATCCTTTAGTAGTATCCTTGGCACTTTGTTCTTTCATATAAATTTAAATTTCTCCTATAAAAATAACACTTAAATATTATAAGGGACTAAGTACTTATTAATGTTTCACAGATACATTCTGCTCACTGCTATCCCATGTAGATCAGGTAGTTTTAATTGTCTTTGTATGTAACACTACATTATTGACTCATAAGAAGTGATTGACAGCTGAGCACCAGGACACCTATAATTCTAACTATGCAAAAGATTGAGATCTGAGAATAGGAGTTCAAAGCCAACCCAGCCAGAAGTTTGTGATATTCTCATTGCCAGAAAACTACCAAAAGAAGCCAGAAATAGAGCTGTGGCTCAAGTGGTAGAGCACTAGCACAAAAGCTCAGGTACAGTATTTAGGCACAGAGTTCAAACCCCAGGACTAGCACCAAAGGGAAAAAGAAGTGCTTGACCATTGACTGAGGACAACTTTATGCTAGAAGAGATCCCCTCAGCTGAAAACTTTTTTGGGAAACTATTCCTTGGAATTCTTTTTTAAACAGCATGGTGACTCATTGTCATTTAAACAAAAGTCTTGAATCTTCTACATGAAAGAGGTATTATTCTTTCTTTTTTTATTGTGGGTCATAGGGTTTGAACTCTGGGCCTGGCAGTTGTCCCTGAGCTCTTCAGCTCAAGCCTACAGCCCAACCCCTTGAGCCATAGCACCACTCCTGGTTTTCTGTGATTAATTGGAGATAAGAGTCTCATAGACTTTAGTGCCTGGACTGGCTTTGAATTGCGATCCTCAGATCTCAGCCTTCTGAGTAGCTAAGATTACAGGCGTGAGCCACCTCATGTGGCTCTTTTTTGTTTCTCACACTCTTACGCTATGCCATTAACTCTCCAGAAGATTGTTTTTAAGTAGAATCTGAAAACATGTTTATCTAATAAAAACAGAGCAACACATGAGCAGGAAAATCTTTCTAGTTATTCGCAGCTATGGAAAGTCTGGCTTAATGTACATATAAAAACAATTTTATGTATTTGTATTCCTGAATTAAAGCAACCATTAAAAAGTCAATTCTATTAAAGGGTACAGAGTACCTTGCTCTACCTGCTCATTTGCATTTTATCTCAATAATCTGTCCATTGTACTTAAGTGACTTAACTCTGACATGTGAAAAATAACATCCCAATTAATCATTCCAAACAGAGCTTAACAATTTACCTTGGGTTTAGTCTTGCATATATTAATTGTTATTTTGATGGCATTTGTCAATAGCCCTCATTAATTTGCTAGTGAATAATACTAATCAGCTTTACAAAATATTTATTGATTGGCCGAGAGTTTGGCCTAGTGGTAGAGTGCTTGCCTAGCATGCACGAAGACCCGGGTTCGATTCCTTGGTACCACATACTTAGAAAAAGCCGGAAGAGATGCTGAGGCTCAAATGGTAGAGCTCTAGCCTTGAGAAAAATCTAAGGACAGTGCTCAGGCCCTGAGCTAAAGCCCAGGACTGGCAAAAAAAAAACAAAACAAAAAAAACAAAAAAACAATATTTATTGATTAAAATGTCTGCTCTGTTAGAATCAGGGGGCTCATTGCTCACCAGATGTGATTCCTATCCTCATGCATTTTGAACCTGGGAGGTAAGCAGATACCCACCAAATAATCAGGTAAATAAAAATAAAACTGCAGCTCCAGCCAAGGCCAAGTAGAGAAATGCATGATGTGCATGGTGGTCACTGAGGCCGGAAACAGCCCCTCTGGTCTGATGAATAGAAATGGAATGAGTCATGGGATGGCAGAAACAAAGGACATGACATAGGCTTATAATTCCGAGGGACTAGAACAAGGCCAGTGTCTGGAGCAGAAAGACCAGGATGTTGGTAGAGGAACAAACACATAGGTCTTACAGGTAGAGAAGAACAGAGTAGGGTGTGTCATAGAGGCTTGCTGAGGCCAAAACAGTGGAAGCAGCTTGAGGATGGATTAGAGGGCTTTTAAAACCAGAGTTTGGAATGAACCAGTCATGAAACACTAAGATGTCAAGAATCTTAGTTTCTTATGCATGCCACTCAATGGATGCAATGGCATTTCTCAGACACAGAGCAGAGGAAAGGTACAAGGCTTCAGGAGAACCATCATGAACTCTTTGTCTTTGCACCTTGCACATAACCAAAAGGAAACCCCAAGCAGGTATGTGGATATACTCACAGATGCACCTACAGAGGATGTATAAATGAGGATATATCTGCCCAGGGGTGCTGATCAGAGCTTCTTAAGAGTTTTCTACGGGGGGAAAAAAGCCCTAAAAGCAGTAAAAAAGAGAATAGGAGACAGAATGACGATGGCAGAATAGTTTGTGGGCCTAACATCAAACTGTTGGCTGCCCAACCTAAAATTCACGTGTACTTTGTAATTCAGAAGTGCCCGAATTCTGTTGCATAAAAACTGAACTGAGTGCCAGTAGCCTATAAGTGTAGCTGCTCTCAAGAGCTGAGACCTAAGGATTGCAGTTCAAAGCTAGCCCAGACAGAAAAAGCGTGTGAGATTCTTACCATTGAAAAGCCTGAAATGGAGCTGTGGCTCTAGTGGTAGAATGGCAGCCTTGGGTGAAAAAATTAAGGAACAATGCCTAGGCACACACACACACATTTGAGAGTTATTTACCCTCAAATGAAATTGATACTCTTAAGAAGGTATTTATCTTCTAGCTATGAACACCTTTTAATAGTCCTCAACTTTTTGATCTAGGGGTATAAGTATGCTGCTTTAAGAGTCAGGAGAAGCCTGGCATGGTGGCTCACACCTGTAATCTTAGCTACTCAGGAGGTTGAGATATGAGGATCACAGTTCAAAGCCAGCCCAGGCACAAAAGGACCTGAGACTCTTATTTCCAATTAACCTCTAGAAAATGGAAAGAGGGGTTTGGCTCAAGGGTAGAGTGGTAGTCTTGAGCTGAAGAGCTCAGAGATAGCACCCAGGCCAAGTTCAAGCCCCATGGCCCATTAAAAAAAAAAAAGAGGAGAGTACAATCCAATTTTAGAAAGCTTGGAAATTGTAAGGCCGCCCACAAGAACAGAGGGCCCCAGATTGCCTGTCAAATTAGTCATAGAATGCTGGCAGACCCAGTTCTCAAACATGATTCCACAGTAGCATTCAATCCATCAGTAGATATCAAATGTCAAACATAAGTTGATTTAAAAAAAACATTTATTAAATACCTAGCATGGCACCAGATAGTGTTCCTTCTATGGCTATGTCAGATTTTGCTGGAATTTTATGAAGAGTGGGAAATACAAGACTTGTATGGCTAATGTACTCTCTGAGGCATTGTCTTAGGAAAGAGGAGGCAAAACATGAAAATCAAGATGAATTGGGAGCTCTGGCTCCAAAGAAAAGAGATGGAAAGAAAGGGAGACACAACACAAAATGAAAAAGAGATGACTGTAGCCATCACATTTACTCTCCTCCTTTCTCTCCACCCACTCACCTGTCTAAAAATTAGGTGTGCCTTGAAAAGGAGCTCCCTGCAAGTGAGCTGTGGAAGGCTTTCTCACCCTCTGCTAACTGTAGGTGGACACTGTAAGGTCAGCTGAAAGGAAACTCCACGCAGTTCAGGAGAAGAGGGTTTATTGAGTGAGGAAAGAGCAGACTCCTGCCACCCAAGATGGAGTCTGGGCAAGCAAGAGGAGTTAGGGCGGGAAGTGAGAGATTATATAGGGGGAGGGGAATAGACACAACAGAAGTGGATATGACCTCAGAGGATGGGGAAATACCTCAGTGGGGACCTCCCACTGCCCCCAGGCATGCCAGTTGCCAGGGTTACAGGTGCTGGGCGGGGATTTCCAGGGTGCAGGGGGAGAGAGCCAAGGGAAGAAGTCATTTCTTCCAGGCAGACTTAACAAACACAGACTCATTAAACCTGCTGAGATACCATCATTGCATCCTATACTAGGATACCAGCTATCAAGGTACCAGAGAGGCTCTGCCAGTTTGCATTTACCCCCGCCCTTTTGACATCTGATGGATACATTTAGCACAGCCACCTTCAAGAGCCCAAATAATGCCCAAGGTATAGCACATGATAATGTGCATCCTGGCTTTGATCCCTAGTTTGCTTTTGTGTATATACGTGTATACACATATATGCACAAATAGAACTGAAAGGCATCTTAGCCTCATTATCTATGGTTCAGTATCCTTGACTACCCTGGCTCAGTGTAGCAAATCCCTCTTCAAGCTTTTGCATAAACAGATAAATTTCTAGTCAGCTACCAGTGTCTCATATCCTGAGATCTGAAAATCACAGTTCAAAGCCATCCTAGGCAGGAAAGTTCATGAAACTCTCTCTAATTAAACAGCAAAAAAAATAGAAGTGGAGAGCTGAGAATCTGGTGGTAGCATAATAGCTTGAATGAAAAAGCTAAGGGATGGTACCCCAGTTCAAGTCTCAGGAATGGCACAGAGAAGGAAGGAGGGAGGGAAGGAAGGAAGGAACAAAGGAAAGAAGGAAGGAAATAGAAAAAAGAAAGGAAAGACAAGACTAAGTTTGTATCTGGAGTTGTTCACTCACTGTAGGGCTCAGCCATGTGCTGTAATGAAGAGACAGTGACTTAGAAGCCCACACTTTGGCTTGGAGTTTGAGAGCAGGCTTCAGAGTTGCCTAGATTTCCTGTGGTGCCCACAACTGATGCCTGAATGAAAGGACCACCCCCTTAGTGGTCCTCCCATGTCCCCATTCTTAGGTGCTATATCCCACCATGTGAGTAGGTCAAGATGGCACATGCACTTTAAACAATTAATGCAGTCCTGTCTTAAAAAACAGGAAAAATAGAATGAACTGTACAACTTGTGGGTAGGAACAGGAGGAAAAACTGGGAAAGAGCAAGGGAAGGGGTGACATCCAAAAAGAACCAGCGACCTGATGCTGCAACCCCTCTGTATGTCACCTTGATAATAACAATGAAAATACTAAAGAAAAACAGGCCAAACAGAGCCCCAACCACCATATCTGCCATCGGCCCCTCCCCCTCCCATCCCCTACCTTCCCAGCCACCAGCCTCCAGCAGTCCCTTCTGTCATGATAAAGGATGGTTACAGCTTGTTCCCTTTAAGAGGAGCATGGCTGTCATGGGGTGACTGGATTTCCTTCTACCTCCCCTGTGTCCCTGGTCATTAAAATGGGGGATCTCCGCAGAGGTAAATGTTATTCTACACAGGAAGCACATTCAGTATTAGTACAAGTGTTTTCCTCTCTCCAGTCACAGAACTCCGCTCCCATGGAGTGGTGATGAATCTGAGTATTGGCCCTTTCCGCTTGGATACCAATAAGTCCTGCACTTCAGAATTACTGACCTCAAAAGGATGCACAAAAAAAGGAGCCTGTCAGTTTTGTTTTTCTTTTAAAGAAAGCAACACCAGAAGTAGTTTGATTTCCTTGTATACTTCGATGCACACCAAAAAAGTGAGTCACTCCAAGTCTCTATCTTTAGTTCATAGAAACAAAACACTGAATCATATAACTTGTCAGGGAAGACCTAGATATAGTTTGATCTAGATAACATGCATATTAAAAGAACTTGGAATTCTATTTTTGAGGTGGAGTTGTGGGATTGGCACTACAGCTGTTTACTCATCAACAACTTGGCAGATCAGGATGTGACTGAAGAACTATCCATCAGAGATACTGATGGCCTTCTCAAAGCTCAGGCCACTCTGCATAATCAGCCACATCTCAGGCCATCTAGAACTGAAAGGGCACTGTGAAATCAACAGTGGCGAAAAATTGTCCTAGACTCAGTCCAAGTAATTTAGAGGAAATGAAGTGCTTTTAAAAATCATCTTCTCAGGGCCAGGAGTTTGGCCTAGTGGTTAAAGTGCTTGCCTGGCATGCACGAAAACCTGGGTTTGATTCCTCGGTACCATATACATAGAAAAAAAAGGCAGAAATAGTGCTGAGACTCAAGTGGTAGAGCTCTAGTCTTGACCAAGTCCAAGGACAGTGCTCAGGCCCTGAGCTCAAGCCCAGGACTGGCAAAAAAAAAAAAAAAAAAAATCATCTTCTCAGGGGCCGGGAGTGTAGACTAGTGGTAGAATGCTCACCTCACATGCACAAATATCTGGGCTCGAATCCTCGGTATCACATACTCAGAAAAAGCCAGAAGTGGCGCTGTAGCTCAAGTGGTAGAGTGCTAGTCTTGAGCAAAAAGTGTCCAAGGACAATATCCAGGACTGGTAAGAAAAAGAAAAGTCATCTTCTCGGCTAGACAGTAGCTCACTTCTATAATTCTAACTACTCAGGAGGCTGAGATCTGAGGCTCAAGGTTTAAAGCCAGACAGGGCACTAAAGTCCATGAGACTCTTATCTCCAATTAACCATTAGAAAACAGGAAGTGGGAATGTATCTCAAGAGGTAGGGCGGTAGCCTTGAGCTGAAGAGCTCAGGGACAGTACCCAGGCCCAGAGTTCAAGCCACATGACCCACAAAATAAAATAAAATAAAAAAAAATCTCAACTTGGCACTGGTATCGCATACCTGTAATCTTAGCTACTCAGGAGGTTGAGATATGAGGACTCCAGAAAAGTGTTAGAAATACTTATCTCTAATTATCCATCAAAATGTTAGAAGTGGAGCTGTGGCTCAAACACTGTCTTTGAGTGAAAAAGTTAAGGAACAGGGTCTAGTCCCTGAGTTCAAGCCCCAGTCCTGGCAAATAATAACACATAATACTTAGTAATAATAAAATGTGAGACTACCATTATACAAACCCATCTCTTTAGGTTACTGCAAACTGAGTATTTTTCTCTTGTTCTATTCTGACATGTCTGTCTGTACCTGACTTAACTAACATTGACTTGGAGAAAACCCAAATGTGTAGCTATTTCAGAGGAAAAGAAGGTTTATCTTTTCCTCAGTACTAGGGCTTAAACTCATGGCCTCAATGCACTTGGCTTGCTTGCTCACAGCTGGCACCCTACCACTTGAGCCATCCTTCCAGCCTAGCATTTTGTGGGTTAAGTGAAGATAGACTTTGTTTTTGGACTAGCTTTGAACATTGAACCTCCAGGTCAGAGAATCTTGAGTATCGAGGATTACAGGCATGAGCCACTGATGCCCAGCTGAGGCATAAGAAAGCTGTTCTTTCCTTCTATATCAAAGGTAGCTTTCAAACCACCTCAGCACAGGAAGGGGAAAATGGGAAACATTTGTAGTCAGTGAACACATATAATTACTTACTACCAAGTGCAGCATAGATTAGACACTAGCTGTGCAACAGTTAAGACTAAGCCCTTTTTCTGATCAACTTAAGTAAGACTGAAAAGTGTGCCCAACAAAAGCCATTGGTGATGTTAGATCCAAACAGTACAAGAGCGATGATTCAATATTCGGGTACCCAAGGTTATGGACATGGTCTTAGAGATATAAACATAACTATATAGACATAAAAAAATCTCTGATGGGATATATACTCTATAGACAATGTTACATTATATAGATTGAAATGTATCTATGACATACAAACCCTCAGCTTAATTTTAATTGTATTCCAAAATCTATGTGCCAATGATTCCCCTTTAAATACTTGTTAAACAGGACATTTGAGATATGATGTAAAAATCAGTGTTAGGGGCCAGGAGTTTGTCCTAGTGGTAGAGTGCTTGCCTAGGATGCACGAAGACCCCGATTTGATTCGTCGGTACCACATACATAGAAAAAAGCCAGAAGTGGTGCTGAGGCTCAAGTGGTAGAGCTCTAGCCTTGAGAAAATCCAAGAACAGTGCCCAGGACTAGCAAAAAAAAAATCAGTGTTAATAAAATATATATATTTTTAAAAAGCCACTGGTGTGGGCCATGGTGGCTCACACCTATAATCCTAGTTACTTAGGAGGCTGAGATCGGAGGATCAAGATTCAAAGCCAGCTAGGGTACAAGACCTGAGACTCATCTCCAATTAATCTCTAGAAAACAGGAAGTGGGGCTCAGCTCAAGGATAGTGTAGTAGCCTTGAGCTGAAGAGCTCAGGACAGTGCCCAGGCCCAGAATTCAAGCCCTATGACCCACAAAAAGAAGGAGAAGGAGAAGAGGAAGAGAAGAAAAAGAAGAGGAGGAGGAGGAAGAAGAGGAGGAGGGAGAGGAGGGAGAGGGAGAGGAGGAAGAAGAGCAAAGAATCAGCTACTGGTGCTGGCTACTGCTGGCTCATGCCTTTAATCCAAGCTACTCAGGAAGCTGAGATCTAAAGATTGCAGTTTAAAGACAACCCAAGCAAGAAAGTCTGTGGGACTCAATTAACTTTAAGTCAATCACCAAAAAGCTAGATGTGGAGCTGTGGCTCAAATGGTAGAGCACCATCCTTGCATAAAATAAGCTCCGGCACAGCACTCAGTTCTTGAGTTCAAGCTCCAGGAATAGCACACACACAAAAAAGCCACTGGCTTGACCGTATGCTATCTTCAGTCCCATCACATCTCAGGCATCCTTTTTCCCCCCTGTACACATAGTATAGCCTATTTCCAACTCTATGAAATTCAGATATAGGGAGCCTTAGTTGTGCTGGGGCTGGGGCAGTAAAAACTAGTCTCTTTTTCCCCTATACACATAGTATAGCCTATTTTCCAACTCTATGAAATTGAGATATAGGAAGCCTTTGTCATGCTGGGGCTGGGGCAGTAGAAACTAGTCTCTTTCAATAGCCATCTGAATCCCTTAAAGTGAAAGTACTTGTTATTTGTCTCCAGCAAATAAAACAAACAAAAATCGTTTGATCTTTAGGAAACTCTTTCTTGTTAAGGTAACATTCTGTCTGACTTTCATGTTTCAACATTCATTGTATATTTAATTATTTTCAAAAGTTTTGTTTTAAACCATTAACCTTTTTCAGCATTTAAGATAAACACTGGGCAGGCTTTGTTAAAGATTAAAAATAAGTCTCACACAAAACTGCAAAATGTGGCAAAGATAATACCACATGGGGTCGGTATGTTCCCAAACAGGATTCTCAGTGGCCTCAGACCACACTACTTCATTAGAATTCTTGTTCTGAAAACTATCATCCCCTGACTTCAACCCACCCTTTCCTGAGACTGGTGAAAATATGGAGGAAGAAGAATAAAATAATAATAAAAATGACCACCAAAGTGAAAAAGTAGAACAATCTTCAGGGAGGCATGTTTGGGCTCTTTTTTCAGCTGACTGCCAGGGTTTGCGAAATGACATTGATTCTAACCTTGTAATGGCACTTGAGTAGAGAGCATGCTGGGATAGCAATTAGGACAACAACGACATTGGCTGTTCTCCATGGGCATGCTAGCAAATGATGCTTTTCATTCGGCTGGAGAGTAATTTAGTAGACCTTGATATTATCTCATTGAAAACAACATCTCATCTCAGACTATTAGACTTTGATTGTGATATTTTCCTAATAAGGCTTCCCTTTTAGATCTAGAGGTAGAAACATAGATTCCCCTATTCCTAGGTCTCCCCATTTTTCAAGTCTCTACTTATTCTCCAGAATCTTGGGATGTTTGCTTGATCTTTCATTTTATTCTTTCTTGATATTCTCATATATTTCCTCTCTCAAATCCTCCCCTGGTGGATTTAGAACTGGAATGTCTGAAATATTCCTGCAGTTCTCAGAGAAGACAATAGGTGGTGAGAAAAAGCCATGCCTCTCTGAGTTAGCTGCATTTGTGGAACAATGAGCATCAGCTTGGATATCGAAACCTATGGACTTGTCTCCTTCTTGTAGATGGCCAGGTATGTGACTAGGACCTTCCTTTTTACTTTTAAGTGTAAATCAATTCTACCTCAACTCAAGAATTTGACTACAATGAAAGAAATTCAACGTTTAAGACAATGGACACTTTGCCAAAGGATTTTATATACTCAGTGCCAGTGAAGTTATATTAATATGTCAGTGTTGTCTGCTGAAACTAAACAAAGATGTAAATATATAAACTCTATAATAAAGTGTAAAAAGTGATTTTAGGAAGTTGGAGCTGTGACTCAGGTAGTAGAGTGTCTTACAAGTACAAGGCCCTGAAGTTCAAGTCCAAGAAAAAGAGAAAGAAGTGTGGAATTATGAAAATTATTTTACACATTCATTCCTAGTGTCAGATCCCTGGAAGGAAATATTTTCTGAAGGGAATAATGAAGAAAAATGTATCTACTCAGGCACCAGTGGCTCATGTCTGCAATTTTAACTACTTAGGAGGCTGAGATCTAAGGATCATAGTTCAAAGCCAGTCCAAGTAAAAAAGTTCTTGAGATTCTTATCTCTTAATTATTAGCAAAAAGCCAGAACCAGAGATGTGGCTCAGGTTGTAGAGTGTCTATCTTGAGTGAAAAAGCTCAGGGATGGCACGTAGGCCCTCAGTTCAAGCCCTAGTACTGGTATAGAAAGAGTTAGAGAATGGAGTTGCAAAGCTGTATCTGAGGCTCTGGAACTTAGTTCGGGGTACAGTGTGATAGGCCTTCAGAAAAGAATGCCACATGGGCATGCTGGTATGAAGTGGGGTATATTCTTTCCCAAGACCAAAAATTGATCATTGGTTGGCTAAATGAAATTGTTACCATTTGGACAGGGTTGTGGGAATAAGTTTTTAAAAAAAAGACTTAAAAAGCTACAAGTTTGAGCACATTATTGTTCTGGCTTTGAGCCACTGTACAGTCTGTGAAAAGCAAAGCAAATTAATTCAAGGCTAAATCTTCATAAAAACTGGAGTTATATAATCTTAAAATTAAAGATCAAGCGTCTGACCTCTCTCCAAAAGCAAAACTCCCTCAAAGAACATCTCTAAAGGTTGACCTTCCAGGCATTTTCTAGAACACTTTCAAAACAAAGGAATTCAAACAACTTCCTACCTCCTTCTATTCTGACACCCTCCCCTAACTGTTTCAGGGTTTCTGAGGCTGGAGGAGACCCCAAGGAAAAAGTAGACCTCTTGGAGGTCTAAGAAGTCTACCCAAGATCTCCATAAATTGTGTTTGTTTGTTTGTACAGTTTCTAATAAAACTGAATATGTAAGCTTGTTATAATGACCACTTGCATTTTTTCTTTTCCTTGAGTAGTACAGGTTTATAGAAAAATTAAACAAAGAGCATAGAGAGTTCTCATAGATCCATATGCTTCTATACCCCCAATTTCCTTCTTTTGTTTGTTTGTCTGTTTGTGTTTGAGATAGGATAGCTCAAGCTGGCCTTGAACTTTCAATCCTGTGAGATCAACTTCCTGATTCTGGGATTATAAGCACACACCAACACAATCAGGGCCCCATCGCCCCTCCCCCGCATGCCCCACTCCCCACCCTCCCTTGTTTTTAAACTATTGCTGGTGCCAACTTTTTCAGGAGCTCCAGAAGCTAATTCATTGCCCATCCCTAGCTATATGAAGGAAAAACACCTGGGTCTACAAGTAAGAGACACAAGAAGTAAAAAGCTCCAGAGATCTCAGTACTGGAGAAGGTAAGCTGGGTGAGGAGGATATCATAGGCAAGCTAAGGATTCCACAGGGACTGTAGATACCACAAATGTAAGAAGACTGGCTGCTAGGTGTATTGCAGCCTGAAGGGGAAGCTAGTAGATTCTTATGGAACACATCCACAAACTAAAGGCAGAGAAGGCCCACAGAAAGCTTTCTGAACAGGCAGAGGTCTAGGGGTAAGATTCAAGAAGAATGTGGCCTCTAGGCCAGGAAAGCAAAGGTCATCAGGTCTATCTGAACAGGAGGAAGAGGCTAGGAATTAAAAAAATAAAAAGCTCCCTCTGTGCATAGGAATCATAATGATTACAAAAAGCCACTCACTGAATCAATCAAGACTTAAATAGAACAAAGCAAAGAGAAAATTCAACAAAGAAGAATTATTGCCTGGACCAATGATGATTCTGTTTAGAGTAGAACTCTGAAAGTCAGGGTTGAGGTAGATGGGACCCAACAACCACATGGAATTCAGAGAGGTGTTAGCTGGTTGCTATGATAATAAGGACTCTATGTCAAAAGAACTGGCATTTCTAATCTGTCCTAGAGAAAGAAGTACAAGTCAAAGATGAAAGGAGAAATATAAAACAGTGACTTAAAAGAACAGAGAGCAGGCTGGGATGAGGTTGAAGGAAACGTTACTTTAAATAAGTTAAGGAATGACTATGTCATAGGATACTATTTAGGTTTAGTCCCTGCTGTAGGCATGGGTTTGCACATATTTGTATGTGTGACAGAATACAATACCATTTTGGGTACAAGCCAACACACAATCTAACCTTAAAAGAGTTTTCTATTAAATAAAAAAAAAAGTAGTGACAAAACATTCTTACCTGCTACTTTTTCAGTAGCATGACTTTGAATACTGTTTACAATCATTGATGGCCCCTAAAAGGAAAATACATAATTCATTTATTCAAAGCCAACAGGTAACTTTGGTGCAGCCATTGGAGATGAGTAATGCCATGTGGGCAAACATATGTCTCCCAAGCGATCTGCTAATCCAAGGATATTATGTGATATGCTCCTGGTACCAGCATGAATATTCCATAAATGACACAAGAATATGGATTTCTGGAGCCATATTCTGGATCATAATCCTTGCTCCAAACTGGATACAGTGCCTCACACCTGTTAGTATACCTACTTGGGAGGTAGAAATTAAGAAGATCATGGTTCAAGGCTAACCCAGGAAAAAAGTTGGGTAGATCCTATGTCGATCAATAAAACAAAGCTAGATGCAGTGCACATTTGTCATCTCAGCTATGAAGGAAGCATCAATGTAAGGACTGATGTCCAGGCTGGCCTCAGGGAAATAAACAAGACCCTACTTGAAAAAATAATGAAAACAAAGCAATCTGGAAGAATGGCTCAAGTGATAGAGTACCTGAATACCTGTCTAGCAAGTTCAAACTCCAATAATGAAAAAAAAAATTAAGCTTTTTTCTCCAGTATCTATCAGCCATAAGACTTTAAGAAAGCTGTTAACCTTTTCTTTTCCACTTTCTTCCTTGGTAAAATAGGATGATAATAATACACTTAGGCTGAGCATGATGGCAGATACATGTCATCTCAACCCTCCAGAGGCTGAGGCAGGGTTATAAGTTGAATGCCAGCCTGGACTTCATAGAAAAACCTTAAATAAAACAAGAACAAAATTGTGCACTTACTTCACCAAGTAGTTGTAGGGAGTGAATTAAATTAGTTATCTATAAATAAGCTACTTAAAAGGAACATATGGACAGAATTACATAAGGATATTTATTTATTATTTTGTGGGTAATGGGGCTTGAACTCAGCCTAGGCACTGTCCCTGAGCTTTTCAGCTCAAGGCTACCACCCTACTCCTGGGCCTGGGTGTTGTCCTTGAGCTCTTCAGCTCAAGGCTACCTCTCTACCCTTGAGCCAAGCACCATTTCCCATTTTTGTTTTCTAGAGGTTAGTTGAAGATAAGAGTCTCAGGTCTTTTTGTGCCTGGGCTGGCTTTGAACCTCAATCCACAGCTCTCAGCCTCCTGAGTAGCTAGGATTATAGGCATGAGCCACCATGCCCAGCTTATTATTTTATTTTTTAACATGGATATAAAATAAGTCTGTCCCACACCTTTGGTGAATAGTGAAATACAGGTAGTTTCCCAAGCAAACACAGCTGTTTCATGGCTAGCCATAGCAAAATTAGGCTTCTTGTTTCAATATTACTTTTTGGTATGAAATGATATGATAGCTATTGTCTTAGTCTGCTTTGTGTTTCTATAACAGTATCTCTGAGATTGGCAATTGATAAAAGGAAACAGGTTATTTGCTACACAGTTCTAAAGGTTAGGAAACCAAAAAATGGGGCACTCCCATCCAGTAAAGTCTTTGTGCTAGTTTTTGGGCTTTCCTCTAGGAAAGTAGAGGTGACTGTTACCTATAGAAGAGAAAAGGGTGCTGCATAATAGAAAACCCATTACCATGAGAAAGGCATAAATGTATTTCTTAAGGCTCTGCCCGCATGACCTAAATACTTCCCATACTACCACTATGGAAATTAAATCCCAACATGAGTCATGGCGAGCTGAGACCATATTCAAGCTCTTGCAGCTGACTAGATGTGTTTTAACTATCATGGTTCTGGTGCTTACACAAGATTTATAAGCTAGGCATGGTGGCTCATGCCTGTAATCCTAGCTACTCAGGAGACTGAGATCTGAGGATCCAGGTTCAAAGCCAGCCCAGGCACAAAAGGACCTGAGACTCTAATCTCCAATTAACCTCTAGAAAACAAAAATGGGAAATGGGGCTTGGCTCAAGGTTATGGTGGTAGCCTTGAGCTGAAGAGCTCAGGGACAGTATCCAGGCCGAGTTCAAGCCCCATGACCCCACCACATACACACACACACACGCACACGCACACATGCATGCATGCACAAATTATAGGCCTAATAAATTCTGGAGAATGAACTACAATTATTGCATGATCACATGCCAGCAATTAAAGTGTTGCTCTAAATAACTGAGTGTTGCAGAGATTGCTTGTTAATAATTCTCACCTTCATCTTCATCTTTGTCACTTACCTAGTTTCTGCTGGGCTCATGGAAGACAGACCTTCCAATAATCTTTAACAATGCATTCCATTCCCATTTCCTAGAATACAGCTCCTACTGTTGGAATCTGAATGGAAAGGGGTTAGCTCTTTGTTACCAAAGAATTCTCCATTTGAAGCAACACAAAATATCCAATATTAAAGGGTTAGGCAAATTATGATTTCCATTGTGAAATATTATGCAGAGATTAATCTCCTCAGTGTAAAGACTATGTGGCAACCAGGAAGGATTTGTGTTGTAATTAGTATTAAGTGAACAAAACAGGATGGCAGACACTGTGGGTCCGCCCATATCGCTTAGGGCTCTTGTGTTCCAGACAAGTTCCAACTAACCACCCCCAGTGTGGGACACCTACACAGCTGAGGAATTCCCCCCCCCTTCATGCCCCTAGTTGCCCTTAAGTAACAATTGTGAGGAGCTGATATGTAAATCATGACCCCTAGAGTAGGGTGACTAAGATGTGAGTTTTTACTGTGTCCTTCAATTTCCTTGAGAAATTAAAAATTCCCCCCTTCCTATATTCCTTTCGCCAGAACTCTAATAGTATTATTTGTTCTTATCTAATAAACTACCTTGTCATGAAGTTTTTTATAGGGTCCAGGCAAAGATATGCTGAACAGGGAATGTAGATACGTGTCAGTGGTGACTGAGTAGGGCTGTGTTTGCACATAGGCTAAGACAAAAAAATAATTAAACTGCCAGGCGTGGTGGCTCACACTTGAAATCCTAGCTACTCAGGAGGCTGAGATCTAAGGATCAAGGTTCAAAGCCAGTTTGGACACTAAAGTCCATGAGACTCTTATCTCCAATTAACCACTAGAAAATGGGAAGTGTCGCTGTGGCTCAAGGGGTAGGGCGGTAGCCTTGAGCAGAATAGCTCAGGCACAGTGCCCAGGCCCAGAGTTCAAGTCCCATGACTGACCCCCCCCCCCAAAAAAAAAAGGTAATTAAACTGGTGGGAGTTGAATGAGGTCATGAGAATGTATATGAGTTTCTGTTTCTTAAACTTTCAATAAAGTCCTTTTATGATTTAATGTGTGTGTGTGTTTGTGTGTGCACATAAGTGCTGGTACAGGGGCTTGAACTCTAGGCCTTGTGCTCTTGCTTGTTTTTCTTTGTGTTTGTTTTTACTCACGGCTGGCACTCTATCCCGAGCTATATCTTCACTTCTGATTTTTTTACTGGTTAATTGAAGAAAAGAGTCTCATGGACTTTTCTGCTTAGATTGGCTTTGAACATTGATCTTCAGATCTTAGCCTCTTGAGTAATTGGAATTAGAGGTGTGAACCACCCCCACCCAGCCTTTTCTTTTCTAACTGGTATTTAGGGCCTCATACCCTTACTTGGATTTTCACATTGTTGTTGTTGTTGTTTTTAAAGCAGTAGGAAAGTTTTTGTGCACTACATCTGCATATACAGAAGCCCCCAAAATGGGGTGTGACAAGGAAAAGAAAAGACCAGTGAGTTCCTAGACAGGCACTAGGGATGGCAGACATAAGTCCACAAGTAGTTCACCTTCTCTTTAGTACCCTGAAGTACAAAAATGTCAATTTTTGTGTGTGAGTATTGGGGCTTGAACTGAGACATTCAACCTTATTGGTCTTTTCTTTCAGGCTAGCATTCAACCATTTTAGCCATGGCTCTGCTTCAGCTTTTGGCTGGTTAATGGGAAATAAGACTCCCTTGGATTTATCTACATGGGCTGGTTTCAAACCTCAATACTCAGATCTCAGTCTCCTTAGTAGCTAGGATTACAGGTGGGAAAAATGTCTTTTCTTTAAAACAGCACAAAGTAGATAAATGCAAATGTACAATGCCTCCATTTGCATTACATTTGTTTCCAAATTCCAAATAAGCATTTTCTTGGAAAATTCCTTCACATCTAGGTAAAATAATTTCAGTTTTAAGATTGTGAATTATACTTTATATGATCAGAGAGTCTTTTGTTTTGCTGAACTCTTCTCATCATAAAACCTATTTTTTACCTGAAGAGACAAATTTAGCTATCTTGTTTCTAGGAACATTACAGAAGGTTGTAGAAAGTAATTATCATTTTATTGTTGCTTGTGTTTGGCTATATGAAAAAAATACATAAACACATAGTTAATCCAATTGCATGAAGAACTTAAGAGCTAAATATCATGAATATAAAACCTAATTATTGGAATATATAGACTGAGATAAAGTATTATGTACACAATGTTAATTTTTGAAATCCAAATACATAGTTAAGTTACTGTGTGCAAGAAGATACATGATTTTATTTGAAAGGCTAATGAACTCAGCCTACAAGTTTCTCCTCTCTAAGAGACAAAAGAGTTGATGGATTTCCTACTAGTAAAATTGGGAGGACGGTGATTTGTTCCTTACCATCTATCATGTTTTCCTCATAAGAAAAATGGATAGTTGGGTGCTGGTAGCTCACACTTGTAATCCTAGCTACTCAGGAAGCTGAGATCTGAGGACCCTGGCTCAAAGTCAGCCTAGTTATGAAAGTCCATGAGACTCTTATTTCCAATTAACCACCAGAAAACTGCAAGTGGAGCTGCAGCTCACGGAATATAGTGCTAGCCTTGAGCTGAAGAGCTCAGGGACTGTTGCCAGGCCCAGATTTCAAGCCCCATGACCAACCCCCTCCCCCAAAAATGACAGAGACTGTGTTATATAGAGGTAAGATATGAGTTCAAATCCTGCGTCAGCCACTGCCAGGCTGGGAGATCTTGAATAAGTGCCTCACTTTTCTCCTCTGTAAAATGGACTCAAGAGCCTTTCCTAATATCAAAAAAAAAATAGAAAGCAGCTAAACTGTCCATTAGTAGACTGTGTAGCAAATTGATACAGCAGAGAAAGTAAAAGAATTGTGGCTGCCTGAATCAGAGTGAATCTAAGGCATATAATGCTGTGTAATTAAATAAGGCTCTAAACAATAGGTATAGAAATCAATACAGAAACATAAAAATACAAAATTCTGAGAGTGATTCCATGTGGGACCATTATGTGGCTGCAAACTCTTTGCTCGTGTTCTAGTTCTTGGGTGAGTTAAGTTGTGCCTTGTTTGGGGATGGAACTAAGGTTTGGATATAGGGCCTGAGTGCTATCCCTTAGTTTTTCACTCAAGGCTAGCTCTCTAATATTTGAACCACAGATCTACTTCTGCCTTTCTGCTGGTCAATTGAAGATGACTCTTGCAAACTTTCCTGCCTAATGTAGCTTCAAACTGTGATCCTCCAGTCTCAGCCTCCTGAGTAATAGGATTACAGGTGTGAGCCACCAGTTCCTGCCTTAGTTCCTGGCCACTTTAAACATTAGAAATATAGGTATATAAATTAAAGAGGACCTGAGCACTGTCCTTGGACTTTCTCAAGGCTAGAGCTCTACCACTTGAGCCTCAGCACCACTTCTGGCTTTTTTCTATGTATGTGGTACCGAGGAATCGAACCCGGGTCTTCATGCATGCTAGGCAAGCACTTTAACCACTAGGCAAAACTCCCGGCCCCATGGGGACCATGTTTTTAACAATGACCTGACTAACCCATTGCTAGTGAATCTGAGGTTTGGAGGGGGAAAAAAATGAAGTCAGCAATATAGGACTTAACACCTTGGGCTGATACAAGTAGTAAATAAGAAATTCATGCCAAATAATGACATGGTAAAAGTAAATTAATAGTGGGCCTTAAACTCAGCTTTTTTGCTCATGGTTGGTATACCACACTTCCACTTCCTGCTTTTTGCTGGCTAAAGAAATGAGTCTCACAATGTGTCTCCCTGAGCTGGTTTCAAACCACAATCCTCAGATCTCAGCCTTCTGACAAGTGAAGATTACAGGCGTGAGCTACCTGAGCCTGGCTGACATGGTGAATGTTCAATACATATGATCTTACTTGCTCTCCACTTAGTAGACATGATCTCTACCACTGTTTTGAAAACTATAATTTTCAGACTTTTGAAATGTCTCAGGTATCAATTTCAACAAACAATATTGCTTATAAAATAGTTTGTATTGTCAGATCAGTTGATAACTAGAACTGATCTTTGAATCCAATCATTTTTTTTTGAGAGCTAATGATGTATCTAGTGTTGTATTGAGTCCCTGAGATAGTACTAAGTGTAGCAGATCTAGTTTTTGCCATTGTGGTGTCCACAAAATAGCAAGGAAGAGGACGGATTCACATGGGCATAACATCAGGATGCATTATGAGAGACATAGCCTTAGGCAGATTTTGTCACTTGGTAAACAGGCACTTATACACACTAAACTGGCCATAATGCCACTAAGTGTATAATTCTGTGGATCAGGATTGTCTAACAATATAAGAACAGCAAAATAATAAATACAAACGACAAGTGTGATTAGCATAAACCCTCCAATTATTCCATCCAATGAAATTGTTAGAGCATTTGACTATTATTACTGTTAATTTTTATTCAAGAAATGTTCCTTAAATACCATGAGTGTGTAACTCATATAAAGAAGTGCTTGCTTTCACTTATCACTTAGAGTGATTGTGCTCATAGTAAGACAAGAGTACACACAAAAAGTTTTAAAATACCTTCCCAGGTGTAGTTGTGAGAGGTAGATTCTATGGTTAGTAAAGATTGACATATGGAAAGTGATGATCTGAGATTTCTTAATTTGGTGGAGAAATGGTGTCTAGCTGGACACCAGTGGTCCAAGCCTGTAATCATAGCTACTCAGGAGGCTGAGATCTGAAGATAGTGGTTTGAAGCCAGCCTGGACAAAAAAGTCCCATAAGACTCTTATCTCTAATTAACTGAGAAAAAAACACGTGGAGGTGTGGCTCCAGTAAGAGGTTTTTTTTTGTTGTTTTGGTTTTGTTTTTTTATTTTGTCTGTCATGGGGCTTGAACTCTGGGCCTGAGTGCTGTTCAGATAAGCAAAAACAAAACAAAAAGCAATAAAACTAAACTAAATAAAAATAAACTAAACTAAGGGACAGTGTCCAGGACCTTAGTCTTGGTACTGGCATGCAAAGAAAGAAGGAAGGAAGGAATCTAGAAAGAAAGAGATAGAAAAAGAGAGAAAGGAAGAAAGGGATGGGGGAGGAAGGAAGGGAGAGAGGGAAGAAAAAGGGAAAGAAGGAAGGAAGGAAGGAAGAAAGGAAGGAAGGAAGGAAGGAAGGAAGGGAGGGAGGAAGGGAGGGCACATATTCTTGGCTCAGAGACTGAGGTGTAGTTTTCCTGGGACTGAACCTGAAATAAATGCAGAACATTTAGGTTCGCATCTCTTCTATTGTGGTGAAAGTGAACTACTCCACTATTAGATAATAGTGAAACTGGCAGATTTTTTCTTGCAGTGGCTCCCTCCCCACGCCCCCTCCCATCCTCCTTTTATAAAAGATCAAGCAAACTTAGATGTCAGTGTCTCCTTCCCAAGTGTGTGAGCACCTGGCTCCCAGCTTGATTTTTTGGGTGGGTAGGGGGAGGAGGAGATGGAAGGGAGAGAGGGAGGGAGGAAGAGAAGGCCAATGAATATTGTATTCTTTCTGCTCTCCTCATTCTCACTATCACTCTCCTACTCCAAGCACATTAGCACTGTGCTGTCTGAACACATGGAGCCCTGTATTAGGAACCTGTGCTGTGCCGTCTAGTGCACTCCAGCCTTGCTTCTTTACTCTCATTGTCAGGTCAGTTTCTGAAAGCGATGAAGCTGATTAAGCTGTGTAGTATGCTGAGCAAAGCTGGGGGAGAAGGGAGAGGTGTTGTGCTCTTCAGTCCCAGCAGCTGAGCCTGGCTCCATCTAGGTTACCTCCTAGCCCCTGCAAAGGGCCTAGAGCCCAATCCATCCTTGCAGGCTGTGGGCCCAGTGCATAACTCATACAGGGGAGAGATTGCCTGGCATGGTAATGATATAGCTTCACTCAGAGCTTCTTCTCTGGAGTAGGAAAATGGGAGGCCTGTGATTTGACCCCTAGATTTGACTGTGTGTGTGTGTGTGTGTGTGTGTGTGTGTGTGTGTGTGTGTGTGCGTGCGCGTGCATGCATGTGTGTGTGTGTGTGTGTGTGTCCGTCCATTCTGAGGCTCTGTTTTCCCATAGTGTTTTTTTTATCAAGATTGGTGTTCTACCTCTTGAGACACACCTCCACTTCAGTATTTTTTCTTAATTAATTGGAGATAAGAATCTCATGGACTTAACTGCCCAGGAAAATCTTTAAACCATAATCCTCAGATCTCAGCCTCCTCAGTAACTAGGATTCCAGGTATGAGCCACTGGTGCCCTGTAGATTTGATTCTTACTTGATGGAAACTCAGCATTTTTCCTTCTCCTATTTTTCTGGGTGGAGGTTGATTGTTTTGCTTCATCTGTGGCAAGTATTGGGGACAAGAGGAGTTGGGTCTGTTCTGTGACTGTCATTGTTCTCCATTGAGCTGAGACATGCTGCTGGAGTCCAGAGTCTCTTTATCCTTAAAGATCCTCAGCATCTGGAGTTCAACTCCATTCTCACCTGTCCTCGTCTTCCGCATCCTTGATCTCATTCTCATTAAACTCAGCAAGGGCAGAAAACAGTTCTTATGTTAGTATGATTTCCCTTCCTGCTCAATTTTTTCATGGCACAATTTATTTATTACCTAATATTAGCTAAGTGGACAAAGGACCTGCTTGGGACAATAAAGAACAGGCCTAGGTCATCCTCAAAGGAACTTACAAAGGTAACACATGATTCACACGATTATTCATGACATACAATGTGATTCTTTGGATATGTGTATATACAACTGGTCAAGTAGTCAAGTTGGGGTGATTAGGATGTCATGATTTCCAAATAGGTAGTAGAACAATATTTATAAAGAAATGTGATAATTATATTGAAATCTGCAAGCCTGGGAAATGAATTAATCTGGGTTGTAACCCTAAGAGGCAGCTGAAAGGGAGGTGAGAGTAAGGATTCACTGAGACAGTGGAGGAGGCAGGTGGTTCTGATGAGTGTCCCCAGGTTGTTGAAAGGGGACTCTGAAGAGCCGTATACTCCAAGCTGCAGGGTGCGGGACGAGGGGGCAGAAAATGTTTAGAACTAAGCTCCCCAAGGAGGGTGTAGGTGAAGATGGAGGCCGTGGGTAATCATCTGCAGTCAATCAATCAATCAATCAAATTCCAGAGCTCCTCAGGGTGGATTTGGATGAGTGAGTTACAGTGTCTGGCTACAGAGAGTTCAAGACTACTCATGCCTTAAGAGGGCAGAAGGGAAAGCCAGATTTGCTGTTGCAAAGCTGCCAGGTCATGGTTACAAGATCTTCCAGGGATCTGAGGAAGGAGATAGCCTGCGAAGGTGCGGAGAAGGCAGCTGCTGTCATTGGCAGCTGGCAGGGAGTGATGAAAACTAGAGAGGCGGCACAGATTACCCTGGCCACAGACTTGCAGAAGTGACAGGACCCAGCTGGGCTCAGCTCAGCAGGACGAGGAAGCTGAGCTGCAGCGAGAGAAGACAAGGGAAGAAGGGTGGAGAGTGTGAGGTCTCCAGGCTGCTTGACCTCAGTGGGTGATGTCCACTAGCACATAATTTATGGAAGAGGAGGAAAGGCCACGGTGTGCTTGGGGAAGGTGGATGGTGGGAGGCAGCTGTGGACTGTGCCTCCTGGAAGAGCGAGGAACAGTTCTCCATCCATTTAAAAAAACAAACAAACAGAAGGTCCAGGAGTTTGGCCTAGTGGTAGAGTGCTTGCCTAGCATGCATGAAGACCCGGGTTTGATTCCATGGTACTACATACGTAGGAAAAACGCCAGAAGTGGTGTTGTGGCTCAAGTGGTAGAGCTCTAGCCTTGAGAAAGTCCAGGGACAGTGCTCAGGCACTGAGTTGAAGCCCCAGGATTGGCCAAAAAAACCAAAATAATACAAAACAAAACTGCCGGGCGAGGTGGTTCACGCCTGTAATCCTAGCTACTCAGGAGGCTGAGATCTGAGAATGAAGGTTCAAAGCCAGCCCAGGCACAACAGGACCTGAGACTCTTACCTCCAATTTACCTCTAGAAAACGGAAAGTGGGGCTTGGTTCAAGTATAGGGTAGTGGTACCCAGGCCAAGTTCAAGCCCCATGACCACCCCCCACCCTCCCCACACACACACACAAAAAGGAAGAAAGAAAAAAAGAATGAATGAAAGAAAAATGCCTGGGTATGATGGTACACATTTAAAAACTCAGCACCCTGGAGGCTGAGGAAGAATATTTGCAGAACCATCTGAACTATATAGTAAGTTCAAGTCCAGCCTGGGCAACACAGGGAGACTTTCTCTCAACCAGCCAAAAATAAATGGTGTGATGCCTCAGCATTCATACTTTTGTGGAGAGAAGGAGGTGCTGGGACTTGAATGTAGGGCCTCGCTGTTGTCACTGAGCTTCTTTGCTCAAGGCTAACACTCTACCACTTGAGCCACAGTTCCTCTTCCAGCTTTATTGGTGATTAATTTGGAAAGAATCTCACAGATTTTTCTGCCCAGGCTGGATTTGAACTATAATTCTCAAATCTCAGCCTCCTGAGTAGTTAGAATCACAGGCGTGAGCCACTGGTTCCTGGCTTAGCATTCCTTCTTTTGATGGGAAAAGAGTCTCAAATACAGAATTTACTCTTGTAAAAAGAAGCTTAGCTGGGTGTCGGTGGCTCATACCTATAATTCCTAGCTACTCAAGAGACTGAGATCTGAGGATAGAGGTATGAAGCCAGCCCCTATCAGACAAATCTGAGAGATGCTTATCCCCAATTATCCAGCAAAAAGCCAGGAATGGAAGAGTAGCTCAAGTGGTAGAATACTAGCCTTAAGTAGAAAAACAGAGGGACAGTACCTAGGTCCTGAGTTCAAGTCTCAGTACTGGTATACACACACACACACACACACACACACACACACACACACACACACACACACACACACACATGCACGCACATACACACACGTGGTAATAAGTTCCTGATGTAGAAATAGAGACCCTACTATAAATATATGTTGAAATCAACATGGAGTATGCTTAGGAGAACCATCAGGACTTAGAGATTTAAGACATAGAGGAATTCACACCAGACTGAACCAAGAACATATTTTCAACTAACCAAGAACATATTTTCAACCACCTCCTCGGCTAAGAGTTTCTCTTATTCTTTCATGAGAAGAATTTGGGGATTTAAGCCAAAATGATTTTCTATATTATGTTTGACTTATTGCATACAGTTAAGGCACAGGTGGTAGCTGGATTGCTTTTATTTCACTGTGAGAGTTCAAACACTCACCATTCTTCCTTTTGTTATCTTCAGAAAGTCTTGAGTAAAGAACAGCCTCCAGATATTATTATAGATAGATACCTACACAGGGTGGACCCCTCTGACAAGTGCAGTTCAAATCTTGGTGCCCGGAGTTTCCAGGTAAGCAGCAACCCTCGTACAATGTTGTTTGGGTGTGCAGCATGGGTAACAATAGGGTACCACACCCAGAAAAACAATATGCCAAAATATGAAAATATCCTACCCAGCCATGGTGTCACGTAGAACACGTGTAGCCCAACACAAGTCAGTCCCTCTTCAGATGCCAGCAGGCCCTTTCGTGGGGTCATCTACGGGCTGACTTGATACTTACATGCTGCTCTCAACTTCCTTGAGTTATTGTGTGTTTGTGTAGTTGGGCCTTGAGCTCAGTCTCTTAGCTTTTTCATGCAAGACTGGCACTACCACCTGAGCCACAGCTCCACTTCTGGCTTTTCTTTTCTGGTGATTAATTGGGGATAAGAGTCTGAGACCTTCCTGCCCAGGTTGGCTTTGAACTATAACCCTCAGTTCTCAGCCTCCTGAGTAGCTAGGCTTCCAGGTGCCTAGCTGTTGAGCTGTTCTCTTATGGTACACTGTGGTCCTTCCTTACTTTGGTAGCACCTGGCAGTGGAAATGGAGTGAGGAGCTTTGGCTGTTGAAGCCCATCATATTACTGTCTTTCTGATGTGCAGAACTCTGCATCCCGAGAGAGGATTCAAGAAGCCACCTCCAGTGAGAGGAGAGAAAAGAGGATGTAGATGAAGGAATCAGATGGCCTTGTCCACATGACTGGTCCCTAAATGCAGGCTGCTCCTTCTAACCTCTTCCAGGTGGCACCTCCTCCTTTTCCCTAATTCTCATTCTTGCTTCATTCTTTCTAATCCTCAGAACCGGCTCTTAGGCCTTGATCTCTTCACTGATCAACACTCTCCTTCAAGGGCACTCCCATTCTCGCACACACATTCACAGATTCTCTGATAAGTGAGTGCTTTCCTGCTTCCCCAAAGCTCCATTTCTCCTCTTTGACTGGTCCCCTTGTCCTTTTTAAGGGAAATGCCACTTCCCTTCATTTCATGCTTGTCCGCAAATGGCTGAAGAGTGGGTAAAGATCCAGTGGTACATGCCTATAATGATAGCACGGGGGAAATGGAGGAAAAGAAATGGAAAGTTTGAAGCCACCCTGGGCTACTTTAGTGAGGTGTTACCTCAGAGAGAGAGGAGGGATGGGGAGAGAAGGAAGGGAGAGAGAAAGGAAATAAGGAAGGAGGGACTGGGAGGGGAAGGAAGGGGTGGGAAGGGAAGGGAAGGGAAAGGAAGGGAAGGGAAAGGAAGGGAAGGGAAAGGAAGGGAAGGGAAGGGAAGGAAGGGAATCTCTGAATGTGTGTGTGAGAGAATGGGAGTGCCCACAGCTAACATTAGTCTTTCTAACCTAGCTCTTCCCAGGGTGTTGATCTCCTTGCATGGCTTGGCTGACCTACCTGGTCTGTAGAAGCAGCCGGATCATTTGTTTTGTGTTCCCATCCCCTGTGTGTGAGGGGAAAGGCACGTGTGTTTTCTGGAACGTGTTTGCTTTGCTCTCTTTAGCGCCAGTACCCCTTTTTAATTCAGAGCCAGAGTGCCATTTGTCGTTGCCGGCCCAGCAGGAGTGTCCAGCCCCTACGTGCGCTCTGGCCAGCTGCCCCTTCCACCTCGGCATCCTGCTCATCCTGCTCGGGAACTTTCTCCCGCCTAGCCACTGCTAATTAACTCGACCTGAACCCTGGTTTCCACAGCTACGTGTCCAACTGAAAGGACAGCAAGGGTCTTGGGGCTTCCTGCAGGGGGAAGATCAATCTCTCCTTCCCCCACCTTAACTTGCAATCTGCTTCCCCCGGAAGCGGGCGTTCCTTCTTAGAGCATGTCAGAAGTCACAGTTAATATCGGGTGATTTTTTTTGTTTTTTAAGCTGGAGGATTTTAAGAAGTGTTGACAAGCAGGCCCTTTTCCTTGGGTCTTGCCCAGGTAATTATGCCTGGCTCACGTAGGCTCCTGTCATAAAAAAAAAAAAAAAGGAAAAGAAAAGTTGCTGTGGTTTTCTGGGAGGGTGACCTTGTCATTGTGCTGAGGTCAATGCAGGCTCCAAGGCTTCAATGCTCTCTCACCGGCAAATAGCTATAGCCTGCTTCTCTTATGGGCAATGTCTGCCCTAGCACTTCAAATCACAGTATGATTATTGGTTCCCTGTTGCCAGTTCTGGGGAAAGGAGAGGAATGGAGTATTAGGGCATGGCTCAAGTGGCAGAGCACCTGCATAGCAAGCACAATGTACTGGGGATTATCTTTAGTACTGCAATAAGAAACTAATTCGGGCACTGGTATAATCCTAGCTACTCAAGAGGTTGAGATTTGAGGTTCAAAGTTAGCTCATGAGACTTTATTTTCCATTTAACCATCAAAAAGCCCAAAGTGAAGCTGTAGCTCAAGTGGTAGTACCCCAGCCTTCTGTGAAAAAGCTAAGGAAGAACACCTGGCCCTGAGTTCAAGTCCTAGTACAGAAAGAAAGAGAAAGGAAGAAAGAAAGAAAGAAGGGAGGAAGGAAGGAAGGAAGGAAGGAAGGAAGGAAGGAAAGAAGGAAGGAAGAAAGGAAGGGGAGGGAGAAGGGGGCTTTGCAAGAGTGTGCTCCCTGCCAGATGGGAGAGACTGTGGGACATCTAGGGCAGCTCTGCCTTTTCCACAAGATAGCTTCGCACATGTGTGGCTGCTGTCTTTGTTTTGACGAATTTTCATTTTATTAATGCCCTCATGGTGGGAAGGAAAAACAGCTTTAAAAATGATCTCATGTTTGTCTAATGTTACTTCATGGGAAATTATGGACCTCCTGTGAGCAGAGCTGGAGCTGGTCTGATGCAGGAGAGGCTTGGGATTCGAACCTCTCCCCTTCCCAACCCTCCCCCTGCCCCTGCCCCTGCACTATTTAGTAGCCACTGGAGGATTGTGGGAGTTTCACTTTGGTTCTCCATCCACAAGAACTGGAAGTACCATGATTTGGCTGGCTGTCAAGTTTAAATAGGGAAGAAAGTTAAAGATAATTCCATGCAAAGAACTATGTAGATTACTTTTATTACACCGATGGCCCATAGGTAATAATCTTCTTATGGAGAGATCTAATCCTCACAAAACTGCATACAGCAGGTGTTATTATTTTGTGTTGATAGAGGAGGGGTTAGAAAAGTGAAGTCCAGGGAAGACGGAAAAGTGCTGCTTCTTAGGCAGACTCTATATTGGCTTTTAGATGTTATACATTACAAATATAATTCATGATTAGTATAAAACAAATCCACACAACAGAAACATCCAAAATGTTTAAAGTGACAAGATAAGTTGGGTGCTGGTGAGTCTTACCTGTAATCATAGCTACTCAGGAGGCTGAGAACTGAGGATCATGATTCAAAGCCAACCTGAGCGGGAAGGTTAATGGCATTGTCTATCACAAATTAACCAGTAAAAGCCAGAAGTAGAGTTGAGGCTCAAGTGCCAGCCTTGGCTGAAAAGCCAAAAGAGAGCTCAAGGTCCTGAGTTCAAGTCTTAGGAACCATACAAAAACTAAATAATATATTTTTTAAGCTCACCCACTCATATGGCCCTGGGTGATTTGGTGACCATCTATTTAGGCTTTTTTTTTTTTTTTAACATTGCATGCACACTAAGACTGCTGACTAAACAATGGTTAACTGCAGCCTTGTGCTTTGCTGTTCGTGACAGTTGCGTCTGTAGCCTGAAGGGATGCTGGTACTATGTGTAGCTTCTCCTGATATCAGAGCTGTATTGGAACCCCAGTCCCTCCTACAGCTGGCTATGTATCTCTAGACAAATTACAGAACTTCTTTGAACTTCATCTTAAAAATGGGCTTTGTGCTATTTTATTTACCTTGTAACTGAAGATTAGAGCAATACATGTAAAAAAATGTCAGGTGTATGCTAAATAGTAGATGTCATTATTAATTTCTAACAAAGATTTAAATGTTAGTCTAATTTTTGATCTTGAACTGCAGAACTATGAAATTTTTTTTCTTTTTCTTTTTTTGTTTTGCCAGTCCTGGGGCTTGAACTCAGGGCCTGAGCACTGTCTATGGGCTTTCTCAAGGCTAGCGCTCTACCACTTGAGCCACAGCACCACTTCCAGCTTTTTCTATGTATACGGTACTGAAAAATCAAACCCAGGTCTTCATGCATGCTAGGCAAGCACTCTTCCACTAGGCCAAACTCTCAGTTCTGAAATTTTCCTTTTTTATCTGAATAGGATTGTAGTTGATAAAGATATTCAGATGCTTTATTCTAATGAATTCTCAATAGACTTTAATCCTATTTTCTCGATTAAATTAGTAACCTTGGATTCACATTAGAATTACTTGGCAAGCATATAAAAACCAAATCATTGTGCACCAATCACATTGAAATTACCTATACATCCCCCCCACATCCTGGGGTTTGAACCTAGGGCCCGGGCACTGTCCTTGGACACTTTTTGCTCAAGACTAGCACCCTACCACTTGAGCCACAGTGCCACTTCTGCTTTTTCTGTGTATGTGGTTTCAGGGAATTGAACCCAGGGCTTCATGCGTGCTAGGCGAGCACACTACTACTAGGCCACGCTCCTGGCCCACTTGTATATCTTTATTGGAAATAGTTTATTGGATACAGTTTATTTTACACTTTGCTTTTATTTTTATTCTTTTTATATTTTTGAGCAGTCAGTAAACATTACTTATACTTTGTGTGTGTGTGTGTGTGTGTGTGTGTGTGTGTGTGTGTGTGTGTGTGTGTGTGTGTACGTGTACTCTGGGCCTGGGCACTATCTTTTAGCTCTTTTGCTCAAGTCTAGCATTCTACCATTTGAGCCAAACCTCCACTTTTGGATTTTTGCTGATTAATTTGACACATGACTTACACAGACTTTTCTACTTGACTTTTAATCAAGATCCTCACATCTCAGTCTCCTGAGTAGCTAAGATTATAGGCATGAGCCTCACAAGCACCGAGCTCTAATGAATACCAACCAGTTCTTGGTTAAACTGCCCAGGTGCTTGATCACAATACTCAAGCTAGCTAAAGGATCACCTCTGTATATGATAGTCTCTGTGCTTCAAGAAATCAACTTGTAAATCTGAATTCAGTGAGAAATGATGTGACCCAAGTTGCTGAATACTTCAATTAAGCCTTGAGTTCAATCTCTAGACTGAAAAGAGGAAGTTGATAGCATTCAGTTGCTGGATGTATTTGAATCATCCAAAGAGTTTATTATCTGCTTCTTTACAATGTAGTATAATTAATATTTAAATACAGAATGCAGTCAAACACATAAAAATAGTATTAAAATTAGACATTTTCATTATATACTATATAAGTCTATATTTTTCATTATATATTTTTATAAACAGTATATATTCTATATTTTTCATTAAATAAGTATATTATACGATATAAGTCTATATTTTTCATTATATATTTTTATAAACAGTATATATATATTCTATATTTTTTCATTAAACAAGTATATTTCATTGCAAAAGTAGTTATGTTCTTATATCTGCATGTTTGCTGGTTTTCTAGCATTGGTGAGGTTCTTTTTATTCTGAAAGTACACTATAACCCTATTCCCTTTTTTATTAATAACTAAATTGTATTGCAGAAAAACGGACTCCAGGGGCAGATCTCAGCAGCCATAAGCCCCCACTACTTTGTGGGCAAACACAATTGGATGCCTTCTGGGGAACCCAAAATGAGAGTCTGCATTCCTTCACACCTTTCTGTTACTTTGATTCACTCACTGGGTCAGATTGGGAAACTGCTTGAGTATGGATTGGCTGGGATGGTGAGAGATGGAAAGTGAGCATTGCCACATGTACCTATAAAGCTGGCGATAGGGAATTATCCTCCATAGTTAAAACTACACCTTTCAAGATCCTCTTTACCAAACCTCTGAAGCAATGCTTATGCAATAGCCCACACCGGTGACTTCCAGAGCAGGTATGAGTGGTGAGAAAGACAACTGACAATCCCCCCATACCCTTCTGTACTATGCTTATAAGCTACTTCTCCAAAACTAACAGACACTTGTACCTCACACCTGTAATCTTAGATACTCAGGAGGCTGAAATCTGGGAGGAACCTGGTTTGAAGCCAGCCCAAGTCAGGAAATGTCCATAATAATCTCTTCTCCAATTTATTATCCCAAAGCCAGGAGTAGAGCTGCGGCTTAAGTATTAGAGTACCAGCCTAGAGCAAAAATGCCAAGCAAAAGAGCATGAGCCTCTGAGATCAAGCTCCCCCCCCAATCATAGTTTAAAATAATCTATTTTTAATACTACCCACTTCCCATATTGTCACATTTTGGAATAAGCACTGTGTTTGTCTGTGTTTTCTCATTTGCCTTACACATAGAGTTTATAATAATTGTGCAGCGGCCTCTGGAATAATTGGTCTTGGCCTCTGGAAGCTGACTGACACATCATTCTACAGGTATGCAGGGCATCAAGGACAAACTGCAGACAGTATGCTTGGGGCCAGCCACAGGTGTGTTTGAGGGAGTGTGTTGTGGGGAGAGGGAAATCAGCCTTCTTGCATGGGGGCTGCAGGAAGAAAGGAAGAGCGTGTCACAGGTACATTGGTGTGGGACAGTCCATCTGAATCCTAAGAGCTGGGTAGTGAGAGCAATGACACAGATGGGTCCTACAATTGACGGCCTCAGACGAGGTCTCCATGCCAGACCTCCATGTCTGTGGGAACAAGAAAATGCATTTTGGGGCCAGGAGTTTGGCCTAGTGGTTAAAGTGCTTGCCTAGCATGCACGAAGACCCGGGTTCGATTCCTTGGTACCACGTACATAGAAAAAAGCCGGAAGTGGTGCTGAGGTTCAAGTGGTAGATCTCTAGCCTTGAAAAAGTCCAAGGACAGTGCTCAAGCCCTGAGCTCAAGCCCAGGACTGGCAATAAATAAATAAATAAATAAATAAATAAATAAATAAATAAAATAAAATAAAATTTAAAAAAAAAGAAAAAAAAAAAAGAAAATGCATTTTGGAAGAACACCATGCTGGGCCTCTGTGATATGTGCTAGCTGACTGTCTCTAGCTAATGTCCCAAGGGAGACCCCCCCCACCTACACTGCACAAGCTGGAAAGGTGGTCCATTTAGGCCTATGGTCATAACTGAGTTGAAAGGGGAGTAGAAGGTACTGATGGCTCACAACTGTCATCCTGGCTACTCAGAAGGTTGAAATTCAAGGATCATGGTTTGAAGCCAAGCCAGCAAAGTCAATGAGACCCTTGTGTCTAATTAACTAGCAAAAAGCTGGAAGTGAAACTGTGGCTTTAGTGGTAGAGGGCAGCTTTGTGAGGGGTTGTGGGGGGTATTGGGGGGAAGCCAAATAAGAGTACAAGGCCCTGAATTCAAGCCTCAGTACTGGTGTGCATGTGTGTATACATGCACACACACACACACACACACACACACACACACACACGTGTAGTGAGTAAAAAGAAAAAGATACTATTTGAAAAGTTGTGGTCTTTCAGGATACACAGGGAGAAATGGTTAGTAATTAGATAAAAGGAAGTTATATAATAAAATGAATAACCTGCCAAGGACAATGCTCTGGAAAAACCTCACACATGCTCAGGGAATGAGACAGGCAGCTTGTCCTTAGCCGTGTTCACAGCACAAGGAGTATCTCCCAGGACACATTTCATCATTATTATTATTAGTAGTAGTAGTACAGGTCAGGGTCTGGACATTGTCTCAGAGTCTTTTTGCTCAAGGCTAGTGCTCTACCATTTGAGCCACAGCTCCATTTACCTTTTTTGGAAGTTTAGTGGAGGGAAGAGTCGCACAGACTTTTCTGTCTGGGCTAGTCTCAAACCATGATCCTCAGATCTTAGCTGCCTAAGTAGCTAGGATTACAGATGTAATCTACCTACCCCAGCTCATTATCTTAATGAAGTCTGCCTTTTTTAGGATTCAGTCTGACTTGCTACAGGTAACTCCCCACTGTCTTCCCTCTAATTTCATTCCTGCACACCTCTTACAACTTACAGAGGCCTTATATCTTTGCTTATTTTCTTGTTTTCCTCTGATTATCCCCACTGGACAGTGCTCTCTGTGGAATATCATCCACATTGGCTCATCACCCCTGTGAATCCACAGTGCTAGGCACATAAACGGGGATTAATTGCCCATTTGCTAAAGTTAAAAAACAAAAAGGTGAAACTTGGCACGAGTGCCTCACACTTGTAATTAGCTAGCCAGGAGGCGTACACCCAGAAAATCAGACCGAACAGTCCTTGAGACTCTGTCTCCAAAATAACCAGTCAAAAACTGGGCTGGGAGTATGTCTTAATGGTACAGTACCAGTAAAGCATGTAAGATGAGTGAGCATGAGGTCCTGAGGTCACACTCTAATACTACAAAGAAAAAAAAGAGTAAAAGAAAGAATAGCAACAAATAAATCAACCAATAAAGAACTGAATGCTATTAATTTAGTTGTACACAAGATTATACTACAGGTCGGCTGTCACTTATCTGAAATGCTTGACACCAGATGTATTTTAGATTTGGAGACTTGGGAATATTCACATAGACATAATGAAATGCCTTGAAGAATTTAAGTCTAAACATAAAATTTATGTATGTTTCATATTCACTTTATGCACATAGCCTGAAAGTACTGTCATCTATTTTAGTTAATTAAAAGAAACTTTATTAGATTTTACAGGTATAGTAGCCTAGGCCTGCAATCCCAGCACTTGGGAAGCTGAAGCAGGAAGAAGATCATGAGCCTAGATACCATTTCTTTCCTCCCCTCCTCTTCTCTTTGCTCATACGTGCACGCACACATGCACACAAACACACACACGCACACCTGTGTGCGTGTATATATGTGTATGTATATATATATACACATATATATATATATGCATGTATGTATGTGTATTGGATTGTTTTTTGTTAATTTTATACATGGAAGTTTGTGTGGCCTTAAACTGTCTGACTTTTGGCATTATGTTGTAGCATTCTGGATCCTGGATTTTCAGATTGGACTGCTAAACCCGCCTTAGCCAGTCTCCTGTTTCACTCACTGTATACCCAGTGACTCTGTGACTCTTCCTCTCATCCCAACACCTAAACTTATTACTTGATTGTTAATTAGACACCATCTATGAGCCAGCAGGGAGAACAATAGCAAGAGAAAGCCGACCTCTCCAGCCCTCCAGCCTCCTTATCTCTTTGACAGCTTCCAACTGAGCAGAAGGCTTTCAGATCCAAGTGAACTGTGCTCTCCAGGTATGTAAATGTGCCCTAAACCCTCATGTCTGCATTGAGGACCTTCACACGAGCCCCAGAGCACCTGCTATCTAATTTCCAGACTTAGCTCATTGGACGATCACAGCATGCTTTATTATTCATTCATCCAATAAGATATTTATTGAGCAACCATAATGTCTTAGCTCAGTGCTAGGTACTAGGGATACCGCTGTGAACAAAATAAAGGCAATCCCTGCCTTTGGGGCTTGCATTTTAGTGAAGAGACAAGTAATTAACAGACTTGGCTCTATAAGGTGATCAACACTGAGAAGAGCTGTAGCTAGGAGTTGGTGGCTCACTCCTGTAATCCCAGCTCCTGGGGAGGCTGAGGTCTGAAGATCACAGCCAGCCCAGGCAGGACAGTCTGTGAACTCTTATCTCCACCACCAACAAGATGCCAGAAGTGGACCTGTGGCTCAAATGGTAGGGTGCTGGCCTTGAGTGAAAAAGCTCAGGAACAGCACATCGGCCCTGAGTTCAAGCCTCAGTACAGACACAGACACACACAGACACACACACACAGACACACACACACACACACACACACACACACACACAGAGTTATAAAGAAAAATGAAATGGGAAGGACATACAAAGAGGAATAGAAGTAGGAAGGCTCTTAAATTAAGTGGCCTTAAATTCTAGTAAGAGACTTGAAGAAATCAAGACAGCAAGCCATGAACAAGCTACCTGAGAGTTCCATGTGATAAAAACAAGTGCAAAGGCTCTAGTTCAGGAATATTCTTGCTCTGTTCAGGAGACATTGAAGAAGCCCATATGACTAGAACAGACAAACCACATACCCTCGAATTGATCTTGTAAATTCCATGACATCAGAAGCTGTGTCTGATACTTCACTAAATGTTTTACATGGGCCAGATTTCCATGAGTTGCATGATTTTCCCCTTTAGCCATACTGGAGATTGAACTCAGGACCTCGAGTTTGGTAAGCAGGCATTCTACTACTTGAGCTACCACTCCAGTCACTTTGTGCATTGGTTATTTTCAAGGCAGGGTCTCTCTTTATGCCTAAGAAGGCCTGGGCAGTGATCCTTTCACTTGTGCTTCCCCATGTTGCTAAAGATGATTATACCTAGCCATTGGTTGAGATGGAGTCTCACAAATGTATTCCTGGGCTGCTTGGAACTATGATGTCCAGATCTCTGCCTTTCCCAAGTAAGCAGACTTGAGTGACTATGCCCAGGTGCATGATTGTTATGATGTTATGGAGATTAAGAGATTGGTGTATCTATTTCACAGCTGAACAAGCCAGCCAGACATCTGGAGAGGTAAGCTTGTCCAAGATTGCATAATTGGAGAGACAAGCAGTTTGCCCAAGTAGCTGATTCTGAATCTTCCCACTTTTGTGTGTGTCCATGTGTGCTGGGGTTTGAACTCAGGACATGGGCACTGTCCCTTGGCTTTTTCACTCAGGTCTGGAGCCACAGCTCCAGCTTCTTGGTGGTTTAATTTGGAGATAAGAATCTCCCAAATTTTCCTGCCTGGGTTGGCTTTGAGTTATGATCCTCAGATCCCAACCTCCTGAATAGAGAGGATTGTGGGTTTCAGCCAGCAGATCTGGTTAATCTCCTATATTCTTTTTTGTTTTTTTTTTTTTTTTTTGGTCCTGAAGCTTGAACACAGGGCTCGGGCTCTGTCCCTGAGCCTCTCTGTGCTCAATGCTAGAGCTCTACCATTTGAGACATAAGTGCCACTTCTGACCTTTTCTATTTATGTAGTATTGGGGGATTGAATCCAGGGCTTCCTGCATGCTAGGCAAACAGTCTACCACTAGGCCACACTCCCAGTCCTCTCCTATATTTTTAATCTACTCTTAGTCTTAACTCTCTTAATATCTTCTTCCCATCTTGTCCCATGACAGAAGAATGGTTTCATTATTGGGGTGTAGGAATGCAGGTAAATCACAGCACAGAGATTAAGACATCAGACTTGCATTGATCCTAATTCAGTGTATTTTTCAAATCAAATAACAGCAACTATGGGGGTAGTTTATCTCTTGGTACAGGATCAAATCTGCATAAATGAAACCTAATGTGTGAGGCTTCATGCTGAGAGAGGAAAGTACCTCGGTAGGTGGAGGCGTAGTGACAAAAGGCAGTTGTACTAGACAAGGGAACACCCAGAACTTTTCATGGAAAATGGCAACACACTTCTGGAAAATCCCTACCATGCTCTATTTTGCTAAAATGTAGATGAGCCCAAATACTTGGTGTGTTCTCACTGGGACAAGCACTGACAGGAGTTTGGGGTCACAGGGAGGCCAGCAGCACCCACCTAAGGGATCAAGGTAGGCCTCAAAAGGTATGCCTTATGAGTCAGGAATGCAAGGACACAATGGAGATGCTTTGCCTATGGACAATATAGACTTAGACCCAAGTCCCTCCATTTGAACTAAGAATGTTCCTATAGAATAAGTGTGTTAAAAAAAAAGAATAAGTGTGTTGCATTGCTCTGTGTGGTATCTAAGAGGATCAAAATTTCCCTCAAAGAGGAAGTGGGGATGGATACTGATGGCTTACATCTGTAATCCCAGCTATTCAGGAGCCTGAGATCTGAGGATCCTGTGTTTGAAGCCAGCCTTGGCAGGATTTGCTTATCTTGAATTAACTACCAAAAAAGCCACAAGTACAGCTGTGGTTCAAAAGTTAGAGTGCCAGATTTGAGCCAAAAAAAGCTAAGGGACAATGCCCAGGCCCTGCATTCAAGCCCTAGTATTAGCACCAAATAAGAAAGAAAGGCAGGGGGGTGGGGGGTGGAGTAAGATGGAAGTTGGGAAGGTGACAAACTCAGACCTTGACAAGTGTTGAGACTTCCCTGAGAATTCCTTCAGAAGAAACAACAGGGGTGTTTCCCATTTCTATCTACTTCCCGCTGGAGATTCTCTAAAGAAGAAATCAAAGAGACTGGAGGCAGGAAGTGGCCTTTATCCTGTGATCTCACTTGGGGCTTTGGTGCCCAAAGAGAGGCCACTTCCACGAAGTGATAAGATTTTGCTTGAAGATCTGAGTGGGCCTTGAGTTTCTGGCATTCCTGACAGCAGGAAGTTGGCTGCTTAGTCACGGCTTGAATCTTAATCTCTAGAAGATGCCTGTGGCCAGGACTGTGAAGAGTCAGTGTGAATTCAGAACTATGAATGGACCCACTACCCAGATGGGAGGAAGATGGTAGATGACTTTTAAGAGGCTTGGTGCTTGGATCTGTCCCTTACGACATCACATAAGACTTCAACACCAGACCAGCTGTCCTTCCGGTCCTTTTGTGAACCTTCTGGACTTTCTGTGAGACCGCTGATACCTTTATCAGAACAGGATGCATGAGCCTCAAGCTCTCTGAGGACAGGGATGTTGTTGAAACACATCAGGAGTGAAACAACACCCACCAGGACAAGGAAAACTATAACTAAATGGCCTCTGTCAAATCTAAAAGGCAGGATAGGTGGCATGAGTCACAGCACAATGTGTGCGCGCGCGCGCGTGTGTGTGTGTGTGTACATACCATGTGTGCGTGTGTGAAATTTCTTTCTGTGTGTTTGCGTCTATCAGTCCTGGGGTTTGAACTCCGGACCTGAATGCTGAATACTCACATGCTATTGAAATGTACACATGGAGATAGTTCATAGGGCTGGGGGAGGGGTGGCTCAGTGCAAGTAGAGTTTAAGGCCCTAGATTTCACTATAGACACCATACACACTCACACACACATAAGAAAAGATGGTAAATTTGAGATTGTATGCATCTTCTTACAATAATAATGATTACTATTTATATTATATATAATTATTATTATTATTAGAAGATACAAGGTAGATTAAGAGAAAAGAAGAGAGGAGGAGCAAAGGGTTAGGAGTTACTAGCAGATTAGCACCACTGATGGTCTGAAGACAGGCTAAGTCAATTGTTTACTAAAATGGCCTATGCCAGTGAGACGGGACAAGAAGAAAAGAAGTTCCAGACCACCTGTGGTTACCTTTTGTCTTGAATGTTACATCATGATCATGTTTGAGGTCAATAAATTTTATGCTGTAAATATGCTGTCTCTTACTCTTGGGCTTTTATCCATAGGAATGTAAGTCAGGATACAATAAAGGCACCCACTCATCCATGTTAATTGCAGCACTATTCACTATAGCCACATTATGAAAACAACTAGATGCTGTATAACTGATGGATGGATCCAAAAAATGTGGTGTATGTGTATGATGGAGTACTATTCAGCCATAAAAAATGAAATTACCTCGTTTTCAGAGAAATGGATAGACCTGGAGTTAAGTAAAGGAAGCCAGGCACAAAAGGACAAAGAATGTTAGAGTTTAAATTATCTGTCTACCTATCCATGGATAGAATCATATATGTATGTGTACATGTGCACACACGCATATATATACACAAAACATATGATCATATATAGCTGTGAGATTCCAAGGGGCTACCCCTTGGAACATTTAATATACACTTCAACAAAAATGAGTATTGGTAAGTGTAGATGTGTATACTTGGAAGAAGGAGGATGGATATGACCAAAATACTTCCTGTCCATGAGTGAAAATGGAATGATGAATCTTGGTTTGGGAGGGAGGAGTCAGGGAAAGGGAGGATAACAGGGGGGTGAGTCTAATAAAAACTTACTGTGTGCATAAACATGTTAGAATGAAATTTCCTTGTACAACTGATGGGTTTTTCTTTTTGAGTCATTCAGCCATTAGGATGAAAGAGAAGGCAGACAGACAGGTACTTGTGTCATCGAGAAAAGTCCTATAGCACCCTGTAAGTTAGGAAAGCAACTTTCTACCTATAAGTGTGCCAGTCACAGCTTAATTAAGATAATTAAGGGAGGGTAAACAAAGAGAGGCTCTAGAAAGCTTTGAGTGACATGTTAGGAATCAGGAGGGTTACAGAAGTACCAGGGACTATTACCATCGCTAAACCTATCAGATTAGAGGAGGGAGGATGGCTGGTCCTAAAGGAACAGGCTCTGTAGCTTCAGTGGCTTGCCTGAGAGACAGAGAAGACTTTGGTGCAGTGAGGCTGCCAGTTCCAGACAATCCTGCAGGCAGGGAGCCTGAGGGAAACCACCTTGACCTCACTTCTTTCTGGGGAGTCCTGCGTAGTTGGAGACCAAGGCTCACCCAGAAATCCCAGTTACTGGAGAACTTCAGCGTTATCAGTATCTCAGCAAGACACTCGGAGCTGAGAATTTGCATTTGAAATGGGCTTCCACATGTTTGGAGGGCCACTTAGAAAACTGCTGCTATAGTCTTTGCAGACTAGTCTCATAGAACTGGGAGGAGGAGAAAGATGAGGGAGCACAGAGTTGGAAAGGGGAGCAAACTTTTGAATTAAATATATTGATGTGGTCCATACAATTTTTTTTTGCAGGCCAGTTTCTTCTCCTGTAAAATGATAATGATCTCACTAACCAGGTAAAAGTGGCTCATGTCTGCAATCCAGTATTATAAAAATGCTCTCAATGAATCACAGGGGCTGGAAGTTTTGCCTAGTGGTAAAGTGCTTGCCTAGCATGCACAAAGACCCAGGTTCGATTCCTTGGTATCACATACATAGAAAAAGCCAGAAGGTGTGTTGGCTAAAGTGGTAGAGTTCTAGCCTTGAGAAAGCCCAAGGACAGTGCTCAGGCCCTGAGTTCAAGTCTTAGGACTGGAAAAAAAAAAGAACCACTACAATGATAGACACAAAAAAACAAAAACAAAGCATTAGCTCAGTGAGGTAAATGACTTCTGCAAGAGGGTGTTCCAATCAGCCAAAAATCGGGCAAGCACGCACAAGGAACCAGCAGGCTGCTCCCTGTTTATCATCTCTGAACTCAGCAGACCCCGCCCCTCTGATCAGGTTGGTTGAGATCAGGTTCACAATCTCAGGTTCACTAGCTCAGGCTAGTATTGTTAAACTTGTTTGCACCATTTCAGTATGAATTGGGCAAAATGTATTTATATAAGGTGAATTTGGGGCTGGGAGTTTGGCCAGTGGTAGAGTACTTGCCTAGCATGCACGAAGACCTGGGTTCGATTCCTTGGTACCACATACACAGAAAAAGCCAGAAGTGGTGCTGTGTCTTATGTGGTAGAGAAAAGTCCAAGGACAGTGCTCAGGCCCTGAGTTCATGTCCCACGACTGTCAAAAAAAAAAAAAGTGACTTTGGAATAAGATTAACAGTACACAAGTAATTTTTTCTGTACCCTCTGCTATTTCTTGAATAACCAGAGGTGCGTCTTAATTCCATCTAAAAAGAAACCAGTTTAAGACAAAACCTTACATTTCAAACATCCTTTCTTATCCCAAAGCAATTCCTCTTTTCCTTAACAAGAGTCAAGCCACTAGGCCAAAGCAGGAACTTTTTTTTATTAAAAAATTTATTAACATTGATTTTTACATCATATTTCAAATGACAAGTTTAACAAACAAATGTTCAAGAAGGGAATCTCTATATATAATCATTGGGACTTAGTTTTTAGAACTTAATCAAAATTAGGCTAAGGGTTTGTATGTCATAGAAACATATTAATTTATGAAATAAAACATTATGTCTATAGAGTCATAGGTTTTTATTTCTATATAGTTATGTTTATATTTCCATTACCATGTCCATAGCATTGGGTATGCAAATATTTAGTCCTTGCTCTTGTACTCTTTGGACTTAATAGCAACACATTTGGATTTAAGCAACACACTTTTGATAGGAAAGACAATTTTTAGCTGGGCATGGTAGCTCACGCCTGTAATCCTAGCTACTCAGGAGCCTGAGAGCAGAGGATCAAAGTTCAAAGCCAGCCCAGGCACTAAAGTCTGTGACACTCTTATCTCCAATTAACCAACAGAAAATTGGAAGTGGTGCTGTGATTCAAGAGGTAGGGCAGTAGCCTTGAGCTGAAGAGCTCCATGGATAGCACCCAGCCCCAGAGTTCAAGTCCCTATAACCAACAAAAAAATAAAGAAAGAAAAGAAAAGAGAATTTTTCTCACACTAGCTACTTAGGAGATTGCGATCAGAGGATTAAAGTTCAAAGCCAGTCCCAAACAGGAATGTCTGTGAGATCTTCTCTCCAATTAACCACCCCAAATCCAGAAGTGGAACTGGGGCTCCTGTGGTAGAGTACCATCCTTGACAAAAAGAAAACAAACAAACAAACAAACAAACAAAAAAAGCTAAGGGATGGCACACACACTCTGAGTTTAAGTCCCAGAACTAGCACACATACATTCAACTCCCACACAGACACATACACACAAAATGACTCTGAAGAAGCCATCCTTTTATCAATCTGTGAGTCCATAGATCAAGGGATGCAGAAACCCATCCTTGTGTGTGTGTGTGTGTGTGTGTGTGTGTGTGTGTGTGTGTGTGTGTGTGCGCGCGCGCGCGCATGAGTGTGTATGCGTGTGTGTGTGTGTGCCGGTTCTGGGGCTTGAACTCATGGCCTAGGTGCTGTCCTTGAGCTTTTTCGTTAAACGTTAATGCTTTACCACTTGAGCCACAGCTCCATGTCTAGCTTTCCTTCTTCTTTTTCTGTTTTAGTGGTTAATTAGAATAAATGTTTCACAGACTATCCTGCTGAGTTGGATTCCATTTGTGATCCTCCAAAAAGCCCAAAGTGGAGCTCTGAGAACTCTGATGGCAAACCACTGTCCTTGAGCATCACAGCTTCGGGTCAGAGCCCAGGCCTGAGTTCAAGCCTCTAGACTAGCCTATGCTGGTCTACACACACACACACACACACACACACACACACACACACACACACACACACAGAGAGGCACGCATACACACACACAAGTAAATGGAGTAGCAAATGCAAATTAAAGAAAATTATGCTAAGGGTAGGCTGTGAATGAATGGATATCAAGAAGGGCAATGACTATGGACATGGTATTAGGAATATAAACACAACTACATAGACATAAAAATCTATGACTCTATAGACATAATGCTTTGTTACATAGATTAATACGTATCTATGACATACAAAGCCTCAGCCTAATTTTAATTATGTTCTAAAATCTAAGTGCCAGTGAGTGTATATAGAGTCCCTTCTTGAATACTTGTTTGTTAAATACGTCATTTGAAATATGATGTAAAAAATCAATGTTAATACATTCTTTAATAAAAAAATAATGGCAATGAAAACTTAGTTTTGCATTTGAATTAAGTCTTGGAAATAGTAATTGGAGAGAGACTATGTATGAGTTGAAGTCTGTTGGGAAGTGGTCTTTATCAGACCCTGAAAGAATAAAAATTGGGATAATCCTAAAATTTTGCTACTACCATAGTCAAGGAATCATCTGGGATAATATAAACAGCAAGGTAAAATTTACTTGACCTGTGTTTCTGACTTCCTTCGTTGGTTTCTTAAGCTAAATTTCTAGAAATTAGGTTAAGTCAAGGGTTAGCAAAATTTAAGCTGAGTTCTTGTGGCTCTATGCCTGTAATCCTAACTACTCTGAAGCTGAGTGCTGAGGATTTTGGTTTGAAACCAGTCTGGGCAAGAAAGTCCATGAGACTTTTATCTCTTAAAAACTATTCAGAAGAAGCCAGAAGCGGAGCAGTGGCTCAAGTGGTAGAGCACTAGCTTTGAGACAAAGAAGCTCAGGGACAGCACTCAAGCCCAGAGTTCAAGTCCCAGGAGAGAGAGAGAGAGAGAGAGAGAGAGAGAGAGAGAGAGAGAGAGAGAGAGAGAGGGAGGGAGGGAGGGAGGGAGGGAGGGAGGGAGGGAGGGAGGGAGGGAGGGAGGGAGGGAGGGAGGGAGGGAGAGAGGGAGAGGGAGAGGGAGAGAGAGAGAGAGAGAGAGAGAGAGAGAGAGAGAGAGAGAGAGAGAGGAGAGAGAGAGGGAGAGAGAGAGCAAAATTTAGATTTTAAATTTACTTTGAGGGATTTCTTTTATCATGGTTTGTTTAGAAGTTCCCATATGTCTCTGGTGAATTTCCTTCTACCACAAAAACCACTGTAGTAAAACTAAATACAGTCAGAAAACAAAACAAAACATTGTGAACTTTATATCTCAGCCTCCTGAGTAGCTAGGATTACAGGTGTGAGTATGGCTGTCTGGTGAGTGAGTGCATTGTCCTTTCAGTGAGAAGAGAGCTTGCTTTAGTCTGGGAAGCTAGGATAGTTCTATAGCCAGCGCATGCTTTGTGTGCTGTGAGGTATGAGGTGTGGATGGAGTTTTATGTTTGCTCACAGCTCTTCCCCTTGGAGTTAAACATTTGACTTCTGCAGAAAGTTTCTGTATAGACAATTGGAGGCAGCCGCTACATCAGATAAACTATGTTCCTGGATTAAGAGGCCTCCCTGGCTTTCTTGTAAACTCAGATGTCCAGGCGAGCACTTCCAAGATGGTGAGGAGTGCACCCCACTGAAAACTCAGTGAGTCTTTATTAACTATGCCTGTGAAATTGCTACTTGCTGAAACTGATAAAATACAGTTATCAAGGGTTCATCTAAAACAAGGAAAACCCAAAACACTCCAGGGGCCTTCCAGGTCATGGGTATGTGTTTATGCAAATGTTTATGCATCTCCTTACCGTGTTTATTTTTTGCTCCATGTATTTACAGTGATACAAATGACAATAGGGCACATTTAAGAGGATCTGGAAAATTCCCATCTGCTCCTTGCCTCCTATTTGTCTCCATTCAGTCCATTCAGGTTTTTCTTTTCTTTCTTTTTTTTTTTTGTCAGTCGTGAGGACTTGAACTCTGGGCCTGGGCATTGTCCCTGAGCACTTTGGCTCAAGGCTACCACCCTACCCCTGAAGCCACAGTTCTGGTTATCTAGTTAATTGAAGATAAGAGTCTCACGGTCATTACTGCCCGGCTGGCTTTGAACCTCGATCCTCAGATCTCAGCCTTCTGAGTAGCTAGAATTGCAGGTATGAGCCCCCGCGCCTAGCCTCCATCAAGCTTGCTTTCTTTCTTTCTTTCTTTCTTTCTTTCTTTCTTTCTTTCTTTCTTTCTTTCTTTCTTTCCTTTCTTCCTTCTTTCTCTTTCTTTCTTTCTTTCTTTCTTTCTTTCTTTCTTTCTTTCTTTCTTTCTTTCTTTCTTTCTTTCTTTCTTTCTTTCTTTCTTTCTCTTTCTTTCTCTCTTTCTTTCTTTCGTCCATACTGGGGCTTGACCTCAGTGTGTCTTGGTCTCACTTGGCTCTTTTTGTTCAAGGCGAGCACTTGACTACTTGAGCCACGTTACTACCACTTCTGGCTTTGGTGGGTAATTGGAGAATTTCACAGACTTTCCAGCTCAGGCTGGTTTTAAACAGTGATCTTCAGATCTTAACCTCTTGGGTAACTAAGATTATTGGCATAAGCCACCAGTACCCAGCTCCACTCAGTTTTTAGGAAAACTTAAATTCTTGTGCAGTGGCTGCTGCAGTTATAAACTGTAACCTCACAGTAGTCTTCTGAAAACATCTAGTGAACAACTATTCTGACTTTCTCTTCAGCGTATCTTTGACCTAGACATTTACTGGTTCATTACTGATTAATTACTGATGAGTTTAATTACTGATTTGTGTATCTGCTCATGAATTGATGATGTCATTCCACGACTTAACAGATGCATCAGCACATCATGGGGTGAGTAGCAGTTGGTATATATGTGTTGCAATTCTGAGAGGTAGAAGAGTTTCAGGTACAGCTGGGTGCTGTGGCTCTCATCTTTGAATCCTAGCTACTCAGGAGGCTGAGACCTTAGGGTCCTGGTTTGAAGTCAGACCCTGACAGAAAAGTGCATGGTGAAACAGTTATCTCCAATTAACCATCACAAAGCTAGAAGTAGAGGTATGGTTCAAATGGTAGAGTTCAGGCTTGAGCAAAAAAGCTCAGCAAGACCATAGGGCCCTGAGTTCAAGATCTAGTACTGACTTATACACACACACACACACACACACACACACACACACACACACACACACAGTTAGAATAGATAATTTATTGCTAGCTTTTGTGAAACAGCATGCCTCTAGGATTCTTTCATTCATTCAGCAAACTTTCTTGAGAACTGAGTGTTCTGGGATCCTTTCTTGGTATGTGGTTGAACCCCCTTTTACAACTACAGAGACTGACACAAAGAGCCACAATTCCCAGTGGTGGGTTCTCCCAATGGACTCCTAAGGTCCCTGGGGACAGAGACTGGCTTGGTCATTCCATGAGAATCCCAATAAATATTTGCTGAATGAAGTAATAAAGATAAAGACCCACAGAAGCCTAGAAGGGCTATGTCATCCTGCCTTGGGGTCCCGGATGAATTCTAGCCCACAAGGAGAAAGGAAGAAGGACACCTGGCTTTGCCAGGAGGCACCAGGCCAGCTCACATTCTATGCCCTAGCTTTAAGGTATTCTTTGTTTTGATCCAAGAAAAAAAAAAGGCAAACCTAACCAAGTCTGGATTCTGTTCTAAACATTCAACCTCAAACTGAAATGGCTCATAGTCTGACAACATCTGGTGTTCCTTGCCATAGAAATATCAATCTTTTGTGTGCAAGCCATTTTCAGTGTTCATGCCTGATACTTTGAAAGGACAGAGGCAGGAGTTGGTGTGGAGAAGAGAGAAGGTGTTACATCACAATTCATTCCTGCCTGTCCCCTTCTTGGTCCAGGTGTTGTTTGTTTGTTTGTATATTTGTTGGGGGAGTGGGGAGCTTGGCTGGGACCGATGGATCTAGAAGATGAAAATAACATGAGAAAGAGCATCATGAAACCAGAATTTTTATTTGTTCTTTTTTTTTATATATAAGAAGGAAAAGAAACCAAGTGCCAGTGGGTCATGCCTGTAATTCTAGTCAGGAGGCTGAGATCTAAGAATTATGGTTTGAAGCCAGCTAGGGCAGGAAAGTCCATAAGATTCATACTCATCTCTCTAATTATCTTAAAAAATATATTGGTAGTGGAGTTGTGGCTCAAGTGGTAAAGTGCTAGCCTTGAGCAGAAAAGCCTATGAATAGTGCCCAGGACCTGAGTTCAAGTCCCAGAATTAGCATAGAAAAAAAAAGTAATGAAAACTGAGTTACAGTTCTCTAGGAACTGCAGACTTGTGGACCTGGAAGACAGGTAGACCAGTTCAGCTACAAGAGAGGGAAAGTTCCAAATGGGAAAAGGGAAAAAAGACAAGTAGCTCAGTCAGTTGTCTTTTCCTCTGGCCAGCCACAGCTGAAGTACACTGTAATGCTTTAGCCAGCCTGTACCAACTCATGACAACCCATTTGTTAACCTTTCAGAAAATTTTCAAATCAAACAATGAATAAATGCATCCATTCATAAAAATTAATTGTATCTGGGCATTGGTGGCTCATGCCTGTAATCCTAGTAACTCAGAAGGCTGAGATTTGAGGAGTGTAGGTTGGAGCCAGCAAGGAAAGGAAAGTCTATGATTCTCATATCCAACTAACCACCCAAACACTAAAACAGTGGAGATATGACTCAAATGCTAAAGTATCCACCTTGAGTGAAAAAGTTCAGGGACAGTGCTTAGGCTCTGAGTGCAAGCCCCAGTATAGGCATACAAAATTTTTTTATGCAGATCAATTAAATAGAATACCTTAAAAATGAAGGTTCATGACAACTTTCCAATTACTATACATTTTGCTCTTTAACATGCTCTGGAGGTGATTTTTGTCTGTCTGTTCTGTCAGGATGCTAGAAACACTATAGATGATATAATCTACTACATGTCTCTTCTTCCAACTTTGCTTAGTGGCCTCATATTGGCAATTTGAAACTGGGCAAATTGGGAAACTTTACACCAGAATAATCAGCTGCACTCCAGATCTCCCCCACTACACCGAACATACCAGTTATTAACATTTATTAAGTACATCACTACGAAGGGCCAAATGAAGGTATTTATGAGTAGACTTGACTTGTCTCCATAGGCCTGATGGTGTTATGGGCATCTGGCTGAGCTCTGAGGACAGGTTTCTTGGGTACTGTTATTGGACCAAACTATTGGGCCTCTTGTTGATAAACTAATCTATTATGTATTCACATTCCATAGTATAAATAAGTTATTAGTCAGCTAGAAAACAATTCACAAGATTTTATGCCTTAACTGAGATGTAATTAAAATACCATGTTTCACTTACTGTGTATAACTCACTCATTCTTTTAAGACTATTGAGTTGTACAGCCAACACTACAATAAATTCTTTGTTATTCATTCATTCATTTATGCTGGTACTGGGGCTTGAACTCAGGGTTTGGGTATTATTCCTTAGTGTTTCTATTTCCCCTCAAAGCTAGTGCTCCAACACTTGAGCCACAGCTCCACTTCTGCATTTTTGGTGGTTTATTCGGGGTAAGAGCTGGTTTCAGATTGGGATCCTCAGATCTCAGTCTCCTGAGGAGCTAAGATTACAAGTGTGAGCTATCAGCACTCAGCCTTCATTATGATTTTGACTTTTACTTTCTTAGTAACTAATGATGTTGAAACGATTTTCATGTGTTTATTGGCCATTTATATATCTTCCTTAAATTAATATCTATTCAGATTATCTGACTACTTTTAATTATTTTTCTTTCTTCTTCTTATTGAGTTAAAATACTTCTGGACAAAAGTCCCTTCTGCAATAAGTGATTTCTAATTGTTTTCTCTAATTACCTGCCTTGTCTTCACTTCTTTTCGTATGTTTGGTTCTTCTTATTTGGTGGTAGTAACTGGAGTTTGAACTCAGAACCATGAACCTCTGAACCATGCCTCCACACTTCATTTGAACTCAGAACTTTTTTTTTTTTACATAATAGACACTTGTCTTTATTTTTCTTGTTATAGTTAATGCTTGTTGAGTTCTTTTGTAAAAAAAAATCTCTTTACTCCAAGATCTAAACATTTCTTCTTGTTAAATATGCACTTTAATTGTTATTGTTAAGGTGGTGTACAGAGGGGTTACAATTTCATAAGTCAGATGAGTACATGTCTTTTTTCTCTCACTTTCTCCCAGTTTTTTCTTCTCATGCCCCTTAAATGTGCATTCCTTGATAGTAAAACAGAACTTTATTTTTTTAAAAAAAGAAAACATCTGTTTTGGAAGTGGCGCTGTGGCTCAAGGGATAGGGCAGGGCAGTAGCCTTGAACTGAAGAGCTCAGGGACAGCGCCCAGGCCCAGAGTCCAAGCCTCACAACTGATCAAAAAAAAAAAAATTGTGAACACAGAACTTTTGAGATTTTCCCTGGTGATTCCCAGGACTGTGGCTCTCCTATTTTATACTTTATGTCCATGTTGGGATGCTACTCTGCCCCATTCAGATGGACTCTTGTGAACCTTTTTTCTCTGACTGGTCTGGAAAAGTAATCCTCCTGTTGTAGGCCTTGTGGATAACTGGGATGGCAGGCCCATTGTACCCAAGCTATTGGTTTAAAAAAAAAAAAAAGTCTTGTGAACATTTCTAGCTCAACTGGCCTAGATCAGCAGTCTTCCAGATCTCAGCCTTCCACATAGCTAGGATGACAGGAAATTATTGGTTGAGAAGGGGTCTTACAACTTTTTCTGCCAGTACTAGCCCTCAAAGCATAATAATCCTGACCGAAACCTCAATTAGCTAGGATTACAGGTACGAGCAACCAAGTTTGAATTAACTTCATTTTCTTGATGGTATCCTTTGAATCACAAACATTTTCAATTTTGACGAAGTTCAAGTTATCTTTTTTACTCTGTTTTGTTTTTGTTTTGCCGGTGCTAGGGCTTGAACACAGGGCTTGAGCACTGTCCTTGTACTTTCCTCTAGGCTAGCACTCTACCACTTGAGCCACAGCACCACTTCTGGCTTTTTCTATTTATGTGGTACCAAGGAATTGAACCCAGGGCTTCATGCATGCTAGGCAAGCACTCTACCAGTAGGTCATGCTCCTGGCCCCAAGTTATCTGTTTTTGTGCTTTTGATAATCTGATAAGGTTGTGACTAATCCAAGCCTACAAAGGCCAATTCTTAGCTCTTCTTCTAAGGGTTGTATATTTTAGCCCTTAAATTTAGGTCAATCTATGTATGTAATATACAGAATAAATCCAGCTTCATTCTTTTGCATGTGTTTATCTGGTAATCTAGAATAATTTGTTAAAAGAATATTGAGATCTCTTAGCATGGACTCATCTTTTTAAATGTTATCTTATCTGATTTTAATGTTATTCTCACCTGATGTTTACTCACAGTTTCTTTAAACATAAGTTTATTTTCTTATAGTACTCCTGGCTATAAGGTTTGAGGGAAAAGAATGTACTACATGGTTCAGACAGAAAAGGGATTGCTGGTGGGAGAGCAAACTGTGGGTCCACGCAAGATGGAGGGATGTGGAGGCACAATGGAAGGAAAAAGAGAAAAAGAGAGGAGGGGACACAAGTTAAACTTGATTATATAGGGAATGGTGGGAGACGGGACTGCAGCCAATGTGGAAGTGATTTCAGAGACTGGGGAACTTCTTACTGTCTAAGGGAGGTGTGACCAGGGCAGTGCAGGAAATGACCTCAGCAGATGCAGAAGTGACCTCAGAGCCTGGGATCCTTTGCTGACAGGTGATTGACAGTCAGGTGATTACTGGTTTCAGGCAGGTGAACAGAAAGGGGAAGAGGCTATTTTTCCAGACAGATCAAACACTGGCTTCATAGCTCAGGATGTGTGATTGAACCTTTCAATAGGACTCGGATCTTTTCTAAAAATTTATTTATCTTTGTTTTTTATTGTCAGGGTGATGTATAGAGAGAGGGGTTACAGTTACATTCGTCAGGTCGTAGGTGCATTACTTCTCACACATTGATACCCCTTCCTATCTTTTTGAAAAATTAATTTACTTCATTGTTATTATAGAGGTGATGTGCAGCCAATGATTACAATGACATGAGTCGGGTAATGAGTACATTTCCTTTCGTACAGTGTCTTCTGTTCCCTCATTTTCTCCCAGTCTCTCTTTCCTGCCTCCACCCAGGAGTTTTATACTTCACTTTCATCAGTGTCCAGTCTTAAACACATATACATACCTACTACCACAATGATAACCTCTGTAATAACGTATACAGTCACAGTAGATAAGAATTGCCACGTTATAAACTGGGCAGGTGTGGTGACTCATACCTGTAATCCTAGCTACTCAGGAGGCTGAGATCTGAGGATCAAGATTCAAAGCCAACCCGGGCACAAAAGGACCTGAGACTCTTATCTCCAATTAACCTGTACAAGACAGAAAGAGGGGCTTGGCTCAAGGATAGGGTGGTAGCCTTGAGCCTCAGAGCTCAGGGACAGTGCCCAGGCCGAGTTCAAGCCCAAAGAATTGCCACCTTACAGTGGCCCATCACAATAAAGGTTTATTTCACTCTCAGCATTGCGCAGAAGGAGTTGGGAGGAGGGGTTTTCATACAAGTATTCAAGTGCCAGGTTCCTTCCAGTTCTGGCCTTGCTGTCTTCTAGGGCTCCACTAAATCCCCTGGATCTGGCCAGTAGTGACCAGAAGAAAGAGAGAGGAAGCCCAGGATGCGGTGAGAGGGCCAAATTCCTGGCCCTTGAGTTTTATATTTTTTGTTGTTGTTGTTATTATTGGTTGTGGTGCTTGAACTCCAGGCCTGGGTGCTATCCCTGAGCTCTGCAGCTCAAGGCTGGCCCTGTCCCTGAGTTACTTTGAGTCACTTTCAGTTTTCTGATAGAGATAAGAGTCTCACAGACTTTCTAGCTTGGATTGGCTGTGAACTGTCATCCTCAACTCACAGTCCCCTGAGTAGCTAGGATTAGAGGCATGAGCTACCAGCACCCAGTTTATGTATCAGTTATTAAAAACTAATTTAAAAATATGACCTCCCAAGAGTTTAGCCTAGTGGTAGAGTGCTTGCCTAGCATGCACAAAGACTTGGTTCCTCAGTACCACATACATAGAAAAGGCTGGAAGTGGTGCTGTGGTTCAAGTGGTAGAGCTCTAGCCTTCAGAAAGCCCAAGGACAGTGCTCAGGCCCTGAATTCAAGCTCCAGGACCTGCAAAAAAAAAAAAAAGACTTCCCATCCCTGACTACCATGTACTCTAGTCTTCCATTTGAAGAACTGGTTACTAGCCGGAGAATTGTGGCTCCCAGATCTTTCCCTAAGACATCTCCTCCCTACCGGCGCATGCTCATTGGTGAGTCCTTGAGGGAGAAAGTCTTGGTCTGAAGAAGGACAGAGTTCTGACTGAATGGAAGGGAAAGCCGAAGTTCCACCAAGTGGATGGGAAATGCAGTAGAATATAAAATTCCAGGGGGAGGAAGTTGGTTTCCTGAAACTTAAGCTCCTCAGGACCTGGGAACTTTATAACAGCAAAATGTGAGGTACTGGGTTTGCTTGTGTGCATTATAAATTTGGACCTCACAAATGTTCATTTACTGAATATCATAAACTAAGAGATCATAAACAAATAAAGCAGAAAGACAGGGCAGTGGGGAAGGGGTTTTTCTCTGCAGAAAGAACTCCAAGGAATTAAATTTCATAGCCCTCTGCTGGAGCTGCTCTTGTGTCTCATAGTTTGACTTTTCTGGCCCCCATTCTTCTGTAGAAAGGGAAATCCTTTCTTCTGTGCCATATGGGGAGTAGGGCCATATTGCTGGAGGAGATGGGGAGGCTCCAGGTCTCTTAGAAGCCACTCGCTGTCCACCAGCCAATGCCTTTAGCTTTTCTTTGTGGGGGCTTAATAGCTAATCCCCTTGGAAAAGCTTCAAGTCCTCTGCACCTCACTCTAACCCTGGGCCTTACATTGGCCTAATCTTTTCAGAAACTTCCCCGCTTATTCCCATAACTTCCTTGCTCTTTCACTACAGGTTTGGAATCATGTTGGGGGACCCATCAGTCTGTCTGTCCCTTGAGCTCTCTTTCTCAGGCTCCACCCTGTCCCCATAACAGCCTTTTCCCTTTTTCCCTACTCCCCTTCCTCCCAAAGATAGCCACAGATTCTACGATCACATTTTTTTTTGTCTTAGAACTTTTCCCAACAGTCCAGAGCAGGATGGGGCTTCCCCTCACCCCTACCCCACCCCCAAACCCCATCCTGTCAGGACTTGCCAAGCACAGGTCATTTGTCAGGCTGCCACACCAAAGGCTCTTGCACCATTGCCTGATTCATTCCATTTTACTAATTGACACATTTGTTAGTTGTCTCTGGCTGGTTTGCCCAGTCTACACTGTGTGTCTGAATCAGTGAATTCCATCTTCTCACATGGCAAACTTTAAGAAGAAATCCTTTTATCTCCCATGCAGCCACCCATAATGCTGAGTCTGTGTTCCCTTGGGTTCTGGCCTGTGGTCACATGCACCCACAGAACTGAAGCAATGCCTTTAACTCCCACAATGCATATGACAATGAGAAGGGAAAGGGAAGCAGGGCGAGACCAACCTTCATAAAGATTCCACTCACACTCTGCCCAAACAGTGTCTTTGGTCTTCCCACTGGAGCCCAGAAGGGTACAATGATGCCTGCATTGCTGTCCTCATTTTCTAGATAAAGCTTGGAGAGGCTAAGTAGCTACTTCAAAATCAACCTGTAGGTTCTGGAGCCAATATAACTCCATGTCTGTCTGACTTTTTCTGTTTCTTGTGGCCTCTCTAGCATGAATGGCAGAGATCTCAGACCTTTCTTTTCTTTTCTTTTCCCCCTGGTACTAGAGCTTGAACTCAGAGCCTGAACATTACCCCTTAGCTATTTTGCTCAAAGCTGTCCCTCTGCCAATCTACTTCTGGCCTTTGGCTGGTTAATTGGAAACATGAATCTCGTAGACTTTCCTGCCTTTGTTAATTTTGAACCATGATCCTCAGATTGCAGTCTTCTGAATAGTTAGGATTATAGCTGTGAGCCAACAGCAGCCAGTCCAGAACTTTTTCTCTACATGCAAATGCTGCTTAAAAAAAGGCAGGAGGGTGGTAATAGAAATGTGTCTCTTATGGGAGAGAATGGAGGAGTGATATTGATCAAGATACATTATACTGAAAAACAACAAGACCAAATAATAAATGAATAACAAAATATGTAAATATATAATATATAATAAAAAACATACAAATAAAATACAAAGGCCAGGTGTGGTGGCTCACGCCTGTAATCCTAGCTACTCAGAAGGCTGAAGTCTGAGGATCACAGCTCAAAGCCAGCCTGGGCACTAAAAGAACGTGAGACTCTTTTCTCCAATTAACCACTAGAAAAGGGGAAGTGGGGCTGTGGCTCTAGGGGTAGGGTGGTAGCCTTGAGCTGAAGAGCTGAGGAACAGCACCCAGGCCCAGAGTTTAAACCCCACGACAGACAAAAATGAAAATAAAAATACACAGATTTATCTCAAAACTTAGATTCTACTGGATATTGCTAGTAAAATAGTTTAATTTAGGTACCAGAAAGATAGCAAGTGCAGTGAAATGTACACACACTTCTTTTCCCCCATGGTGGAATGAACAGTATTTATTTTTTGCCCGTCCTGTCTTGAACTCAGGGCCTGAGCACTGTCCTTGGGCTTTCTCAAGGCTAGAGCTCTACTACTTGAGCCACAGCACCACTTCCAGCTTTTTCTATATATGGGGCAACCAAGGACTCGAACGGTCTTCGTCCATACTAGGCAAGCACTCTATCACTAGGCCAAAATCCCAGGCCTCGACAGTATTTTTATAAAAAGGAGTCACATGGCCAAAAGAATTAATATGAAGCTGGGTGAGGTGGCTCACTCCTGTAATCCTAGTTACTCGGAAGCCTGAGATCTGAGGATCATGGTTCAAAGCCAGACTGGGAACTAAAGTCCCAGTTAACCACTAGAAAACTAGAAGTGGTGCTGTGGCTCAAAGGTAGGGTGGAAGCCTTGAGCTAAAAAGCTTAGTGCCCAGGCCCATAGTTCAAGCCCCATGACAAACAAACAAAAAGTGTCAATTTGGGGGCCAAGAGTTTGGCCTAGTGGTTGAGTGTTTGCCTAAAAGACCCAGGTTTGATTCCTCAGTACCATATACATAGTAAAAGCTAGAAGTGATGCTGTAACTCTAGTGGTAGAATGCTAACCTTGAGAAAGCCCAAGGAGTTCAAGCTCCATGACTGGCAAAAAAAAAAAAAAAAGGAAGAAGAATTAATTTGGGATTCAGTTATTTCCTATCAAATGTAACAGATCAAGAAAATGCATGTGTGATAATGTAACCCTTCTATTAATTACAATAAAAATATATGAAAAAAAAGAAAATACATATGTGTATGTGAAGAAAATCATTCAGATGGTGTCTTTCTCTGTACCTTGTTGTCTTGTGATGTTCTTTTGTACGTGACCAGGTAATAATGTATATGTGTGTATGAACAAAAGATCTTTGGGAAAAATTCCAGTAAGGCCACGATGAAAGGCTATGAGATTCCTGATTATTAGTCACTGAATGCATAGTTAGAACACTTTAGATGACTGTAGATGGAATCCATGGGTCCACGTCCCTCATCTGTCCAGTCTTCATCCAGACTCTCATCCCTCCCAGCCACACTGCAGGAATGTTGGTGCGTTACAGAGAAGGCAATCACTAGAATGCTTTCACCTACCTTTGATTATTTCTCACCTTTGAGTTTTCAATGTTTAAAGTCTACCTTGGGTTTCAAATGAAAATGACCTAAACCATCTAACTCTCTTTGTATTTAACACACTATAGGAATTTAAGCTGTTTCTCAGTGACATGTTTTAAGAGAACAGGCAAATGCTAGCCAGGGGATGGGTAGTGGGATATAGGCGTGGGCTGTGGAGTAGAGGTGGTGGCTGGGACTCATAAAGTAGTTTGAAATCTGGTGCTTCAGCTCCTCCTTATTGAGGACATTATTCAAACTAGTTTTGTATAAGTCTTTTTGCTTTCTTAAAATACTGCTTCTAGAAAAGAGGATGTAGATAAAAGCATTCTTGTGATTGTTTCTCTTTGACTCACCAACATCCTCCTACAGTGACTGGAAGCTATGGAGGTTTAGAAGAAGACTAGACAGATGACAGAAGACCCACTGGGTCCAATGCAAGTCATCTGTATTCCATTTATGTAACCTGACTGTGCGTAGAACTTTAACAGTGGTTCAGATTTCTCCCAGCCATATGCCAGCATTTGTAATTTTAAGTTTTCTAAGAGGTATGTTATAGACATTTTTAAAAAGACACATACAAAACTAGCTTAAATAATCTTTTAGTTGCCCCAAAACAATATATCCAAAATGTGATTTCAACATATAGTCCATTGTTAAATGAATGGGATACTAAATTCCATTTTTCCATACAAGTCCTTAAAAAGCTACTGTGTGTTTTGCACTCATAGTGCATCTTTAATAAAAGTATTTAGGGGCCGGCAAGAGTTTGAACTCAGACAATGACAGTTGCTGGAGGGGTTGTGGAGAAGAAGGAACCCTACTGCACTGCTGGTGGGATTGTAAACTAGTTCAGCCACTCTGGAAAGCAGTGTGGAGGTTTCTTAAAGAACTGAAAATTGACTTTCCCTATGATCCCGCCATACCACTTCTGGGCATCTACCCTGAACAGCATGACCCAAGATATGATAAGGACACCTGCTCAGCTATGTTTATCTCTGCACTATACACAATAGCCAGGCGATGGAAACAATCCAGATGCCCTACTGCAGATGAATGGATACAGAAAATGTGGTATATATACACAATGGAATTCTACATAGCCAACAGACAAGATAAAATAATGGCATTCACAGGGAAGTGGATGAATCTAGAGAGAATCATGTTGAGTGAGACAAGTCAAGACCAAAAGAACAAAAGGCGCATGGTACCCTTACTATGTGACTATCAGACCCAAACAGTACAAGACAGAGAACTCAATATTTGCATATCCAAAGCTATGGACATGGTATTGGAAATATAAACATAACTACATAGACATAAAAACCTATGACTCTATTGACATAATGTTTTATTTCATAAATTAATATGTATCTATGATATACAAACCCTTAGCCTAATTTTGATTATGTTCTAAAAACTAAGTCCCAGTGATTATATATAGAGATTCCCTTCTTGAACACTCATTTGTTAAACATGTCATTTGAAATATGATGTAAAAATCAATGTTAATAAATTCTTTAATAAAAAATTACATATACATGTTGGAATTTAAAAAAAAAAAGTATTTAGGAGCCGGGAGTTTGGCCTAATGGCTGAGTGCCTAGCATGCATGAAGACCTGGGTTTGATTTCTCAGTACCACATACATAGAAAAAGCCAGAAATAGTGCTGTGGCTCAAGTACTTGAACTCTAGTCTTGAGAAAGCCCAAGGACAGTGCTCAGGTCCTGAGTTCAAGCCCCAGGAATGGCAAAAAAAATTAAATTATTTATAAATAAGGACCTTGCACATGATAGGCAAGTGCTTTCCCACTTGAGCCACACCCCAAATCCATGTCAATTTGGATTAGTCAACTGCCACATGTTCAATAGCCACATGAAACTAGTGACTGTGTGGCCAGTGCAAGTCAGAAGAGTTATTTCATCTGTCATGACATGTTATGGTTTGACTATGTCCTCCAAACATCATGTGCTGGGAATTCATACGTTGATGAGGACTTAGGAAGGTAGAGTTAGAAGTCAAGAGGGTGGGGTCTCTGGGATGGAATTAGTAGCTTTGTAAGTATGAGACCAGAGTGTGCTCTCTCCCTCTCCACCTTGCTCAAGAGACCCACAACAGAAACCCAGCAAGTGAGAGACTTAACCAATATCCAAAATCATGAACCAAGGAAACCTCTATGTTGATAAATAATCTGTTCTCAGATATCTGTTGTAGCAGCAACAGAAAACAGACCGAGTCTGGCCTAGAAGCCATTGCAACTTGAGCTCGGCGTGCTGTGAGAACACATTAGGTGTCATTGTCAGGACAACGGGTTTGCTGTGTAGGGAGTCTACCTCATGAGGAACTGAAGCCCACACAAGGAGCACGCTCACTCTCCCCCCCACCCAGTCCCTCAGCTTTCTCGTGACTTGCAGTCTCAGGGAACACCTGAGCCTCACACCAGCTAAACCCCTCCTCCATTCCTGACCCTCAGCAAGCATGAGAGAATATATGCTGATTATTGTTCTAGAATAATGTGTTATGAAACAGGAGGTAACTCAGCTACCTACTAATTTTAGAGAGACAATTACCCACTAACTAAAGAGATAGAGGTATTCGTTCTAATTAATGTAACAAATTTTGATTACAAAGAAAATTAAAATCTTTTTAGATGCCAAATCTAAACACTTCTTTCAGAAAGATAAAGTTTACCTATTATGTAAATGATATTTCAAGCCAAAAATAAATGAGTAGCTGCTTTCGTTTTTGTTTGTGTTTTTCCAGTACTGGACTCAAGGCTTGGGTGGTATCCCTGAGCTTTTTTTGTTCAGAGCTACTGCTCTACCATTCATGTCACAGCTCTGCTTCTGGGTTTTTGGTAGTTAATTGGAGAGGAAAATCTCACAGACTTTCCTGCCCAAGCTGGCTTTGAAGCTCCATCCTCTGATCTCTGCCTCCTGAGTAGCTAAGATTACAAGTATGAGCTGGAGTGCCCAGCTCAAGTAGCTATATTTCATATATGCCAAACATATCAAACATATGAAATCTATCATGCTTTCTAGCAAACAATATAACAAACTTTGGGTTTGTTCTGCAAGAGAGGTGCATTTTTATGCAGTTGAAGATGTAAGGAGGTAAGAGCATGTCTTTGGAGACTTTCAAATTATCTTGAAACAAATTCAAGGCATAGAAATGGCTTGTGGAGATTCCCTAGGGAATTCCCCTAGCTCCTCTTCTCCTCATGGCACATGACAGACTCTACAGCATGTTGTGAGTCACTGCTGATTTGGGTAATAGTGTTCCACCGCTTTTCCTGTAGCCTCCATTCCTACCCTTAAAACATGTTATATTCAGTTGTATACAGTTTTCAGAGTTATATAAATATAACTGTATAATATAATTCATAAATTATATGAATGCATGTAATAATAATATAATGCTTTTCAATGCCTGAAACCTTGTCATTTCCTTTCCTTTTCTTCTCTCTATGTGTGTGTGTGTGTGTGTGTGTGTGTGTGTGTGTGTGTGTGTGTCAGTCCCAGGGCTTGAGTTCAAGCCCTGGGAGCTATCACTAAGCTTTTTTGCTCAAGGCTGATGCTTTACCATTTAAACCATAGCTCTACTTCCCACCTTTTGGGTTCATTGGAGATAAATTTCATGAACATTTTTTCCCATGCTTGCTTTGAATAGCAATCCTCACATCTCAGCTTCCTGGGTAGCTAGAATCACAGGTGTGAGCCACTGGTACCCAGCTTGAAAGCATACTTTTAAAATGGGGATAAAAAACTATTAACTTCTTGCTCCTGAACACTGTGGTAGCTCTTCCTATACATAAAACAAAGCCCCAACAATTTGAAACATTTTTAGAAATTCTTTCATAAAACACTATCTCGTGTGTGTGTGTGTGTGTGTGTGTGTGTGTGTGTGTGTGCACATGCATGTGCATGTATACCCACATATACCAGTACTGAGATCTAGGAACTGTCCCTTAGCTTTTTCACTCAATGCTAATGCTCTCTACATGAACCACAGCTCTACTCCTAGCTTCTTGCTGGCTAATGGGAGATGAGTCTTATGAACTTTCCTGCCAGAACAGGCTTGGAACCCGAATCCTCAGATCTCAATTTCTTGAGTAGGTAGGATTACAGGCATGAGCCACCAGCGCCGGGCAGCACTTAAAAAAAAATCGAATGTATTTTTAAACATATATTTTAAATATGATTTTTTGTTATTATAAAGGTGGTTACCATTGTTATCATAAAGGTGATTGCAGAGGGGTTACCATTTCATAAGTCATGTAATGAGTACATTTCTTTCTTGGACAATGTTACCCCGTCCTTTGTTTTCCCCCACTTTCCCCTCCTGTCCCTGCCCACAAGTTGCGCAGTTCATTTTATACATAGCATATACTGAATACTGTGATTGCATTTGTTCACTCTTCCTCTGTCCCTTTCTGCCACTAAAGAACAAAATTAGGAACAACTTTATTCCCATTGACAGTTCTATAGATTGCATGAAATTCAGGTGCTCCCTACCTGGAGCAGTTGGGCTTGTAGAACTTAATCTTAGTTCAGTTTGACTATATTGAACACAGTAATTCATTCATTCATTCATTCATTCATTCATTCATTCAGTAAGTAAATAAGTAAGGAAAGAGACCCGATAATCAACTGGAAAGCGTGGATGCACTGGGCCTGACCCCAGCCCCCTTGTCTTTCCCAGTGCTGACTGTGTTCTGCCTCAAGGTTGACCGGATATTGTCTGAAGCCACCGGATGTGGAGAAAGAGGCCAGAGAGACAGCCAAGAGAGGGTGTGTCACTTGGGCAGCCTGCATTTCCTCTGTTTGACACAGAAATGACACATGAGCTTTCCTGTGGGGCTTGGAGACAGCTCAGAAGGTGGCTGGACTTCAGCTATCTTCAGGTACTCCACCCAAGGTCACCGTGGAGCAGCCCTAGGGCCTGGGCTGCGGGTAGGGAGCAGGGAGGGATAGGTGAGATGGAAAACTTTGGCTGGGGCCAACACCAGGCCTCCATGCCAGGGAGCTACACAGCACGCAAGGTTATCTAGAAAGCGCACAGATGTACCCAGGAGAGAAGCACCCCAGCACATGTCTCTGCTAGACAAATAGCCAGACTGTGCGGTGTGAGAGAGGCTGCAAGGATCAGGCAAAAAGGCTGGCTGCCTCTGAACAGTGAACAGCACAGGAGGCCAGATTACTACTTGCCCTGTGCCACCCACTGTCCCAATCTATTAGGAATGTGGGTGGATGGGTGGGTGGGGGAGTTTCTAGACTGTGTCCCCTCCCTTAGGCTGAGCTTCTGTGGGCAGAAGAGAACATTTTAAAGCAGAAAAGGGGAAAAATCAATAGGAAATTGATTTTTTTTAAACATTCAATTCAAGAATAAAAATTTAAAAATCTCAACAATTGGCGGGTGGCTCACACCTGTAATTATAGCTACAGAGGAGGCTGAGATCTGAGGATCAAGGTTCAAAGCCAGCCGGGGCACTAAAGAATGTCAGACTTTTATCTCCAATTAATCACTAGAAAACGGGGAGATGGGGCTGTGGTTCAAGGGGTAGGGGGGTAACCTTGAGCAGCGACAGCACCCAGGCCCAGAGTTCAAGCCCCACAACCGACAAAAATTGAAAAGAAAATTTCAACAATTGAATTAAAAACTTCTCTCTCTCTCTCTCTCTCTCTCTCTCTCTCTCTCTCTCTCTCTCTCTCTCTCTCTCTCTCTCTCTCTCTGCCAATCTCAGGCTTGAACTCTGTCCTTGGACTTTCTCAAGGCTAGAGCTCTACCACTTGAGCCTCAGCACCGCTTCTGGTTTTTTTTCTATGTATGTGATACCAAGGAATCGAACCTGGGTCTTCGTGCATGCTAGACAAGCACTCTACCACTAGGCCAAACTCCCAGCCCCTGAATTAAAAACTTTTTAAAGAAAGCTGTATGGAAATTTTTCTATAGAATAAGGAGACTAGATTTTAATGGCTCATGCCTGTAATCTCTGAAGCAGGGGAGTCACCAGTCCAGGCTAGCCTAGGATACTATCTCAAAAGAAAGAAAGAGAGAGAGAGAAGGGGGGGGAGGAAGAAAGGAAGGAAGGACGGAAGGAAGGAAGGAAGGAAGGAAGGAAGGAAGGAAGGAAGGAAGGAAGGAAGGAAGGAAAGAAAGAAAGAAAGAAAGAAAGAAAAGAAAGAAAGAGAGAGAGAAAGAAAGCAAGCAGAGGAAGGGAGGGAGGGAGGGAGGAAGGAAGGAAGGAAGGAAGGAAGGAAGGAAGGAAGGAAGGAAGGAAGGAAGGAAGAGAAAGAGGAAAAGGGAAAGAGGGGGAGGGAGGGAAAGAGGGAAAGGAAGGAAGGGAGGGAGGGAAAGAAAGCAAAAAAGAGAGAAAGGTAGGAAGGAAGAAAAGAAAGAAAAAGGAAAGTAAAGAAAAGAGGACTTCCATTAATCAGATCCAGTAACAACCAATGTTGTATTAACTATACCCTCCCTCCCCAAACAGTTTTGAACCATGTCTTAGATATCATACTATTTCATTTACCAACTTTTTTTTTTTACTACATAGCTACAGAAAATGAGTACTTACAAATAACTATTTCATTCTTGAATATAGGTAGACATTGCCTAATTGTAGCATTAATTTTTTTTTCTGTTTGGTGTTATTACTGGGGCTTAAACTTAGAGTCTCTCACTCTTGCTTGGCTTTTTGGACGGTGCTCTATCACTTGAGCCACAGTCCCACATCTAGCTTTTTGGTGGTTAATTGGAGATAAGAGTCTCACAAGTCTTTTTTGTTGTTTTGTTTTGTTTTTGCCTGAGCAGGCCCTAAATGGTGATCCTCAGATCTCAGCTTTCTGAGTAGCTGGATTACAGGAAAGAGTCACTAGCCACCCAGCCTTTAAAATTTTTGTTGTTGTTTTAAATTATGATCCAAACGAGCTCTATACAATTGAGTTTTAGGTCTTTCAAGACTCTTCTATGGTTTCCTCCTGCTTTTCCTCCCCATCCCCTCTGCAATTTATTTACTGAAGAAACTCCATTGTTTTTCCTGAAGTTTCCACAGTCTGGCTTTTGCTGATTGTTTCCATGTGACCTTGTTTAATATGCTCCTCTGAGCCATAGTTTTGGAAATTGGTTTTTAGATTCAGAGACTTGAACAGACTGAAGTCAGTTTGATGCTTTGGCAGGACTATTTCCTAGGTGATAAAATAGGGAGAAATACAGTGTGTAACTGTCTCCATTCTTTCCCTTTGTCTTTCATTTTTCTCTTTCATTTAGTGTATCTCTTATTGTGGTAAAAAAAATAAAACCAAAGGCATAACCATATTTTGGGGGTGCAGTCGTGGCACTGGATATGATCTTGGTGTTATACACCAGAATTTCTTCATCTTCCTGACTAGAACTCTGTACACGTGAAACACCTCCACCTCCCTCCCCCACCTCCTTCCTGGAAAACACCATTCTCTGCTGGTGACCGGGAATGGACCATTCCAGATGTCTTGTATGAGAGGGATGACACAATCTGTGTGTATGTGGCTGGTTTATTTAAATGAGCATCGTGTCCTCGAAGTCCACTGACGCTGTAGCATGTATTAGAACTTCCTTTTGTGTATGTGGTGGGAGGAGGGGTACTGAGGATTGAACTCAGAGCCTTTTGATCTCACTCAGCATTTTTACTCATGGTTGGAGTTCTGCCACCTGAACCATACCTCTGCTTCTGGCTTTTTAGATTGCTAATTCAAGATTAGAGACCCTTATATTCATCTGTCTGAACTGGCTTTCAATTGAAATCCTAAAACCTAATTAGGATTATCAATGTGAGCCACCAGCACCTAGCTCAGAATGTCCTTCTTTTTGCCTATTGTGAACAATGCTGCTGTGAAATGAGCATCCAGCTATCTCTTCCTAATCTTGCCTTTCTTTAACCCTTTGGAGAATACCCGGAATTCAATTACTGAATCACTGGTAATTTTATTTTAGTTTTGAGAAGCCACCATACTGTCTTCTACAATGGCTGCACCATTTTACATCCCAGACTTCCAACAGGCTTCCAGTATCTCCACACCCTCACCAATACTTCTTATTTTCTGTTTTTAGTAGTAGTCATGCTTCTCTTTGGTGGTACTAGGGTTTGAACCCAAGGCCTTCTGTTTGCTAGGCAGGCATTCTGCCACTGAGCCATGCCTGCAGCCCTTTTTTTGGACTGATTGTTTTTGAGATGGAGTCTCACTTCCTCCCCAGCAAGGACTGAAATCTGCCTATTCTATGTTTCCAGTTGTCATCCAGCTGGAATGGAAGACATGTGCCACCTTGCCAAAGCTTCTGTCATTGAGATGGAAAGTTGTAGACTCTTCTACCTGGGCTGGGCTGGAACCATGAGCCCTTTGATCTCAGGCTGCCACGTGGATAGGATGGCATACCACTAGTACTTACTTGGTTCTAATGGATTTATATCTCATTGAAGTTTTAAATCTCCATATTCCTAATTATTATTTACATTAAGCATCTCTTCAATTATCTTTAAAGAATATGAGTGTGGTTCAATAATGGAGTACCCTTGGGCCGGGAGTTTGGCCTAGTGGTTAAAGTGCTTGCCTAGTATGCATGAAGACCCAGGTTCAATTCCTCCATACCACATACATAGAAAAAGCCAGAAATGGTGCTGAGGTTCAAGCGGTAGAGCTCTAGCCTTGAGAAAGCCCAAGGACAGTGCTCAGGCCCTGAGCTCAAGCCCAGGACTGGCAAAAAATAAAAAATAAAATAATGGAGTACCCAGCACGCGGACTGTGTCTTTTTATACTATCAAGTTCACACAGGATAGAAACTCAGGTCAATTTGGGGGAAATGAAGCAATTATGGAGAATTGCAACATACTGAGAATGCTTATGAAGCCAGGACACTTTACTATACACTCTGAATACAATAAATCTTCAGAAGTTTCTTTTAACATGTGAAATTTTTTGAAAAATTTTTTTCTCACTTTTCTAGCTCAAAAATCTGTAGTTGAGGGAAAGTATCAATTTTATATAATTTGGATGTTAAATTTCAAATGAAATTGTTAAATGTAATGTTAGAAATTATTTGAACATACATGACATTTAATAAATATGAATGAGGAAGAAAAGTAATGTGTTTTCAAGTCTTTTGCTCTTCAATTGGAGGGCTTGTTTTCTGTTGTTGATTTGTAGGAATTTTTTTTTTTTTTTTGCCAGTCATGGTGCTTGAACTCTGGGCCTGGGCACTGTCCCTGAGCTCTTCAGCTCAAGGCTACCTCATTACCCTTTGAGCCACAGCAGTACTTTCGGATTTCTGATGGTTAATTCGAGAGAAGAGTCTCACAGACTTTAGTGCTAGGGATGGCTTTGAACCATGATCCTCAGATCTCAGCCTCCTGAGTAGCTAGGATTACCACGTCCAGGTTGTAGGAATTCTTTATATATGATAAATACTAATCCTCAGTTTTCCACATAAATAACTTGAAAATAGATTCTTTTATTTTCTTGATGCTTTCATTCTTTTGATTATGTCCTTTGATACATAGAAGATTTCAACTTACATGCAGTTCTATGTGTCCATTTTTATTTTGTTGCCTGTTCTTTTGGTCTCATGGCCAAGAAATAACCCAAATTTAATATGATAAAGTACAATTTCCTTCTCTTTGTGGCCATAATTGGTGATCATTGCCTAGAACAATTATTTCATTGGAGGTTTTACAATATGTGATTCTAATATAGTCTTTCATTTATGAGCTGGAATACAATCTGAGAGAGAAATTTCCCTCATCAACTACATAGCTATCCATGAAGCCATTTTATACTAGAAACATTTATTTTATTTTTTCCTTTTATTTACAAGTTGTCAAAATAATGTGTTGGTTCCATATAAAACTCAAAAAATCTTAGCAAGTAACTTATGGGATTTAAAAAACACCATTATAGACTTACTGCTTTAATAATTTTGGTATTTTTAATCAATTGTGGGTTTTGGGTTTTTTTTTAATTGTTGCTCAAGTGTTTCCATCTTTAGTCCGAGGGAGGCTCTTCAAATTGGCTCCTGAATTCCTTTGGCCTTGTCTGAGGATTCTTTGATAGATTCCTTGTTCTCTGGTATTCCAAGATGTTTTGGGCCTGTTTTACCCACTTCCTGTCCCAGAGAATCAACCACTGAGATAATATTTAAATATAAACAGCACTGCATTTTAAAATGGGACTGCTTTAATAATCAAAACATTGTGTGATTAGATTGGACTGCCCTAAAATTCTTGTCTATTGAGAATCAAATAATCAGGAGTGCTACAGAAAAACACAAATCAGTTTCATATGAATAACCCCATCCTTGGTGGGCTAACAGAGCCCTTCACACAAATGGGTGGGTCAGGGAGGCAGCAGAGACATACTTTGGAGCTTATGAGGAAGAAAAAGCAGACAGGGGTCAGGTGCTAAGTGGCTCCTGCTTGTAATCCTAAACTACTCAGGAGACTGAGATCTGAGGACTGTGGCTTGAAGAGAGCCCAGGTTAGCAAACCTGAGACTCTTACCTCCACTTAACCATCAAAAAACCAGAAGTACAACTGTGGCTCAAGTAGTACAATGCCAGCCTTGACCAAAAAAAGCCAAGTGAGAGCACAAGACCTCTCTCTCTCGCTCTCTCTCTCTCTCTCTCTCTCTCTCTCTCTCTCTCTCTCTCTCTCTCTCTCTCTCTCTCTCTCTCTCTCTCTCTCCCTCCAGATAGAGTAGGAATCATTCTGTTGGCTTGAATGTAAGCTAAGGGAGAGAATGCAAACAGACTAGAGAAGGCCAAGCCAGAGCCCTGGGATGCTCCAGCTTCTAGTTGAAGAAGAGATGAAACGAGTAAAGAAAATCCAAATGCTTGGTGGGTCAACAGACACCAGGGCTTGACAGGATCCTGAAAATAAGAGCAGCACGTGTTTTACGGAAGTCAATCATTTCAGAGAGAGAGACTGAGGCAGGAGAGGCAATGCACGAGCCAAGCTGGGTTGCCCAGGGGCCTTGGGATGGGGGCATCAACCAGGTGGATCAAAACTACATTCTCGTGGTCCTGCAGGGCAGCAGGAACTCAGTTATCTAATGACAGCATGACACTGGAGAAAGGGTCTCATCACCAAACACCTGCCCCCACTCCCACATACACATACATAGAGCCCTGAATGTTCAGGCCCGATAGATCTCTAGAACAGAGCCTGCAGCTCTATGAAGCAACTCTACATGCCACTCTTCTTCCTGTCTCTGTGACTGTCATGGCCCTGGGGACCTCAGAGAAGTTCTTTGGTTAGTGAGGCTGACCTCACATCCCTAAGAGCTGTATGTGAGAAGTTGGATCGCAGAGAACTGGCCAGCCTTGCTGGCCCAAGTGAGGGGAGGTCTAGCTAACCATGATAATCATGGATTAGGAGAGGGGAGAGAATTGGTGCCTAAAACAGAGAAAAGGGGAGCAGAGGAGGGAGAAGAGACAGGAGGGGAAGGAAATCTTTTTAATATATATATATAATTATTATTATTAAGGTCTGTACAATCTCATAAGTCAGACAATGAGTATAATTCTTCTTGGACCATGTCATCCCTTTCTTTGCTTTCCTCCAGTTTTCCCCTGCCTGTCCACACCCAAAAGGTGCAGAGTTCATTTTTTCTGTAGTGTATATTGAATACCATGACTGCATTAGTTCATCCCTTTCCCCTTTATTTATTTGTTCCCTCTGCCTCCCTAAAAAGAAAAAAAATAAAAGCACTATCAGTAACAACAACAAAAATGAGAAAAAAAAGTTTCCATTTCCTGGAATTCACTTGGATAAGTAGCATTTTAGATGTTCAGAGGAATTGTGCCTTTGGGTTCCTTTTCTGAGTGGCCTCCTTTAGCCTGATGGTGTGTGGAGGCCTAGAGTCCTGTGTATGTTTATCATGTCCAGTTGTATTTTTTTTTTTTTTTGCCAGTCCTGGGCTTGAGCTCAGGGCCTGAGCACTGTCCTTGGACTTTCTCAAGGCTAGAGCTCTACCACTTGAGCCTCAGCACCACTTCCGGCTTTTTTCTATGTATGTGGTACCGAGGAGTCGAACCCGGGTCTTCATGCATGCTAGGCAAGCACTTTAACCACTAGGCCAAACTCCCAGCCCCTCCAGCTGTATTTTAGAACTAGCTTCCATATGTGAGAGAAAAACATGCACCATCTCTCTCTGACTCTCTCTCTGTGTCTGTGTCTGTGTCTGTGTCTCTGTCTCTGTCTCTCTCTCTCTCTGAGCTTAGCTTACCTCACTCAACAATGACTTGCTCTAAGTTCACCATTGTCCTTGCAAATGACGTAATATTATTCTTTCTCATGGCTGTGTAAAATTCCATTGTGTACAGGTACCACAGTTTTTAGATTCCTTCATCTATCGTGGGGCATCTGGGCTGCTTCTGTAAACTGACTATTGTGAATAGTGCAGCAATGAGCATGGATGTAAATGTCTTTACGCTATTCTGACTTAACATGTTCTGTGAAGAGTGGTATGGCTTTGTCACCCTGAGGTTTTTGGGTTTTTTTTTTTTCCTCTCTCTCTCTTGGTTTTTTTGTTGGTCCTGGCCCTGGGTGCTGTCCCTGAGCTCTTCAACTCTAGGCTAGTGCTCTACCACTTGAGCCATAGCTCCACTTCTGGTTTTCTGGTGGTTAATTGGAGATATGAGTCTCACGGACATTCATACCTAGGCTGGCTTTGAACTGGGATTGTCAGATCTTAGTGTCCCGAGTAGCTAGAATTATAGATATGAGCCCCTGGTGCCTGGCTGATCGTGGGTTTCTATGTTTAGTTTTGTGAAGAACCTCCACTCCATTCAGAATGCTTGCACAAGTTTATATTCCCAGCAGCATGCAGTAGGGGCACCTTTTCTCCACATCCCTGCCAACATTTGTTGCTGGAAGTCTCAATGCTGGTCAGTCTAACCAGGGTGAGAGGGACTCTCACTGTTGTTTTGATTTGCATTTCCTCATGTATTTATTTACTGTTCTTATGTCTTCTGAGAAGTCTCTTAAGCTTCCTTTTCCATTTATTGGTTGTTTATTAGTTTTTTATTGGGGTGGTTAATTTCTTAAGCTCCTTTTATATTTTGGGTATTAGGCCTTTGTCAGATGTATAGCTGGTAAAGTTCTTCTCCTAGTCCAATAGCTATGTTCTTTTCTGTGAAGAACCTTTTTACTTCGATGTAATACCATTTTGTCAAGTCTTTCTCCTATTTGCTGTACCCCTGGAACTCTTTCAAAAAGTTCTGCCTATGCCTGTAAATTAAATGATTCTCTTACTCCTTTAAAACTTTAAAACTTTAAAAGTTTGATCCACTTTGAGTTAATATTGGTGCACAGTGACAAACAAGGATCCAATGCTAGTTTAGATATGCACGTTCAATTTTCCCACTGACAATTCTTGAAGAAGCTGGGTTTTCTAGTATGTTCTATTAATTTTCAGGCCTGTTTTTGTTCCAGGACCAAGTTGTTTTTGTGATAGCTCTGTGGTACAGTTCGAGGTTTGGGAATTGTGATATCATCAGCTTTGATTCCCCCCCCTAAAATTGCTTTAGCTTGTTGAGGTTTTTAGTTGTTTCATGTGAATTTTTGGATTGTTTTCTCTATCTTAGTGAAGAATGTCGTTGGGGTTTAAATTTATTTATTTATTTATGCATTTATTTTGCCGGTCCTGGGGCTTGAACTCAGGGCCTTGGACACTTTTTGCTAGAGGCCAGGGCTCTGCCACCTGAGCCACAGCACCACTTCCAGATTTTTCTGTGTATGTGGCAACCAAAGAAATTAAACCCAGGGCTTTGTGCATGCTAGGTGAGCATTCTACCAGCAGGTCACACTCCCGGCCCTGTTATTGGGCTTTTGATGGGGATTATGTGGAATCTGTATATTGCCTTTGGCACTATGGTCGTGTTCACAATACTCTACCATGAACATGAGAGCCCTTTCTATTTCCTGATGTCATCTTAGATTTCTTTCTTCAGATTTTTGTAGTTTTCACTTTAGAGTTCTTTTGCTTCCTTGGCTAGGTTTAGTTGTAGATATTTTATTTTTTTAGGCTATTGCAAATGAAATTGTTTTTCTGATTTCCCTCTCCGATTGTACATTGTTGATGTATAGAAAAGCTACTGATGTTTGTGGGTTGATTTTGTATCCTACTTCTTTGCCAAATTACTGAGTAGCTCTAGGAGATTGGAGGTATCATCTACAAGTAGGGCTGTTTGACTTCTTTCGCTATGTGAATCCCTTTATGTCTTTTTTCTTGTCTTATTGCTCTGGCTAGGAGTAGAGAGAGTGGACTTCCCTGCCCTATCCCAAAAATAATTAACATGAAAAGGGCTAAAGAGCCTGGGATAAATGATAGAGTACCTGATTGGTAGGCACTAAGCTCTGAGTTCAAACCCCAATACATAAAAAAATTAGTCTTTTTGTCTTGATTTAAGAATGTATGTGATTTAGTGTCTAAGTCTACTCTCATTTCTTACCTCTCTCCTGTTCCCTTTTGCAAGTAGATGATTGCCGCCCTTCAGTATTCTAATGTTGTTTCCACTTCAAGACTCTTGCACCTGCTCTTTCCTATGTAGAATCCTCTTCATTTGACTCCTTTTTCTCCCACTGTGCTCTTGATTCAAATATATTATCAAATCTGGTCATATCAGTTAACAGTCCTCTCACCAGCTGAAAGCCTCCAGCCCTGTAACCCATTCTGTTTTCCTCATGAAACTGCCATCCTCACATTTATGTATCTTTTACTTTAGTGTCCATATCCTTTAACCAGACTGGCAAAGTCTAAAATCTTCCCTTATTCACTTCTGTACCTTTCACCTACACGAATGGCTAATTCACAAGGAGAATTTGAGAAATAGTCATAGAATAAATTCATTATGGTTACATACAACTTTAAGTGGGCTTACTCATGAAAGCAACATCAATTTTTTTATTAAAGAATTTATTAACATTGATTTTTACATCATATTTCAAATGACATATTTAACAAACAAATATTCAAGAAGGGAATCTGTATAGAATCACTAGCAATATTAGTTTTAATCTTAATTATTTTGCATGACAGAGACTCAAGTTTTTTAAAGTTTGTATATATTTGAGCAAAAATCATATTAGTTCAACATGCTATCCTGAGGGAATATTTCTTCCACAGCATTGTTTTCTTTATATTAGGTTTGAAATTCTTATTTATTTATTTATTGCCAGTTCTGGGACTTGAACTCAGGGCCTGGGCACTGTCCTTGGGCTTTCTCAAGGCTAAAGCTCCTCCACTTGAGCCATAGCACCATGTCTGGCTTTTTCTGTGTATGTGGTACCAAAGAATTAAACCCAGGTCTTCATGCATGCTAGCCAAGCACTTTACCACTAGGCTACGTTCCTGGCCCCTTGAAGTTTATTTTGTTTCTATGAGAGGATCTACTTAAAATCAATAGAAAATAGCTTGATGGCCAGGTACTGTTGGCTCACACCAGAAATCCTAGCTACTCACTCAGGAAGCTAAAATCAGAAGATTGAGGTTCAAAGCCAGCCCAAGTAAAAAAGTCTGCGAGACTGCTATCTCTAATTAACTATCAAAGAACCCAGAAATGAAGCCATGGCTCAAAGTTTGAGCACAAAAGCTCAGGGATAGCACCCAGACCTTGAGTTCAAGCCTCAGGACAAGTACAGTCCACACCCCGCAATCATGGACATATACAAATACATAATATGCTGGTAATCATAGCAAAGATATGGAACCAACCCAGAGGCCGCTCAGTAAATGAATGGGTCAAGAAGATATGGCACTTATACACAATGGAATTCTATGCTGCCATCAGAAAGAACAACATCGCCCCATTTGTAAAGACTTGGAAAAAAAATCATATTCAGTGAAGTAAGGCAGACCCAAGGGAACATAGGCTCCATGGTTTCCTTCATTTGTCATAATTAGTATACATCTAGGACTCTCCTAGCAGAGGATCATAATAGCTCAAAAGCTGTGTATATATGGTCATACAGGATGAGACAACAAAATGAACTCTAGGATATGGAAACAAGAGATTTATCTTTGTGATTGTTGATCTCAATGTACTACGTGCTGTAATTTCTTTTCTCTTTTTCCCTGCTTATGGTTAATCACATTTGGTTACTGTATCTGACTTTGTCACCTGGTGTATTGTATATATGTTTATTTATGTGAAATAGAGAAGGGAAGGGGGAAAACAAGATGATTGGGAGGAGGTGGGAGGAAAGAAAAGGGAACAAAAACATGAGAAGGGATAACAATGTTTGAGAAGTAAGGCACCCACTACCTGATAATATAACTGTAACCCCTTGGTACATTACTTGAACAATAAAAAAAAAATATGCTGGTAATCTAATGCCTATTCTCAGCTCCTCAGGAGACTAGGACCTGGAGGTCTAAGCTTCAAAGACAGCCTAGGCAGAAAAAGGGAACTCCTTTTATCATATGAATACTTCTTTAATATTTCAACTTTTTTGTTTGTTTGTTTCAGGTAGGGTCTGAGGCTTTCACCCCAGTCAGCCTCAAACCAAAATCCTTCTAAGTGCTTCACCACACCCAGCATTCTAGTTCTTGAGAACTGAAGAATAACAGCAGACAGGGGAAGTCGTCTAATACTGCCCCAACCAGCTTGCCTCCCTCCTAAATTATTTCAGGTCACCTTGTCAAAGCTTCCCTAAAGAAAGTCACCAGAAGAAGAAGGATGTCAGGCTTGGTGGAGAGCTTTGCTCCACTAAATTCCCTTGTTTGTCTGTCCTTTTCTCATTTCCTTTGTACATTTTTTTCTTAATCTCTGATTAATATTTTCCACCCTCAGGTCTTTCCCAACATTTCCATCCTTCTCCATGGGTAACAATATACTTAAGATTTACAATTTTGCTAGTAAATGTCACGAGTGAAATCAGATAATAACAAACTGTTTATTTGATAAACCAAGACTTTTAAAGCCTCACTATCCGGACTTTCTTATTGGATGGAATCTTTGTTAGTATGTATTTGTTTTTTTATGGCCTCTTAGCGTTGACAGGATTGAAATTTGACATAAAACAGCCCTGGAATGCAACTTGGGGTTCCTTTCTATATTGTGAATCCCAGGAAACAAAAGGCCATGACCTGGGGTTTTAGTGTCCTGCTTGGAAGAGAGGCATGGTCACCCAGTGCTGTGAGCAGTAGGACGCAGGGTGGTGACGCAGACAACTTTAATGCCTAGCCCATTGCGTCAGAATGAGGGAAGGTGGAGGGTAAGTGCACTTTAGTTCATTTGTACACTCGTTCTGTGTGTGCTGTCTTTGCAATCATAGGGGACTGGGGAAGGGGGGGCGAGATTTCCCTCTGTGTTGAGGTATCAATCACCCAGGCAATGAACAAGCAAGCAGACAGAAGACAAGAGAAAAGATGTCCATGTTTACCATGTGCACAGGGCATCAGAAGGAAGAAAATACACACACACACACACACACACACACACACACACACACACACACACACACACACACGAGCACTCTGTGAGATCTAGAAGCTTCTGTGCCTCAGGGAAAGGAACAAAGGATGTAGACAACCTAAGGGAAAGTAAATGATGTGGGGGAGTCAGGGGCCAGTGGCTCATATCTGAAATCCTAGCTACTAAGGAGGCTGAGATCTGAGGGTCAATGTTCAAAGCCAGCCTGCTCAGAAAAGTCTGTGAGACACTTATCTCCAATAAAGCAACAAAAAGTCAGAAGTAGAGGTATGGCTCAAGTAAAAGAGAGCCAGATTCCGTCCTCCCCCCACCCCCTAAAATGACTTGGGGTAGGGAAAGTGGATGACAGCTTTGACAGGGTCTGTGTAGCACAATATGGGCTTTCTCCATTCCTGTGACACAAGCCTGATGGGCAGGATGGCACCGAGTTTGTTCAGAGGCAGCTCCTCCCTTTGTAAGTTGCCAGCACACCTGGGCACACTCAGTTAAGTACTGAGCACTTAACATCTGGAACGCCATAACAGTTGCTGGATGGAGGCCAGGGAGAAATGGCCGAGTCTGTGCCAATGGAGTCTGATGCAGCATGGTTGATTGTAAATGCTCAATCATTCCAATGCCCAGCAGAATATGTCAGAGAAGTGTGAGGGCCATAGGTGGTAGAGTTAAAGGATGCCTGGTTATAGCTGGTGTGAGACAGGCCAGTTCTGTGCCCAGGAGCATTCTTCCCTGAGTGCAGTGGATGGTGACAAGAGAGGCCAGGGGTCATGGCCTCGCTCAGTTATGAGGATGATAAAAGCCTTAGAGGGAAGGGAGGGTTGTGCACAGGGAAGAGCAAGCTTTCCAAAGACCTGTGTAGGGATCTGAGGCAGGATTTGAGGAAAAGGGGAGAGAACAAAAGTCACTCTGATTTCAGAATATTCCAATAACAGCCATGCATTGAACTTTTAACATGCATCTCACTTTGTATACATGAATTCCAATTCCATCCCTTTTGGCCCCCAGTTTCCTTAAACATTGAGACCCAGAAAGGAGAAATAACTCCTGCAAGTCACCCTGATTAGACAATCTGAACTGTGGGTTGTTTTGGTTGCTGTTTGTTTTTTGGTTTTTTTGCCCATCGTGGGGCTTGAACTCAGATCCTGAGTGCTGTCCCCAGCTTTTGTACTCAAGGCTAGTGCTCTACCACTTTGAGCTACAGTGCTCCTTCCAGTTTTCTGGTGGTTAATAAGAGTGTCATGGGGCCAGGAGTTTGGCCTAGTGGTAGAGTGCTTGCCTAGCATGCACGATGACCAGGGTTCGATTCCTAGGCACCACACATATAGAAAAAGCCAGAAGTGGTGATGTGGTTCAAGTGGTAGGGCTCGAACCTTGAGAAAGCCCAAGGACAGTGCTCAGGCCCCAAGTTCAGTCACCAGGACTGGCAAAACAAACAAACAAACAACAACAAAAAAGCGTGTCATGGATGTTTCTGCCCAGATTGGCTTCAAAACACCATCCTCAGATCTCAGCCTCCTGAGTAGCTAAGATTTCAGGTATGAGCTATCATTGCCTGGTTGTGGTTGTTTATTTGTTTGTTTTGTTTTCCTATGTCATGTTGTCAAGTGAAATGTGATCTAAGCACACTCAGAAAAAAAAATGATTTTCAGAAACTGCTGTGGCATTCTGTTTATTTATATCTCTCATCTGCTCATCCTTTTTTTTTTTTTTTTTGCCAGTCCTGGGGCTTGAACTCAAGGCCTGAGCTCTGTCCTTGAACTTTCTCAAGGCTAGAATTCTACTACTTGAGCCACAGAACCACTTCCAGCTTTTTCTATGTATGTGGATACTGAGGAATCGAACCTGGGTCTTCATGTACGCTAGACAAGCTCTCTACCATTAGGTCAAACTCCTGGCCCATCATCTGCTCATTCTTTCATTAGTTCTCTGTAACTCTGTCTCTGCAGTATCTGTGTTGCTTGACTCCAGATGCTTCCTAGGGATCTGTGTATATGTGACAGTTTCTCTCACTACCAAGACATCTTACAAAATACTTACTCAACCCAGGCTGCCAGGTGCCACCAGACCTCTGTGGACTCAGAATTCTGGAAAATGTCATCTACAAAAGTAACCTGTAATCGGGACCAGGAGTTTGGCCTAGTGGTAGAATGTTTGCCTAGCATGCATGAAGACCTGGGTTTGATTCCTCGGTATCACATACATAGAAAAAAAAAGCCGGAAGTGGTGCTGTGACTCAGTGGTAGAGCTTTAGCCTTGATAAAGCCCAAAGACAGTGCTCAGGCCCTGAGCTCAAGGCCACACACACACACACAAAGTAACAAGTAAGTGTGAGGCTTTGGGGGTATCTTGTGTTCTATTTTATGCTCCCCATCTTCCATGCGAGCTGGATCCTATAAAACGCCAGAACCCCTAGCAAGGTCTAGTCCGGTGGAACATTCTCTGCTCTCTGGTTCTGCCCTTTTGGTGTCACCAAAGTGTACATGCTTCAGTTTCTCTCTTCAGAATGAACAGAGAGAGCCAGGATTCCCTGGTGGTCTCACAAACCCACTGGTGCCCAGGCAGCCCTTCTGATGGAGCAAGGTAGAACATGGCATCTCCCTTCTAGTTTGGGGGCTGCTACTAGCTGGCTCATCTCCCCTCTCCTGTGTAGCCAGTACTGCAGCATCCTTGTCTAATCCAGCTCTCTCCTGAGGTGGAGAGCTCCCTCAAGTTTGGACTATTTCTCATTTAGCAGGAGGCCATGTGTCCCAGCTCAGGATTTGGCTCCTTTTCACTCTGCATATTTGCTGAGTGAATAAACAAACACCAGAGTGTTCCGTGAGGTACCGTAGGATCTCCCAGAGGACTCACTTATCAGGCTGCTTGGATCAGTGCCCCTAAAACTGGGGAGACAACTCAGCAGAGGGATGAGATTTTTGCAAACACAAATATTGAGAGAGTATCTGAAGCCATGGAAGGACTGTGAGTGGAAAAACAAGGGTAGAGACATCCCAAGATGCCACTGAGAGTGAGGCAAGCATTGAAACAGTGCTCAATGTTTACATTTCGATGATGCTGAGTAGACTTAATCTGGATGGGTGCAGGGTAGGGAGTTGCTTTATTTTCTAGCATCACTTAATGATTTCTGTAATACTAAATATATTGCTGAAGATCTAGAAACAAAATGAATTTATTTTCATGTGACAGGCCTGGGACCTGAACTCAGGGCCTGATCGCTATCCCAGAACTATTTTGCTTAAGGCTGGCACTCTACCACTTGGGCCAATAGCTTTACTTCCAACTTTTTGTGGTTCACTGGAGATAAAAGTCTGATGGATTTTTCCTGCTCAGGCTGGCTTCAAACCACAATCCTCAGATTTCAGCCACTTGAATAACTAGGATTACAGGCATGAGCCACCAGCACCTGGCAACAAATATTTACTAGACACAGTGTAAAGGAAGAAGGAGATTTAGGTGTTCATTTTTTTTTTCACAGTTTCAGAAATTTGAAACCACTTTGTGGTTTCTGGGCCTATGATGAGAACAGAGCATCCTGGGGTGAGTGCAGGTGGCTAAGGCTGTTCAGCTCATGGCAGCCAGGAAGCAGAGAGAAGAGGCAAGGACCTGGGTATAAATGTAAAGCTACACGTCTGTGACCTTTCCTTTCACCGAGGTCCAGCCTTGGGAAGTTTCACCATCTCTTGATCATGCTGTCAAATAAGTCCATCAATGGATGCATTGGTTCATGAAGTCTGAGGTCTTGGGATCCAGTGACTTCCCCAAAGCCTTTCAGCTTCCAACCAAGTCCACAATAGATAGATCTGAAGGATTCATTTCATATCCCCAGAGTATAGAACCCATATATTTGTACACTTTTCTTGTACTATTTTATGTGACCTCCCCAAATAGTCATGCAGGTAGTTGTGCTGTCTTCATTTGAAAGAATAGAAACTAGTTGAGCCAGGAGTTTGGCCTAGTGATAGAGTGTTTGTCTAGCATCTATGAAGACCCAGGTTTAATTCCTCAATATCACATACATAGAAAAAGCAGGAAGTGGTGCTTGGCCATAAGAAAGCCCAAGGACAGTGCTTAGGCCCTGAGTTCAAGCCCCAGGACTGGCAAAAAAGAAAAAAGAAAAGAAATTAGTCTCAGAGAAATCAAATAATTGCCTGGCCTCAGTGCAGTGTAAGTTTCTGTGAGGACTCCAGAGAACTGGGCCTCTCTACTGAAATGGCTCCTTTTCATTTTCTTCAACTAACTGTTAATTACTCATTTTTTTTTCCTTCAAGGCTGGTACACTACCACTTAAGCCAATTTATGCTTTTTTTTTTTTGCTTTTGCAAAAGTTTATTGGAAAAAAGAAAAGGTTAACTATAAAAATGCACATGACCAGACAGGCACCATGGCTCATGTCTGTAATCCTAGCTATTCAGGAGGCTGAGATCTGAGGATTAAGGTTCAAAAGCCAGCATGGCACAAAAGGACCTGAGACTCTTGCCTCCAATTAACCTCTAGAAAATGGGAAGTGGGGCTTGGCTTCAGGGTAGGACGGTAGCCTTGAGCTGAAGAGCTCAGGGACAGCACCCAGGCCTAGTTCAAACCCCATGACCCCCCACCACACACACACACACACACACACACACACACACACACACGAGCAAATTTTATACAGTAGTCCCTTTGGAGAGGGGATGCAGATTTCTGGTGAGCTGTCATTATTAAACTCATTCCAAGGCTTCTAACATATTTCCTCATATACCCACTAGTAGCCATCTCCACATATTCATCTATTACCAGTTCATAAATGGATACAATCCAAGTGATACTCCTTGGACATGTCTGCCACCATTTAGTTTCAATGATAGCTTCTCATCCATAAATTTTTTTAGCTGGAGAGGGTGAGCTTTGCTCATGGTTTCTACTCAGCAGACTCAGAGATGCTTTGGAACAGAACTTGCTGGCTTCTTCACGTGCCCATGGAAGCACTTATGGCTTCTTTTTTGCTGGGTAACTAGAGACAAGTGTCTTATTGACTTTCCCATCTGAACTGGCTTCAAACCATGATCTTCAGATCTCAGCCTGCTGAGTCAGCAGGATTACAAAGGTGCTGTTTTCTTTAGCTTTTAAGAGATGCCCTCCCCAAGCATCAACTCTTCCTTTCTACCCAGGATCCCTGCCAGTTTGGGGAGATGCCAGCTAATGTCAGCTCAGTGAAGGCTCACACCTAACAGGTGTGATATCTCAGTGTGAGGGGTTTTGCTCTGTTTGTTTGTTTTGCCAGTCCTGGGGCTGGAACTCAGGGCCTGGGCACTGTCCTTGAGCTTTCTCAAGGCTAGATCTCTACCACTTGAGCCACAGCACCACTTCCAGCTTTTTCTGTATATGTGGTACCAAGTAATCGAACCCAGGGCTTGGTGTATGCTAGGCAAGCACTCTATCACTAGGCCATACTCCCAACCTTCAGTGTAAGTTTAATTTGCATTTCTCTGGTGCTTAGAGATACCAAGTATTGGCATTCCTATTCCTATTCCTATTGAGATTCCTAATCTCTTACCCCAAGTCCAGGTTTGAGCTGTAGATAAGCCTCTGCTTTGCAAAATAATGCTATCATTGGGAGAAAGCAGCTATTGGATGCAGGACTGATCTAATGAAACAGCTTGTGCTATCATCTCAACTCTCTCACTTATTGATTCAGCCAGTAAATGTGTTCTTTCTTTCCCTCTATTCTATCCTTGCTTAGAGTTCCTAAACGGAAGTCATCCTTCAATCTCAGCTCCCTACATTGCACATAGCCTGGGCTTAACTAGCCAGAAAGATTTCTTGAGCATTTAGTATATGCTAAACACTAGGTTAACTGATAAGAATGAAGCCCTAGGCTCTTCAGTAGACTCACAGGCAAATAAACAATGATGTAGCTTGGCACTCATGGCTTACATCTCTAATTCTAGCTAATCAGGTGGCTGAGGGCTGAGATCATGGTTCAAAGTCAACCAAGGCAGGAAAGTATGTGAGATTCCTGTCTTCAGTTAGTCAGCAAAAAGCTGAAAGTGTAGCTATAGCTCAAGTGGTAAAGCACCAACCTTAAAGCTAAAAATCTAAGGGATAGAGTCTCCATCCATCCTGAGTTCAAGCCCTGGTATCAACACACACACACACACACACACACACACACACACACACACACACACAACCATAATGGAGGTCTAGACTGCTGCAACCCTACATAATAAGTGCATTTACAGAGGAAAATATGAATAATTATAGCACACAAGGGCCACCTCAGCCATTTTGTTGGTGGTGGTGGTGGTGGTTGTTGGGCTTGAACTCACCCTGGGCACTGTCCCTGAGCTCTTCAGCTCAAGGCTACCACCCTATCCCTTGAGCTACAGCCCCACTTCCCATTTTCTAGTGATTAATTGGAGATAAGAGTCTCATAGTTGGGCTGGGATTTTGGCCTAGTGGTAGAGTGCTTGCCTAGCATGCACAAAGACCAGGGTTCAATTCCTCGGTACCACATACATAGAAAAAAGCTGGAAGTGGTGCCGAGGCTCATGAGGTAGAGCTCTAGCCTTGAGAAAGTGCAAGGACAGTGCTCAGGCCCTGAGCTCAAGCCCAGGACTGGCCAAAAAAAAAAACAACAAAAAACAGTCTCATAATCTTCAGTGTCCAGGCTGGCTTTGAACTGTGATCTTCAGATCTCAGCATCCTGAGGAGCTAGGATTATAGGCGTGAGTCACTGTGCTGGGCTGCACCCTAGCCATTCTTGAATAGAGGCCAAGAGCCCCATTTTCAAGCAGCAAGTTTATTTCAGCCTTCAGCCTTCCCCACCCCCACATGAATTTCCTCCAGTTTGCTCCTTGTGCTGTGAAGTCAAATAAGTGAGACATTTTAACCAGAAGATTGTGGGACGTTTGTGGGAGAATGTGAGCCTGAGACTGAAGCTGTGTGACATGTGTGTGTGTGGGGGGGAACATATCCAAGAGGTGAGAATAGCCTGCCAGAGGCTTAGAGGTGAAAACCAGCCAGCCAGAATACTTGCATTTTTCCCCCTAAAAATAGAATGTGAACCACTGCGGAGGTTTAGGGACAGGGAAGAGGCAGCGCCAGCAGCACCCACGTGTGTGGCCGGGATGGTTGCCCAGGGTACGGACCCGGAAATCTGGGTTTTAATGCTCTTCTGCATTTTTCTTCTCTGACCTTGTGTTCTACAAGTGAAATGCATTCGACAGTGATGGGGAGGGGGGCTTAAGTCCTCTGCTCATGTATTGTCCTACCCTTTGCAGTCTTCTTGACTTCCATGGGAGCTTCTTAACCCCCATTTTCTTCTCTCTAGTGGTCCAGCCCTGCCCAAGTTTCTCTCTGTCAGCTCCCAGATACCCTTGCCATCTGGGGACACTGCTGGTCACACAAAGAAAAGAAGCTCATATTCCACTTTGCTTTCTACCCCCTGCTGGGAGGGTTGGTGTCGTAATCCATTCTGAGTTAACAAAATATCTGAACAGAAATGTATTCCCTTGAAGTCTTGAAGACTGGAAAGTCTAAGATCAAGGTTTTGATGTTTGTACCTTCATAAGGCAGAGAGAGAGAGAGAGAGAGAGAGAGAGAGAGAGAGAGAGAGAGAGAGAGAGAGAGAGAGAGAGAGAGAGAGAGAGAGAGAGGAGGAGGGAGGGGAGGAAGGGAGGGAGGGGGAGAGGGGGAGGGGGGAGGGAGAGGGAGAGGAAAAGAAAGGAAGGAAGGAAGGAAGGAAGGAAGGAAGGAAGGAAGGAAGAAGGAAAGATTAACAGAGAGTGAGAACTCAGCTATGAAAACCTTTTCATAGTGGTATTCATCAAGTATGACCCAGGGCCCCCCAAAACTAGCACCACTCCCAAGAGCCCTTACCCTCATCACTATGGCAGAGGAAAAAAATAGATTGTGACACATGCATTGTGGAGGGGACATAGTCACTCAAATCCAAATATTTAATATTTCTTCTCCTGAGGAAGAGGCTGGCAGCCTGACGCAATCAGTGGGCAGCTCAGAGGAGTCCTCTGTCCTCCCCAGAGAAGAACCAAGGGCATTCCCATGGGAAGGTTGCAGTTCCTTGGCCGATGGGATGAGTGGCAAGCAGCCACAGAATGGGGCTGCCGTGCTGCGAGAAGAGGACATTAGTGACTGCCATCACAGCTTCAAATTGAACTTGGGGTCCGTAACACTATCCCTGAGCTTCTTTTGCTTATTTAATGCTCTACTACTTGAGCCATAGCTCCATTTCCAGCTTGTCTGTTAGTTTCCTGGACTAAGAGTCTCATGGACTTTCTTGCCTGAGCTAGCTTCCAACTGTGATCCTCACATCTCAGCCTCCTGTGTAGCGAGGATGACAGGTGTGGGCTCCTGGCACCTGGCTGGGGCCCTGCATTGATACTTTGCACCTAGGTTCAAGGAACCCTAAAGCCAACTTGATCCTGGAGGAGCAGGTTGTTCATGATCTTACATTGGACTAAGAAGTGAGCATACATAGGGTTGAACCAATGAGCTTTGGATGTGATGGTTACCCCAGTATCATCTGCCCATCCGTCCTAGTGATCCCTCCAACTTTCCTCTCACTCCCTCGCCTTTCTATACTGAGCTGAGCGAATGGGGGCCATTTGAGCAAGCCATGTCTTCACTGCTTACTTCACTGCTCCTCAGCTCATAGATATCTTGATGGAACATGGCCCCGGGCTCATGTTTCTTTCTTGAGTATTCCAGCTACCATCCTAGCACGGCCAGTCTTGCAGCTTCCAGAGTGGCACTCCAGGGGAGCTCTACTCTGTTGTCTATGTTTCAACAGTCTCTTTAATGACTCTTCAATTGACATCTAAAACTCAGTTTTGTTCCCATCATCTAAATGGAGGAAGGAAGGGAACCAGGCATTAATGGCTCATACTTTTAATCCTAGCTACCCAAGAGGCTAAAATCTGAGGATCATTGTTCAAAGCCAGCCAAGGGGGCCGGGATTGTGGCCTAATGGTAGCGTGCTTGCCTAGCATGCATGAAGCCCTGGGTTTGATTCCCCGGAATCACATACACAGAAAAAGCCAGAAATGGCGCTGTGTCTCACGTGGCAGAGTGCTTGCCTTGAGCAAAAAGTATCCAAGGACAGTGCCCAGGCCCTGAGTTCAAGCCCCAGGATTAGAAAAAAAAAAAAAAAACAAAACCCAGCCAAGGCAGCAAAGTCTATGAGGCTCTTTTCTGCAACTGATTACCAAAAAGCTGGAAGCAGAAGTGTGGTTCAAGTGGTAGATAGAGCACTAGCCTTGAATTTTAACAAAAGCTAAATGACAATGCCCAGGCATTCAGTTCTAGCCCTAGTTACAACGCACTCTGGAGTGCGTGTGCACATACACACACACACTAATATATAAACAAATATTAATATATAAACAAATAATAAAATTCCCCATGTTGAATCACATATTCTTGCATAATCAAGTTTCCTGAAGAATTATCATCTTGTTCATTTGTTTATGAAGCCTACATTCATATGTAACTTCATGACAGCTATTCTACTGGTTGCCAGGGATATAAACACTGAACACAGTGTGATTTTGATCTTCAAGAAGGTGAAAGGGATCCAGGTATGGAGGGTTCCCTATGTCACCCCAAGCAACCCAGACTTTATCTGGGTATGCAGAACTACCTGCTGATTAAATGGGCACCTTAAAAATAATACTTCAGCTGGCTTCCAGGGATTCCTGCCTGTAATACTAGCTATTTAGGAAGCTGAGATCTGAGGATCACAATTCAAAGCCATTTCTGGTTTTCCAGTGGTTAGTTGGAGATAAGAGTCCCATGGACTTTTCTGCTAAGGATGGCTTCGAACCTTGATCCTCAGAGCTAAGGCTCTTGAGTAGCTAAGGTTATAAACATGAGCCATCAGCTCCCAGAAACATTTTTCCTTTCACATTCTTTGTTTTGATGGCTAGCAAACTCTCTTTTTCCTTTTTCTTTTTAGTGGTTCTGGGGGTTGAACTCAGGGCCTTGCATTTGCTAGGCAAACACTGTATCATTTGAAACACATCCCTAACATTTTTTTTTTTGCCAGTCCTGGGCTTGAGCTCAGGGCCTGAGCACTGGCCTTGGACTTTCTCAAGGCTAGAGCTCTACCACTTGAGCCTCAGCACCACTTCCGGCTTTTTTCTATGTATGTGGTACCGAGGAATCGAACCCGGGTCTTCATGCATGCTAGGCAAGCACTTTAACCACTAGGCCAAACTCCCGGCCCCATCCCTAACATTTTTGCACATTGAGTTTGATTTTGCTCACATTGAAGTCACCTAAAATTGCCAAGTAACAAGCCCAAGTCCTTATTCTATTATGAGATGCTCTAAAATGCAGCAGCACGAGCTAAAGTACACTCCAAATTCAGCTCATCTCTTCCTCCCCCAACACTAAGAAATGATTTTCTGGTTGGGCACCAGTGGCTTATACCTGTTCTCAAGAGGCTAAGACCTGAGGTTTGAGGTTCAAAGCCAGCCTGAGCAGAACAATTCATGCAACTCTTACCTCCTCCAACTAACCACCCAAAAACCAGAATTCAAAATGTGGTTTAGTAAGCTGGGCGAGGTGGCTCACACCTCTAGTCTTAGCTACTCAGGAGGCTGAGATCTGAGGATCACGGTTCAAAGCCAGCCCAGGCACTAAAGTCTGTGAGACTCTTATCTCCAATTAACTACCAGGAAATAGGAAGTGGCATTGTGGCTCAAGGGGTAGTGTGGTAGCCTTGGGCTGAAGAGCATCCAGGCTCAGAGTTCCCCACAACTCACCAAAAAAAAAAATATGGCCGAGTAGTAGAGTGCCTGCCTTGAGTGAAAAACCTAAGGGACAATATCCAGACCTTGAGTTCAAGCCCTATGGCTGGTTTTAGGAAAGAAAGAAAGAAAGAAAGAAAGAAAGAAAGAAAGAAAGAAAGAAAGAAAGAAAGAAAGAAAGAAAGAAAGAAAAGAAAGAAAGAAAAGAAAGAAAGAAAAAAAGAAAGAAAGAATTTACCTGTCAATTTCTTGAACTAGATTTTGCTCCCTACATCTAGTACAGTACCTGACATAAAACAAACTCAAGAATCAACTGTATAGAAGCAGTTAACTCCTGAAGGGCACCATTTGGTGTGTAGACAAACATGGAATAATTTTATTTGGTCCATGCCTGGCCCAGTGGCTATAGAGAACTTTATAATAAAAGGCCTGATATCAGTTACAGCTTAGTCCTACTGGCAGCTTAAATTGTCTCTTCAGTAGTGCTTTGCTTCTCCTGTAGGGCTGTTTCCCAACATCTGTCTCTCATTCCCCTACACTTCTTACCCTGTGGTGGCATCTGATGTTTGGGAGAGGCATGTTTGGCTATATGCTTGGGCACTGAGGCAGGGGAAGTCCCCGGACCTTCTATGAGTACTATACTGAGTCCCAGCTCTTGGCCTAGTGGTCTGTGTATGATGTCCTCAGTCTGGTCATTGTTCTAATTGCCTTTCCCTCAGTCTAAGTCTGCTGCTGGTGAGTTTCTCTCTCTCTCTCTCTCTCTCTCTCTCTCTCTCTCTCTCTCTCTCTCTCTCTCTCTCTCTCTCTCTCTCTCTCTCTCTCTCGGGGCTTGAACTCACAGCCTGATTCTAAACTTCTTTCACTCAAGGCTAATGCTCTATCACTTTGAGCTATAGTGCCATTTCCAGTTTTCTGGTGGGTAATTGGAGATAAGTCCCATAGATTTTTTTTTTACTTCTACAGTTTGGATCTAGAATGTTTTCCAAAGGCCCACGTGGTTTGTTGTAATTGGTGGGGGGGGGGGGGCTTGAACTCAAGGTCTGAGTGCTGTCCTTGAACTGGTTTATTCAAGGTGAGGGTACTACCACATTCTAGCTCCACTTCCAGTTTTCTAGTGGTTAATTGGAGCTAAAAGTCTCATAAACTTTCTTACCCAGACTGGCTCCTAACTGTGATCCTCACATCTCAGCCTCCTGAGTAGCTAGGGTTACAGGTGTAAGCCACCAGCATCTGCAATGCTTTCTCTTTCTTTTTTTGGTTGTGAAGCCTGAACTCAAGGCCTGAGCTTTTGTGCTCAAGTCTAGTACGCTACCACTTTGAACTACAGCTCCAGTTTGGACTCAGTTTTTAAAGGTTTAGTACACAGCTTGGTGTAATAGAGAGGTGATGGAACTTTTTCTGAAGTGGAGTCTAAGTGGGAGGTCTTGAGGTCACTGGGGACATGTCTTCACGGGAGACCGTGGGACCCACTGTTCTTTCGCTTTGCTCTTGGGCCTATGATGAGCAGCTCTGCTTCACTACTTACTCCTCATCCCAAAGCTGCAAGGTCCACCAATCATAGACAAGAAGTCTTTAAAACTATGACCAAAATAACCTTTTTCTCTTTATGAAAAAAGTCAGTTATTTCTATTGGTTATCATGATGGAAAGTCACCTATCTTAAGACATGGGTAACCCCTCCTCCAGGAAGGCTGTTCTTCTGACCTTATTGAGAGTTCCTCACAGAGAAAGTCAGTCATCTACAATAACATCAAACAATTATAATGTCCCCTGTATTCTGTATAAGCAACATCAAAAACTTCCTGTTCCCAGGGGAAAGAATTTTGCCTCACATTCCCAATAAAATCTAGTAAAGAGGTGTGAGTCATTTCATTGAGTCCTCAAAAGGGAAGAACGGTCAGTGAATAGACTCTTTGTGAGTCATCAGGTTACACTGGGAGATGAGAATCCTGGCAAAGGGGTTATCACAAAGCAATCTGAGAGATGTGTCAAACATCTCCTCTTCCTCTACAACACATGCTGGAGGAAGCTCCTGCCTCTGGTACACCCAGTGCTGTGCTTGAACGTGTGTTCCTAGGCTTTTTTTGTTGCATACTCCATCCTTAAGTTCCTGATCTAGTTGTGGGACCTCAGTAGGAGGTCCCACACAGAAAAAGCATCAGAAAAGCAAGATGGGAGCAAAGGCAAGGAGTTAGAAATATGGAGACCGAAAGACTCCATCAAAAATGCAAAATAAAAACTGTGGCATTTGCAGAATTTAGAAATGCTCTAAAATTGGCCTCTGGTGGCTTGTGGGGGAGGGAGGGAAGAGGGAAGGAATAGTATAGAGAATTTGCCTGTAGCTCAGTGACAGAGCTATTATCTAGCTTTGTATTTGATTCTCCGGCAATGAGAAAGAAGCTATAGGTAGACCAGTTGGAGGGAGAGAAGCCATTCTTGTATTCCAATAGATAGGAAGGGCTCTGCTTTGAAACAGGACTCCCTTCTCTTTGCAGCATGATCCCTGCTGCAGTGGGAGGAAGCCTGTCACCCCTAGCCCATCTTCCATTCCTTAAATATGCTCAACATCCAGTCCACCCACAGCAAGGTTTCTGAAGCCATGAAGCCTTCCCCTTCATGCCGCCTGACCCTCTCTATTAGCCTGTTGTCTCTGGGATGGGTCGATGGTACATTTTGAATGTGCCACATATGGGACATGGTGAGATATTTGATGACTTTCTCCCGGAATTAGGCTGGGCTACCATGCTTGTCTTATAAAACTATCTAGCCATGCTTCCCCTAAACAGAGGCATGACGCACTCGAATCCTTAACCACCCAGGTGTCCTATTGTCCCCCAAAGCATCTTTCACCTGATGGCTCCATAGTTTGGATTTCTCCTTCCCACAGCAAGCACACATTCCTAGCCCACCATCCATCCTCCTAGCTACTTCACTCAGAAGAAAACCAGAGCTGGGCATGCTTGTGGCTCATGCCTGTAATCCTAGCTCCTTAAGGAGGTAGAGATCTGAGCACTGTGGTTCAAAATTAGCTCTGGCAGAAAAGTCTGAGACTCTTTTTCCAAGTAACTACCAGAAAGCCAGAAATGGACCTATGGCTGAAGTGCTGAGACCCAAAATGCTCAGGGACATAATAGAACATCAGTATTGCTTTGAAGCAACAGTGATAGTCCTAATTTCTAAATGTATGTTTTCTATTCTAAGTGCAAGAGTTTCTAAATACATTTCCTCTTTTCATCCCACAGTGCTGGGGTTTGAACTCAAGCCTCATGCTTGCTAGCTCTAGTCCTGTTTGTGTGTGTGTGTGTGTGTGTGTGTGTGTGTGTGTGTGTGTGTGTGTGTGTGTGTATTTAAAAAAAGATAAGATCTCAGCCAGGCACTATGGCTCATGCCTGTAATCCTAGCTACTCAGGAGGCTGAGATCTGAGGATCAAGGTTCAGAGCCAGCCCTGGCACTAAAGTCCATAAGTCTTTTATTTCCAAGTAATCACCAGAAAACCAGAAGTGGTGCTGTGGCTCAAGGGTAGGATGGTAGCCTTGAGTTGAAGAGCTCAGGGACAACGTCCAGGCCCAACTACTCGGGAGGCTGAGATCTGAGGATCAAGGTTCAAAGCCAGCCAGGGCACAAGAAAGACCTCTTATTTGCAATTAACCTCTAGAAAATGGGAAATGGGGTTTGTCTCAAGAGTAGGGCTATAGCCTTGAGCTAAAGAGCTCAGGGACAGTGCCCAGGCCAAGTACAAGCCCCATGACACATTAAAAAAAAAAAAAGATAAGATCTCACTGTTGCATTCAACTTAACCTACATACAACCTGCCTACTTTCGATTTCCTGTCACTGACGGAGCTTGTGACCCTATTCCATTTCTTTCCACGGAGATGCCTGCACTGGCCTCAAACATGATCCTCCTGACCTTAACCTCCCAAGAGGTTAAGATTATAGGCATGATCCATCAACACCAACACCCAGCTTCAAATGTGAGGTTTTTAAATGGGAAAAACTAACCTCAGGGAAGTTAAGGACTCTACCAGTATGATCTTAATGGTAAGGGACAGAATAAGAAAACACTAATTCCCTGTCTTTTCCTCCTGGCCACTGAGCTGACTGCTGTTGCCCTGGGGTGGGGGTGAGCTCTACCATGGGCTTTGACTGCCTGCCTCATCACAGAGGCTGTGCTGATGGAATATTTGTGTCTTGCCTGAGAGGCTGCTTCATTTGCCTGGGCTTTTGTGACACATTCACTTAGCAATGCCTTTTCATTGCAAAGCATGATCTTATAATTGAGTTGTGTTTGACTCCAATTCACATTCATGCAAAAGCCTCCTGATGGAAAAGAATGACCATTGTAGGCAAACAAGCTGGGCAGCCAGACTCCCACAAGAGGGTGGCCAATCTCTTCCATGCTGGCCCAGCCAACACCGCTGACCATGTTTGTCAGACAAATCCTCTGAGCCAGGAGGAAACACAAGATCTAAATCAATCCTAAACTTAGGCTCTCTGACTGTCTAGTAAAATTAACTGCTTCTGTGATCTTCAGCTAGGCCCCGAATCCATCCTGTCATCCCTTCACACATCCAATCTCTGGGGCACAGAGAAAAGATGGGACATCAAAGGCCAGAGGTGGGGGTGGAAAGATAGCCCAAATCCCCTGTAATTCCTGTCCAGAGACCAGAGTGTGCGTGCCTTTTGGCAGGCAAGACCTGTGATGTTTAATCTAAACCTGCCAGCCCCGGCAGAGATGACCCCAAATAGATCTACAGGGTGCAGATAAACCCCAAGAAGAGTTAGCGATGGGGAGATAGTAGGATGAGGGATTCCAAAAGAGCCAGGAGAAGATCATGCTTGCCTGCAGGCTAGATGATTTGATCAAGAAAGCTGTAAATTGGCTGTGGAGGAGGGAAAAGAATGCTCAGGAAAACTTGTGTAACCGGTTACTTTGGAGGAGACAGGAATGACTGGGAAGAAGAATATGTGCAGGAGGGATCTGGTGATTTTCGGGGACCAGGAGTCAGAAGGGCACCTCATAGGGGCTGTGGGGAACCTGCCTATGTGCCCAGAGCAAGAATAGGATACCAAAATGAATGTATGCCAGGCAGGTGTGGCTCATACCTGCATTCCTAATTTCTTAGGAGACTGAGATCTGAGGATCCTGGTTCAAAGCCAGCCTGGGAAAAAAAAATAATACTCTTATTTACAATTAGCCAGCAAAAAGAAAGGCCCGAAGTGGAGGTCTGGCTCATGTGGAAGAGTGCCCACCTGGAGCTTAGAAAAGCTAAACAAGAGAGCATACTTTTCACACACAGATCTCTCTAAGGACAATCTAGATCCAAGCTACAACAATCACTAAACCAGATATCAGACTTTTTCTTTTCCCCTTGTCCTCCAAGCCTGCCATTCATTATGAAGCACAGACAGCTCTTTGCTGTCTCTCCTCTACCTCTTCATGGCTGCTTCCGTTTCTGAATCTCGTTCTTCCATGCTGGTCACTGCTCCAGCCTCCTGGGAGATTCTCTATTCTCCACGTTTCCATACCCTTGAGGTTAACTGCATGCAAAGCTGATGAGATTCTCTAGTTCAAAATCCTTCCCAGCTCCCGTTAGGCTTCCATGTGGGGTTTGTCCTCTCTGAAGTTCCATGGTGAAGTCTGATTGCTGAGGAAGGAGTTGAGCAGCAGGGAGATTTTAAGAGGTGACTCCATCACTGGGAGGGATTACTGCAGTTCTCCAGAGACTGGATTTGTTGCCTCAGAAGCCGGCTATTCAGAAGCAAGGCTGCCCCCTGAATATCATCCTTCCTACGTGTATGCATGTGCCCTTGGTCATAGATTTCTAGCCTCTACAAGTAGGAGTCAAAATGAACTTCTTTCTTTATAGATTTCCCACTCGGGTATTCTGTGATAGCTACTGGAACCTGATTAAAACACCTGTACATTGCCTGCAGGTGGAAATCCACAACGCCAAAGCAGGACTTCCCATGCCTTTCAGATTTCTTTCTCTGCCTCTCCCCTCACTTCCTCTCACAGTGCTGCAGACATTCTGGCTCTCATTCTCAGCAGAGCACAGGTCCCCCAGATCTCGCAGGCTGCTGTGTGCTCTCCAGCCTCAGCCTTTGTCCCTCCTCTTGCCTGAAAGCAATTCCCACCCCTTGGTCTCTTGCAACCCAAGATGCCTGGTGGGCCTACAGGATATGACTCACGGGCCTTCTTTTGAAGGGAGATGTCAGGGGTCTACCTTGCTCCCCTAAATCTGGGTGGGAATCCCTCCTCTGGGACCCAGGCTTCTGGCTTCCCTGTGTGGCTGCTTACACAGGCATTTGGAAGCCTTTGAGGACACAAATGTCCTTCTTCCCCAAGTCCTGTTCTTAGGCAGGATCTCCCAGTAAAAACTGCCATCTCCAGGTTGTCACCAGTGACGTAAGGTCATAGGTACTGGGTTTTGGAGCAGGCTCCATAATATCAGGGGCTAACAGAGCTCCAGGGTAGCAGGAAATTAACCAGACTTCCTTCAGGGTCCTGGCCTTTCGCCACCACCCACCATGCATACCACTGGGGGCTGTGGGGGGTGGGATCGTGAGCCAGGAAACTCTCCTGACTTTCAAGGATGCTTCTTGTGTATCACTCATCATCTGATTGGTCCTCCCATACCACTGCTTCCCCACTAGTGAGTAGTGATAGGGACGGAGAGAAGCAAGATGGCTTCCATCTTCAATTCCTTCCTGAGAAGTGATAACTTCCCTTGAATGAGAAATCAAGACTGGGTGGTACGTCGTCTACGCCAGTACCCAGAGCCAAGTGTTTCCTCATAGTCATCTCTGTCCCCTGAGTTTCACCACAGTGTGGCTGCTTAATAAATGTTTGTTGAACAACACAAAGCACAAACATATAGATGTATGTGCAGTCATGTAGCTAAAACCATAAAAGGTGCAGGGTGTTTCTGAATTCAGACAGCCTGGGTTCAAAGTCAAGCTCTGTCACATAACTATGTGGCCTGGAACAGATGGCCTGACTTCCCTGCCATTTGTTCTGTTATCTGAAACATGGCCCTGATAAACACAATACATTTATTAGGATGATGAAAATTTAATATACATAAACTAGTTAGACAAGTGCTCTGCTAATATGAGCTTCTTGGAAGGAATGTGGGAGATATGATCCGAGTATTCCCACAAAAGCCAAACAGTCCAAATTGTGTTTCTTTGTAAAGGGAAAAGGAAACAATTCAAGAACAAAAATGATTTAAATGATATTTTTTGTTATAGATTTTTACCACTGGGTTTATGTTATTGTTGCTTTTGTTATTTTGTTATTGTTGTTGTTGTTTGTTTATGTGCCGGTATTGGGGACTGAATTCAGGGCCTCCAGTTCTTGTTTGACTTTTTTACTCAATCCTGGTGTTCTACCACATGAACCACACCTCCACTGGCTTTTTGCTGGTTAAGGAGGTAAGACTATTCTGCTCAGGCTGACTTTGAATTTCAATCCTCAGATCTTAGCTTCCTGAGTAGTTAGGATTATGAGCTTGTCATGGACACCCTCTACTATTTTTTTAAAGAGATAAAGTATATATATATATATACACACATAAAACATATGTTGCACATATCTGTAATATGTATTTACAGATATTTACATCTCAGTATACATTAGATACAGATGTAACAAGATTGTTACTATGAAAATGTATCTTATCTGATTGTTTGATACCTTTCATGAAATAATCATAATAGATGGTAATTGTTTTCAAGTCTCAACAAAGCAACATATATGTGTATATACACACACACACACACTATATATATATATATATATATATATATATATATATATTTCATATAAGTACTTTCTGGAATGTTTCCCAGACTGCAAATGCAAAGCTGGGGAATGGGAGGTGCTGACCTGAGTATCCAGAAATCTTCTAATGGATGGCTGCACAATTAGAACAATGGTAACCCCCCTTAGCTGTCACCAGCATCACCTGAGTCTTTAGAAACAGAAGCTTTGCTCTGGCCCCTCGGATTCCAGTGCCAAGGAATATCAGACCTACGCTTTCAAAATGTTGCCAAGGGGAGCTAGGTGAGTGAGGAAAGCAAGGAGCCAGAGAGATGCCATGTGTTTACTTTGTTTTATTCTCTAATCAAATGAGGAAAGCAAGGAGCCAGAGAGATGCCATGTGTTTACTTTGTTTTATTCTCTAATCAAATACATATTCCTCCTTCTCCATTACTCTCAGAATGGAAACAAACAAACAGGAGTGAGAAAGGATCAAAGATAGAAAGAAGAAGTAGGAAAAAAAAAAGAGGTGCAACATCTGTTTTACAATTGGTTACCATGTTGAAATGGTATCTTATCAAACCACCTTTCCTCTTTATTCCATTTGGGTTTAGAGAATCTCTCATATCCTAGTGAGGTATGATAAAAAAAAAAATCTGGTCTTTTTCCTTCTTGTCTCACTTGCACAATTTTCTTTTTTTGAGCAATAAAACACTTGCAAAGTCTCTCCAAATACTGCCAGCGTCTTTGGTATTCCTCTTCATACCATTACTATGACATCACCGAAACATTTGGTCACCCAGAAATGTACTTCCTCTTGGCTTTTAAAATTCCTTATATATTAAGATATAATTCTAATTATACTGCAAATCAAAGCCAGATGTTTTGAGCACTTTAATTCAGAACTTTCCCCTGAGACTTGTTTTAAAACATTTAGGAGGAGGTGGCATTTGGCTCACTCTTCCTCGCTTCTTCTGTGTATTTCCCAAAGATTTAAGAGTCTCAAATATTTTTTTTTCCTGGGAATTTACAAATTTGCCTCTCACAGAAGATTGTTTATATTAACTGATCATTTACAAAGCTCAGCTCAAAGTACTTGCCGAAGTAAAGGTTAATTTTGTGGGTAGGGATATTTCTGGCATTTTCTGTACCATTCTTGGAAATAGGAAACAGTTTAGAGAGGTGATCAGTCATTTCTCTTTGACAATGTGGGTTTTCATCTTTCTTGTCAATGGAACATGCTTTGTCATGTCACATCTTGCCTAGAGCATGTTTCCTGCTCAGGTAAAGGGAAATGCAAACAAATACAGGGTCAATTAGCTTTAGCGTAGAATGCACATTTCTTTTCCTCCAACTTTGCCAAATCACTACTTGCTCACCTATCAGCCTAACTTTAGAGTCTTCAGAGCTCTCCTCTCCACTAAAGTGACTGCCAGTAGGGTGTCAAGAGGGGTCCCCCTAAAGTAGAACCATAAGGAAAGGAGACAACCTGCGTTTTCTAGTCAAGATGGCCACTGTGTTTCCTATTCCCAACCATACCTGATTGTGAAGGGGAGGTGATCAGAAAAAGACGTGGCAGAGATTCAGGAACTGGCCAGTGAATCTAATCTCTCAGGTCACTTCCTGGATAGGCAATCCAGAGAGAAGAATGTTAGTTTTGTCTTTTTCCCTTCATCTCCAGGAGCCTCTGCCATAGGAAAGGTACAGGGAGCTCAAGGCAACTCCATTTTCTGCTCATGTATAGGGCTGAAGTAAAGTTCAGAGTTTATACTGCTTGGGTCATAGGCTACATGAGGTTCAAGGGAGGGTGTCGCCCACAGCTCATTTTCACCTTGTTACCGCTTCCCTTCCTCTTCTCATGAGCTACAAGCAGCACCCTGTAGGAGCTTTCTTCTTCTGGGCCTGAGTCACTTGTGTTCAGCCCTTGAGACTCATGTCAAATGCCATCTCCTCATCAGCCTTTCTAGTGCCTTCGCTCTACATATGCAGCCATTTGAAATCATCTAGCTCTCTTTACATAACTTCTTGCCCATATGTTGTTCTCCCAATCTGGTCAACGAATTGAGCAGTCTAAACTAGGAGGAAATGGAAAATACGCTGACTTTCTTTTCTCTCTCTGCTCTGTGAAATAATTAAGAGCTAGCCAGGGGGGGGAAGTATGACAGAATTCTTGGTTCTCTATTCCAGTGTTGTGAGGTGGTCACACTGTGCGTAATGAACATTTGGGGGTGTTTGTCCAGGGACTACAGAAAAAAAGCCATCAGACCAGAATGGCCACCTTTCATGATGTTCTTTTGGCACATCTCCTGGTAGGTAATCATGCTGAGAAGGAAGGAGTCACCTCTGGGGCAGGATGGTGCCTTATTTTGTTATTTGTTGGTGGTAGTTTGAAGGCTTGAATTCAAGGCCTGGGTACTATCTCCGAGCTCTTGTTTCCTCAATGCTAGAATGCTACTGCTTTGAGCCACAGCTCTACTTCTGGTTTTTGAGCGGTTAATCAGAGTCTCACAGACTTGCCTGCCTAGGCTGGCTTTGAATCACAATCCTTGGACCTTAGGTAGCTAGGGTAACAGGTGGAAGCTACCAGTGTGCCTGGCCTATTCTGTATTGTCTTCATTGTTTGTATATCCCCAAGCTCTAGAAAAGTACCTGGCATGTGGAAGGCATCTAAGAAACATTTTTAAAATATAGCGATAATAATAATTATTATAAAAGAATGACAGTAAAAGATTTTTTTTTTGCCAGTCCTGGGCTTGAGCTCAGGGCCTGAGCACTGTCCTTGGACTTTCTCAAGGCTAGAGCTCTACCACTTGAGCCTCAGCACCACTTCCGGCTTTTTTCTATGTATATGGTACCGAGGAATGGAACCCAGGTCTTCGTGCATGCTAGGCAAGCACTCTACCACTAGGACAAACTCCCAGCCCTGCAAATGAATTTCTAAACTCCTATGTGGAGGGATGGTTTAAGGTTAGAGGAAGAATGAGTGTGGACCTCATGGTGGGTTTCCTGATTTTTTATGATGGAGAACGGACACACGCTCGTGCCAGGTCATGCCCTCTGCTGTCATTTTGACCCTCTTACAGTGTCTCAGTACAGGGGGTGGGCCTGGCCAGTAGCCATGCTTATAGATATTTGCCATTTCAAATTACTGTACTCCATAGCCTGGCGCCAGTGACTCAAGCCTATAATCCTAGCTACTCAGGAAGCTGAGATCTGAGGATCTAGTTTGAAGTCAACCTGGGTAGAGAAGGTCCATGAGACTCTTACTTCCAATTAGCTAGCTGAAAACTAGAAGGTGGGTGTGCTCAATTGGTAGAGCACCATGTTAGGGAAAAAGCCAGGCCCAAGGGTAGGGTGGTAACCTTGAGCTGGAGAGCTCAGAGACAGTGCCCAGCCCAGAGTTCAAGTCCCATGACCTATCAAAAAATAAAGAATTAATTAAATAAAATTATTGTGATCCAGTGGTTATCATATAGAATGCTTGGGGACTGGTTTTTTAATTCTTTATTTTTTTGATAGGTCATGGACTGAAACTCTGGGCTGGGCACTGTCTCTGAAGCTCTTCCAGCTCAAGGTTACCACCTACACTTGGGACTGGTTTTTCCTTAACGTTGGTTTGCTCTACACCAAGTTGAGCCACCCCCACTTCCTAGTTTTCAGCTAGTGTTAATTGGAGTAAGAGTTTCATGGTCTTTAATGCCCGGGCTGGCTTTGAACCATGATCCTCAGGTCTCAGCCTTTTGAATAGCTAAGATTATAGATGTGAGCCACGGAGCCCAGCTTTGTTTCGGTATTTTTTTATTTTTTACATAAATGGATTTACTCTGATTTTGAAACAGGGTCTCACTCAAGGTCCTTCTGACTCTGACTCCTGACTTCAGGTATAGACATCTATGCTTGGCTACTCTTTTGATGAAAAAATAAAATTGTGTTTGTTTATGGGCATATGATAAGATATGATATACAGGGCTGGGAGTTTGGCTTACTGGTAGAGTGCTTTCCTAGCAGGCACGAAGACCAGAGTTCAATTCCTCAGTACCACATAGAAGAAAAAAAAGCTGGAAATGGTGCTGAGGCTCAAGTGGTAGGAGCTCTAGCCTTGAGGACAGTCCAAGGGACAGTGCTCAGGCCCTGAGCTCAAGCCCAGGACTGGCAAAAGAAAAAAAAAAGATATGATATGCATACACATTGTGAAATGATTATGCCTAGCTAATTAACATCTTCATAGCCTCATATAGTTACTGATCTATTTTTGGAGAATGTTCAAGATATAAATTCTTAGAACTTTCCAAGTTGACAATACATTAGTATAATAATGATCACCATATAATAGAGCAGATATACAGGATTTCTTCACTGAAACATCGTGCCTTTGACCACTGTCCTCCCTATCCCCACCCTCCATCTTACAATCACCATTCTACTTCATTCCAGTTCACATATTGATATCATTCAGTATTTGTCTTTGGCCCAGTATATTTCCCTTAGCACATTGTCCTACTTTCCTGGTTTTGTTGTTGATTCTAAAGCACCAGGAGAATTTTATCAGAGGATACATGTTGTTTGGGGAATGCAGAAGTAGAAGTCATGTTCATTTTAAGCTAACTGTGACTCATGCATTTGATCAGAAGCTCTGGGACCTTGCTGAGTTTCTTAGCTATTACTACACCGAAGGCCACTACCCTGGAAAATAAAAACCCAGTAGAGCATTCTCTAGTTTCCAGAGGCTGAGTTCTAAAATTAGAAAATTCCAAGTTTTAAAATGGAGCAGTTGGAATCTGGTGTCTTTTGGCATCACTGAGATGTTTTCTTCTGAAAACAGGATTTGGTGGCTGTCTTCCCTATGTTCATGCAACAAAACTGACCACATGTCTGTGTCTGGTTGATAACTAAGAACCTTCTAAGTTCTGCAGAAAAATATTTGTGGTTCCTGTAGTCCCTGAGTGCTTGTTTATTTACAGGACTTGCAGAAGAAAGCAGGAACACTGCTAGAGCTATTACTACTAATCCCATACCACCCCATGTGCATCAAGAACAGGTTGATCTGTGTCATACGTTCCTCACATGGATGCATTATATATTATATATGAATATATAATGCATCTAACGTATGCATTATATATGTGAATATGTGAATATATATTTGTTCTCTTGTTTTTAAGAAGAGTGGTTGGAATAACTAGAAAGCTTGAATACAGAAAATAATTTTGGGGTGGGTCCTAGGGAGAATATAGCTCAGTGCTAAAGTGGCTTACCTAGCATATGAGGGATTCCAGATTTGATTTCCACAGAGAGACAAGAAAGAAAAGGAAGAAGGCGGGGGGGGGGGGAGTCAGAGGCGTGGCTCAAGTTGTATAATACTAGCCAATGGGTGAAAGCAAGCATCAGATATCAAATGTGAGCCCTAGTCTCAAACAAAAAAAAAAGGAAGAGGAGGAAAGTGAAGAGAGAGGGAAAGGAAAAGGAAGGAAAGAAGGAAGGAAGGAAGGAAGGAAGGAAGGAAGAAGGAAGAGTTAAAGCAAATACCCTTAGAAGTAATGTTTCTTGATTTGATACCCTGACAACTAAAGAGAAACAATCTTAATTTTAAAAACTGTTTTCCAAATTGTAAGTGGACAGCTAGAAGAAAAAGAAGAAGAAGAAGAAGAAGAAGAAGAAGAAGAAGAGAAGAAGAAGAAGAAGAAGAAGGAGGAGGAGGAGGAGGGGAGGAGGAGGAGGAGGAGAGGAGGAGGAGGAGAGGAGGAGGAGAAAAGGAGGAGGAGGAGAAAAGGAGGAGGAGGAGGAGGAGGGAGGAGAAGAAGAAGAAAGGAGAAGCTCAGTACAGGTGACCCACTCATAATCCTAGCTAGTCAGGAAGGCGAGATCTGAGGATGGCACTTCAAAGCAGCTAGGCAGGAAATCCCTGAGTCTCTTACTTCTAATTAATCACTTGGCTGTGGCCAAGTGGTAGAGCACTAACCTTAAGCAAAAGGAGCCCGGGGACAATGCCCAGGCCCAGAGTTCAAGCCCAGGACAGAGAGAGAGGGAGAGGGAGAGGGAGAGAGAGAGAGAGAGAGACAGAGACACAGAGAGAGACAGAGACACAGAGACAGAGACACAGAGAGAGACAGAGACAGAGAGACAGAGACAGAGAGAGACAGACAGACAGAGACAGAGAGAGACAGACAGAGACAGACAGACAGAGAGAGACAGAGACAGAGACAGGAAAAGAAAACAAAGAAGATAAAAGAATGAGAAGTTACATTTCAGAGAGGAAAAAACTGTTCAGTAGGAGCATCACAGGCCAGGAAATCTAAATTTGGCTGCCAGAAGTTTGACCTAGAACTCTGTTGATCCTAATGGAAGGAATTAAGGGTTCAGTGACCGAGGAATGCCAAAGGATGCTTAGAAAACTCAGTCTGCCTAGAGGTTAAATCAGGTAATGTCTCATGGGATCTCAAGTCTGACATGTTGTTGATAATGTTGGAGGCATGTTTGTGTGGAATGTGTTGAATCCACACGAAGTTACTTGTCTCAAATCCATTCCTACTACAATCACTGCCAGCAATACAGGCCTCTTTGGGGCTCCCAGGATCATACCTTCATATTGCTGTGTCTTCTCCAATGAGCCCAGTCCTCCCTCTTCCAAGCTTTTCCCTGCCTCTGCCCTCTGGGGGGCCTCCCCACTGCTTTTACCACCTCCGCCCTTCAGGAGAATCCTGCTGAGAATGTTCCACTGCAGCCCAGCAGCTAGTGTACTGCGAAGTCAGAAACAAACATTGTGGGGTCTGTTGTAGAGCCACTATTTTACTTTGAAGACCCTGTCTCCTCTCTTCTCCCTGTTGCTTAGATTACTCCCTTTTGCAACGGATCACCTCTTTCTCCTTCTAAGAACTGCATCCACAGGCTTGCAAACCACCCCCTCTCCTGCTATGTCCCTTCTCTACTTCTTCAAACGAAATGCCACTTAAGAAAGCCTCCATGGTCCCTTACAAAATGTATCCTAACAAAACACAAAGAAACCTGAAAACCTACCTTAGGAATTTGCTTTTGTAACAAATAACTTTAGCCAATTCCAGCAACCCAATTTTCAGCCAATCCCAAGCAGCCAACTGTTTAACCATGTTCAAATGAGGCAAATGCCAGGGCCTTGTCACAGTGACTCACAGTTGTAAACATGGCTACTCTGGAGGAAGAGATCAGGAGAGCTGTGGTTCAGTGTCAGCTTAGGCAAAAAGTTAATGTGATTCCAGCCAGGCACAGTGGCTCACGCCTGTAATCCTAGCTACTCAGGAGGCTGAGATCTGAGGATCAAGGTTCAAAGCCAGCCTGGGCACAAAAGAACCTGAGACTCTTATTGCCTTAACCTCTAGAAAAACGAGAAGTGGGGCTTGGCTCTAGGGTAGGGAGTAGCCTTGAGCTGAGAGCTCAGGAACAGCATCCAGGCAGAGTTCAAGCCCCATGACCCACAAAAAAAAAGTTAATGTGATCCCATTTTAACCACTAAGCTATGCCATTGGTAGAACTGCAGTTGAACGCTGGCCTCGGCAAAAGTATAAGACTCAGTCCCTGAGTTCAAGCCCCAATACTGGCAGGGTGATTGTACCATCATTTTCCATGATGTAGTTTTTTACTTTCAGAATAGTACTCAGGAATTACATCAGTATTCAGCACTTCATTTTAAAACATCTTGGTCACCCAAGAGCCAGTGGCTTACACCTGTAATCCTAGCTACTCAGGAGGCTGAGATCTGAGGATTGCAGTTCAAAGCCAACCCAGGCACAAAAGTCCATGAGACTTATCTCCAATTAACCACCAGAAAAACTAGAAGTGGAGCTCTGGCTCAAGTAGTAGAGTGTTAACCTTGAGCTGAAGAGCTCAGGGACAGCTCCCAGGTCCAAAGTTCAAGCCCCACAACTGACAAAAAAAACAAAACAAACATACAAAAAACAGGCTTTGTGGTAGATGATTTTATCCAACTATTGGCTATGGATATGTGCTGTATACATTTAAGTAAATTAAGCTGGTCAAGCATGGGAGGCAGAGATCAAGATATTGTGGTTCAAGGCCAGCCTGGGAATAAAGTTTATAAGACTCTATCTCAACCAAAGGCCATCCAGAGTAGTATACAGTTGTGATCTCAGCTACATAGAATGCACCTATGGCTGTGTGCAATAGTGTATGCCTGTCATCACCAGTGACATAGGAAGCACAAAGAAGAGGACAGAAACTGGCCCTGGGGTATAGCTCCAGTGGTTAGCATATCTGCCTAGGAAGTATGAGGCCCTGAGTTTCAACCCCCAGTACCACCACCAATAACAACAGTGTAATTAGACTATGCTTGATGTTTGGTACAAGATGGAGTCAACACATTTCAACTTAAAATATTTTTCAAGTTATTATGGGTGAATAATTTGGTAAAATTAGTTTTTAAGTATACAGAATTAACAGTTTTTAATTTTCCTCCCCGTCCCCCGGGTCCTGGGCCTGGAGGCTGTCCCTAAATTCCTTTTGCTCAATCACTCTACCACGTGAAACTACAGTACTACTTCTGGCTTTTTTTTTTTGTGATTAATTGAAGACAAGAGTCCCATGGATTTCTCTGCCCAGGCTGACTTCTAACTGCAGTCCTCCAATATCAGCCTCCTGAGTGGTTAAAATTACAGGTATAAGCCAATGGCTCCTGGCTAATTCATTTTTTATTTATGTGGAATTGAACAGGTTTATGTAAATTTTGCAAGTGATCATTGAAAGTCTATCAGAGACTGCTATCAGGGAAAATTCTTGCATAGAAATTTGCCTGAAGCTATCTGATCATATAAAAACAATAAACCAGACATAGTGGCACACACCTATAATTCCAGTTACAGGTAGGCAGGAAGACCAAGAATTCCAGGCCAGCACAGGAAGAATTAGCCCAGGAAGAATTTTAGATAAGGATCTCAAAAACAAGCAAACATAAAAACAAAAAGGGACTGGAAGCCTAGCTCAAGTGGTAGAGCACTTGCCTAGCATGTATAAGCCCTGGGTTTAATTCCCAGTACCACCACTCCCCCAGCTCCCCCCCAAAAAAAACCTTAGGCTATAGCTTAAGAAGAAAATCTTACAAAGCTTTCATATATCCATATCTACAGGCTTTATAAAATTACTTTAAAAGCCAACTTAGCTAACCCCTACCCTCTTTATCCTTCGTTTATGTTCCTGGAAATTAAAATACTTTTTTGGTATATATATGCCCATCTTGGCACTTGAACTCAAGGTCTGGGCACTGTCCCTGAGATCTGAGGGTGTTTTCTTTTGGGGGGGGGTGTTTTTATCCATAAGGCTAGTGCTCTGCCACTTGAGCCACCATCCACTTCTAGGGTTTGGATAGTTAATTAGATGTAAGAGCCTCAAGGACTTTCCTGCCCCAGTTGTCTTTGAACCACAATCTTCCTATCTCAATTTCCTGAATAACTAGGATTACAGGTGAGAACCGTGGGACTCTGGCATTCAAATGCTTTTTAAACGTTTTGGGGATATATGAGGCTTTTAAAATTGATACATGACTTGAATACTTGTTTGTTAAATATAACATTTGAAATATGATATAAAAATCAATGTTAATAAAATCTTTAAAAAATGATAGATGACATTGCCAGTTCTTTTCCCTTTGAATTTGAAATTTACCTATTGGTTCCAGAGCCAATTTTTAAAAACAGATTACAGATGATTTAAATAGCACTGCTTAAAATTTTCCCCATTACTTCTAAGATCGATGTGTCTACTTTTCAAGGCCCTGCATGGTTTGCTTTTCTTATTCCTCAATGTGTCTTCATTTCTTCTAGCCTCTTGAGTACCAGGTTCTCTGGTCTCTTGGTCTCCCATGCCCTGACAGTCTGGTGCATGGTGAGGGAAGTGGGGGTTTTGTTTGACCTTTGAGTTCACTTCAGGGCCTTTGCACAAGTTCCTATCCAGGGTAACTTTTCCCCTCTCATTTTGCACTGCCTTCCTCTCATCTTCCAGAACTTATCTCAACTACTACCTTCCTTGAGCAGACAGAAGGTCTGCTCAAGTAACTATGGGCAGATTAGGTAAGCTTCTCTCTTTAAAGTAAGTAAATACAAATCTTAAATACAATGTCTGGTTGGCCAACCAACCTTCTCTTCCATTCTTATTTTTCAATTCCTTGAAGTCAGGGATTAACAGTCAGGATAAAAAATATGAACATGTACTGAGTGCTTGCTTGTACTGAGCCCTACCTACCTGTCTAAGCATTGCACTTAACCTGGATCCTCGGAATAACTTGGAAAGAAGCCAACATCCTTACCTTCCTATTACAGACAACAGAAGCAAAGCAAAGGAAGTACTTTGCTTTGATATCATCACTTTGGTATCCCTAGGTACCAAGTAATGGAGCAGGCAATTTAGGCAATCTAGTCTCAGAATCTACTTTCTGAAGTATAAACGAAATCCAATGCACCTTAGTAACTCACCCATGTTAGACAAGTACCCTATCACACCCCCAAACCCCCACTCTCCCAGATCTTGTTGGCACTAAGGATATACAATCAAAAGAGACTGAACCCAAAGAACTTTGATCATAGCAAAGACAGACTAAACATGATCATCTGGATGGTAATTGCTTTAGTGGTAGACCAAATAGAGAACCAAGAGAAAGGACCCCCTAAATCAATTCACATCTGTGAGCCCCAGACGTTTAAGTAGAGGATTGCCAAGTGTCAATGGAGAGAGAGGACAATGGAGAAAGACAGAGGGAAGGTAGAATGTTTGGGGGGACTACAAGCTATGTTTTCAATAGCCTGAAGCATGATGAGAGAGGAATACAGACTGGTAGGTAAGGGCTAGATCATAAAGGATTCAGTTACACAATGGACCTTCACCTTGTAGATGGTAAAGTCTTAAAGAATTGCTTGACTGTAACTTGGTTTCCCCACACACACACCCGGTCCTGCGGCTTGAACACAGGGCCTGAGCACTATCCTTGGGCTTTCTCATGGCTAGAGCTCTACCACTTGAGCCACAGCACCACTTCTGGCTTTTTCTATGTATGTGGTACCGAGGAATCGAACCCAGGTCTTCATGCATACTAGGCAAGCATCTACCACTAGGTCAAACTCCCAGTCCTTGACTATAACCTGTACTTTCTGGGAAATCACCATGACAACTGTGGATACCTAGAAGTCAAGAGGCAAAGGATTGGTGAACACATAGAGAGGAAAACCAATTAGAGTTGTCTCCATTGGTGAATCTGCATACAACTGAAAGCTGTTTCCCTCATTTGACATGTTTCAAGGATGTAATTCTTCCACTGTTTTCTCTGTTCTCATTATATTGTTAAATCAGCTTCTTTGGCCTGAGGTACATCAGTGCTTGGCTGAGTACTCCTGTGTATGTGAGCCTATGCATGTGTGTGCACTGGTACTGGGGTTTGAACTTAGGGCTGAAATGCTGCCAGTTAACATTTTTGTTCAAGGCTGGCTACTACTTAAAGCACAGTACTTCTAGTTTTTTTTTTTTTAATGATTAATTGAAGAGTCTCACAGACGTTCTTGCCCCCTCCCTCACAGCTGGCTTTGAACCACAGTCCTCAAGTGTCAACCTCCTGAGTAGCTAGGATTATAGATATGAGCCACAGGCCCATGGCTAGCAGAGAGGCTCTTAGGGGTTGGTCCAGGATTCAGGCAGGGTTTGGTGGCTTCTTCCATATTCTGACATTTGGTCATTGATGAGTGTTGGGCCACCTGTGGCTTAGCCAGGGTTCTAGAAGCAGAGTGGAAATTGAGATTTTTTTTTTTTACAGTGGTATTATATGAAGGGAAGGGTGTGAATGGAAGGGAAAGAAGCAGAGAGACAATGGAAGTGTCTAAAGGAAAATGTGCTATCTTAGTCTGTTTGGAATTTCTTCCAGTTCAGGAGGTTGAAAGTTCAAGATCAGTTTACCTACATGGTGAGATTCTTGTGATTTTCCCCTTTCTGCCTTGCAATCCACCACTTCCTTCTAGATCCTTATATGGCACACTGGTACTGGGGCTTGAAATCAGGGTATCTCACTTACTTGTTTTTTCTGTTCAAGGCTAGCACTCTACCATTTGGAACCATAGCTCTACTTCTGGCTTTTTGGTGTTATTTGCAAATAAAAGTCTCATGGACTTTCCTGGCCTAGGCTGGCTTCAAACAATGATTCTCACCTCTCAGCCTCCTGAGTATATATGACTGCAGGAGTGAGCCACCAACACCCAGCATCTGGCCTCTTCTAAAAAAAGTAACTCCACCATGAGGGCTTTAGCTTTAGGACCTGTTTCACCTCCCAAAGACCACTTCATTCACCATCCCATGAGGATTGGAGTTTAACTTGTGAATCTGAAGAGAACACATTCAGACCCTTACATATGGCTTCAGCTGAACCCTGTTCTGTGCATGCTCACAAAATGGGCTCTTCTGAAGCCAGAGATCTAGGCTTTCTTACCACTCCAGTGATCTGCAGGGTCCTTGGCTGACCCAGGAAGAAAGCACACTTAGCAATCAACATTTTTTTACTGTCCATCAGAGATGTATCAGCCTACAAATGTGTGTGTGTGTGTGTGTGTGTGTGAGAGAGAGAGAGAGAGAGAGAGAGAGAGAGAGAGAGAGAGACAGAGAGACAGAGAGAGAGAGAGAGAGAGAGAGAGAGAGAGAGAGAGAGAGAGAGAGAGAGAGAGAGAGAGAGTATTCAGGTGTGCAGGTGGAGTGTGAAGTCTCAAGTTGCTCTGAATCTGATTCATGATAAACCAAGATTTGATTAAATGGGAATGAGAGCATGCCAGAGATTCAAACAGCTGTTTAGTAAAACTAAGAACAGAACTTAATTAATGGAGCTGGGCGTGGTGGCTCATGCCTGTAATCCTAGCTACTCAGGAAGCTGAGATCTGAGAATCAAGGTTCAAAGCCAGCCCAGGCACAAAAGGACCTCTCGAAAACTGGAACTGGTGCTGTGGCTCAAGGGTAGGGTGGTAGCCTTGAGCTGAAGATTTCAGGGACAGTATGCAGGCCATGTTCAAGCCCTATGACCAACAAAAACAAAACAAAACAAAAACCCTTAATTACTGGATGAATGGAAAAGTTAAGGTAGATTTTGACAGCTTTGTCAAAGGCAAAGGCAGGGGCAAGGAGTAAAAGTTTGGAGGGCTAAAGAACCAAGTAAGTTTTGGACAAGTTGCAATTGAAGTGTTATGGGCCTCCCTGTCTGAAAGATATGGCCTATGCTGGGGTGTGCTCAAAGTCAAGGGCACAAGTATAGTTATCTGGAAAAAGAAAGAAAAGAGCTGAGAAAGGATCTATGGGGTCTTTTACCTTAAGGGTACAGAAGAGTAACACAGCCCAAAGGGGACTAAGAGAGGATACCCAGAAAGGCAATCCAAGGACACATGGTCCTAAGTGATGAAAAACAGGTAGAAAAAAAATTGGATCTAAAACAAGAAGGTGCAAGCACTGGTGGTTCATGCCTGTAATCCTAGCTATTCGGGTGGTGGAGGTATGGATGAAACATGGTTTGAAGCAACTGGGCAGAAAAATCCATGAGAGTCTTATCTCCAATAAACCACTCAAAATAAGAACAGAACTTAATTACTGGATGGATGGAAAAGCGAAGGTAGAGGCTTGTCCAAAAATAGAGGTGTGGTAGAGCACCCAACCTTGAGCAAAAAGGCCAAGTGAGAGTGCAAGTGAGATTCAGAGAGGCTTGAGGCTTCCCAATGCTCTGATTGCATTTTGCACATGCACACACGCACGCACGCATGCACGCACGCACAGTGTGGGAGGATGGTACCCTCCAGATAAACAGGGCAGTTGCTTAGAGCTCCTCCCAAGCAAGGAATCAGATTTAACAATACAATGGAAACAGAAAAATCAGTGAAAGCGAATTAAATCCTTCCATGGGGGAATAGCTTTCAGCTTTACACAGATTCACCAAAGGAGACGACTCTGATTGGTCTTCCTCTTTAAGTGTTCACCAGTCCTTTGCCTCTTGACTTGCAGCCCTGTGTGCTTGTAGTGTGGCTGGCTGGCAGAGAAGAATGCTAGACATGCCCACTGTGGCTGCCAAAAGCTGTGGTCTCTTCTACTTCCACTCCCTCTCACCACCAATTTCTGTTCCTAGTCAAGACTTGTCCAGATCCATTGTATTTGACCTTTTGAGGCCCCCATTTCCTCCTGAGGTATCTGAATCCATCACGTGTCTATACATTTACAACAAATAGAAGCAGAACTTGTGTAACTGTGGATGCTCTCATTTCAGGTTTCTCTGGCAATTTGTATGTGCAAAAACCAACCTTGAGAGAAGCAAGAGAAAGGACTGGAAATGCCATTAAAACTTTGCCCAATGTTTCAACTTGTTAGATCTTTTATGTGTACTGTCTCAGATTTGTGCCACATCTGATGAGCAAGTCTACAACATCTTTGTTCTGCAGTGAAGATGTTTTGCTGTGTTTCATGTTCTCCTGGAGAGGCCCTGAGTTTACAAAGATGAATCAAACAAGACCACTTTTCTAGCAAAGTGCCTAGTCCAAAGTAGGTAAGTGGGGCTGTGGGATGCTATCAGTGGAATCTTCTCTTGGGTTTTCATCAGTGTTGGGCATGCAAACATTATGAGTCTTGTCTTCCAAGTAACCCTCTTGCATGTGTCTACATCCGGCCAAGATGCCTCCCCTCCCCCACATAGGTGACATTACAAAACTGGACCTCCCACAAATCTGGATATGCTATGTCTATTTGTTACAGTGGAATTAGGGGTCAGAGAGATTCAAATGATTAGAGGACATCCACCTGACATGAATTATATTTAGAACTGGTGGCCTCATGCTGTCAGTACATCCCTCTACTGTGAACCTCTGACCTCAGAAATGTAAAGATGGCTGGAAAGACAGGACAGAATAGTATAAAGTAGGATAGACTATAAGCTTCTCGAGTGGCCCAGAATATGTGTGCAAGACCTAGCCAAGTCTTCACGGGAAGAAAGGCCCAGAATGTGCTTTCTAAACTAGGTACTGGTAGCTCACACTGTAATCCTAGCTCCTCAGGAGGCTGAGACCTGAGGATCCCAGTTCAAAGCCAGCCGGGGCAGAAGAAAATTCTGTGAGACCCTTACCTCCAATCACTCATCAAAAAGTCAGAAGTGGAGCTATGACTCAAAGTGGTTGAGTGCTAATCTTGAAAGCTTAGGGACATCACCGAGGCCCTGAGTTCAACAACAGCAACAAAAACGGAAGTGCTTGCCAAGGACTCTCCAGAGGCCTGAGCCTGGCAGGCTGGCAGAAGGGAGAGAACTGCTTTGGGCATTCAATCTAGGGATGGCAAAAGCAACTGCCAACCAAGTAAATATTACATCTTCTCCAGTTCTCAGGTTTCATGGGCAAAGATCATTTGCAGACCAAGATGGTACCAGGGACCAGAAGGGTAGATTGCTTTAACATCAGCTACATTTCCCAGAGCAAACTTTTGTAAAACAGTTATATCCTGGAACGCTTCACCCTTAGCCTGCTCCACCCAGGTGTCCAGCAAAAGTCAGGAGAGAAATTTCTCATTCAAAGTGCAATGGTGGCCAATCATTTCAAGGGAGGGGGGCGGGGGGGGGGGGGAAGTCACCAGTGTGCAGGGAAAATCGCCCCAGAAGCCTCTCCTCCTTTCTGCCTGTGGGCCAGACTGTGTGCCTGAACTTTTTTGCAGGTCTGTTGTTTGCTTTCTTCTCCTTGAGTTTTTGTTTGGCCTCTGGGGGAAGCCGTGCTGTCGTTCCTTAGATGTCATTTATCTTTTCCTGCGAGAAACTTGTGACAGCCCAGGGTGTTGTGTATCCTGTGCGATTGTTTATCACCCAGCCCATGCCCTGGCCAGAGCAGCCTCCTCTCTGGCACTTCACGTCCCCAACTCAGGGACTACGTGAGGGCCTGAGGAGGGTGGGGAGGGTGACAACGTGGGCACTGGGGTGAACCAGAGGCCTCGGCAGCCTAAAACACTGCCCCAGGCTCTGCTCCTGCGCTCTCTCTCTTGCCTTGCAACCCCCCCCCCAACAGCTGGTACCCTGTGGTGTAAGCATCAAGTCCAAGTCACCCACAGATCAGGCCAGCTACAGGTCAGGGCTGCAGGAGTGCGGGGAAGGGGGAGTCCCTTATGCAAAGATGCACCAAGTCTGCTCATCCCTAGCCCAACCCAAGGCCAGCTCTGCACGTGGGTCACCGTTGTGCAGAGACTGGTCCCAGCCTTGTGACATTTGGGATGGTTGCATTTGTTCTTTCCCCCCTCCTCCCCCTCCCCTCTTCTTCTTTCCTTTTCCCTTTCCTTTTATCTTTCCCCTTTCCTTTCCTCATTCTTCTCCTTTCCTGTCCTAGCTTATCCTATCTTTAGTTCCTACTCTTCCTACCTTTGGGACTCTGCCAGGTTCTGTGGCCCACAGATACACGCGGGCCTCTGCACACACACCCTCACGGCGCTGCCCCCCCCCCCCCACGGACGGGGGCCGGATCAAACGCCCAGGACCAGCCCAGATCTGTTTTCTCAGGCGCCCGCCCCATCACCGCATTGTTTGGGGACAATGGGCTCCTGTGTCCGTCTTGTTGGCACCAGCGTCGTACGATGCAGGAAACAGCATTTCCTCTCAGCGCTGGAAAATTAACTTGGATCGCGCTTTTCCCTTTTTATTGAGAATCCGCACACACCCCGGGAAACCCAGGCTCCGGGAGAGGGGAAGGAGCGGCAGCGGCTGACATCCCCAGGGCTCCCGCTGCGTCCCGGCCCCTTCCCGCTCTGCGCGCCCGCGCCGCTCGGCCACGGCCCAAGGAGGAAGCCCGGCCTGAAACAATGAGACGGGCCGGTGTCACAGCCGTGACCCTCCCACTGGGGCCATCGCGACCCGCCTGCCAAGCCCCCTGCACCGGCCGGCCAGAGGCAGTGGAAGGGGAAGTTGACAAAAGAGGTTCCCCTCCTCTTGGAGACACCCCCTGCACACACACACACACACACACACACACACACACCCTCTATTTCACCCGCTGTCCCACGAGCCAGGCTCATGCTACTACAGTGAGCTGCCCCCTACCCCAGCCCAGCAATCCACAAATCCCAACAATGCCCACAGCACTGCCAGTTTGCATTCTCCTAGACCAGGATGATGTAGTTGCGTGAGAGACAGAACGCTTAGCCCGGGTGAGAGCCCCCCCCCCCATTTAAATTCCCAGGACACCCCTTCCCCTCAAAATTAAAAAAATAAAAAAACAAGACTTCTGCTGTTTTGGTTTTTAAATTTTCTTGTGCTTTCTGTGCTGGCACTGGGGCTCAAACTCAAGGGCCAGGGAGGGCACTATCCCTGAGATCATTCTACTCCAGGCTAACTCCTCCACCACCTGAGCCACAGCTCCATGGTCTGGCATTTTGTGGCTAATTAGAGATAAGCCATCTCCCGACTTTTCCTGCCCCTTCCCCTCCCCCAGCTGGCTTCAAATCCCACTCCTCATACCTCAGCCTCCTGAGTAGCTAAGATTACAAAGGTGAGCCAGTGGTGCCCAGTTTCTGTTTCAGTATTTACCTCCCTGTGACCTGAATTACATACCATTCCCGGTCTCCTGGAATAACACTAGATTGTAAACTTATGGAGAAAGGGAGGTGTGAAACATAGTAGGTGCTTTATCACTATAAGCGAGTATCGAATGCATGAGCATTCGTTCCTGTCCTAGCTACCCCAGCCACTATACCCCCCTGTCCACATTCATAGGCCAACCATACAGATACAGGAAATGCAGATCCTTTAATCAGCAATGCACTTGCACACAGACTCTTCACGACACACAAATCACAACCCATGTTCAAAACTGTCTCTTCTTTCCACCTTCCTGCTCTTCAGCCACAAACAAACTTAGCAAACCGTTTCGTGGAAATCCAGTGTATGAGAATGTTATTTGTCATCAAGTATTGAGCCATCAAATGTGTTAGTTGGTTTGTGTATGAATGGCTGGGAGGGTAGAAGCTGATCTCATATATACAAGCAAGCTCTACTACCATTAACCTGCATCCCCACTAACTTGCATCCCCCCCAACTTAAATTAAGAATTTGGTTTATCAGCATGCTGGCATGGGTTCTAACTGTTGAAATCTTTGCTCTCCCCCCTCTTAATTTTCCCTTCCTGCAGCTGCAAGACTTAATGATCTGTAAAACAATACTTTAATATTTAAATCCTAAGTGTCTATAAGGCTACTTATTGCCTATGTCTTTTATTTCATGTAATTGAGGTAGTCTTGAGTGCTAAAATATTTGAAAATGTCACATAGTAAGTCATTTGCACACTTAACTATGCAACTGAAACTAATGTAACTTTTTATCTGTAAAAAAAATTTAAGTCCTCTTGGGAAGTATGTAAAGGAACCTCAGGGACCCTGTGTCCTGTGAAAGCTCATCCTCTATTCCTCCTCCACCATCGCTGTCCTGTTCCCAGGTGTCCTCGCCAGTCTGGTATGTCAGAAATGGAACTTCAGAGCCTCAGGGGAAAGCCACAGCTGCTCAATGTTTCTGGAAGGAAAGACTGAATGAGTTTGTTTTGTTTGTAAGTTCAGAATAAAAATGATCCTAGCTTATGTTATATCGGATGAGGCTGAGTTAAAGTCAGTATAGTTTCTTATACCTTAAGAGGTATAAGCTGGGTATGTGCTAGTTGCTCAATAAATTCTTCTTGAGGAAAAAGGTAGGTCTTGGAAAAGATGGAGTTAAATGGGGCAGCAGTGTGCAAAAGCCTTTGGTACTGAGTCCACCTTTGAAGATTCCTCAGGGTTTTCAAGAATTCCTTATTGCCTCTTGTGCCTGTGGTTCTTGATACAGTGTATGGTGCAGAGTTAATCCATGGAATCTGTCACTGATTTTTTTTTTTTTCCAGTCATGGGGCTTGACTTCAGGGCCTGCGCACTGTCCTTGGGCTTTCTCAAAGCTAGAGCTATACCACTTCAGCCACAGCACCATTTCCAGCTTTTTTTCTATGTAGGTGGTACTGAGGAATTGAACCCGGGTCTTTGAGCTTGCTAGGCAAGCACTTGACCACTAGGCCCAACTCCAGGCCAGTCATTGATATTTTTATGTGTGTGCTTCAACTAAAAGAGTCTTATATGATGCCATTTCCCACACCTGAAAACAAATGTCTCCTATCTGCTGGAAATAAGAGAAGTTACCTAGTGATTCAGATGATGTGAATTTAGACAGCAAAAGCTATAGAAGGCCAGGTGCTGGTGCCTCAGGCCTCTAGTCCTAGCTACTCAGGAAACTGAGACTTGAGTATTAAGGCCAGTCTGATCAGACACATCCATGAGACTCTTATTTTCAGTTAACCAGCAAAAAGCTGGAAGTGTAGGTGTAGCTGGAATGGTAGAGTTCTTTGAGCAAAAAAGCTAAAGGAGAGTGTGATGCCCTGAGTTCAAGTCCCAGTACCAACCAAAATACAAACAAAGTCATGGAAGATCTAAACTTCAGGACTGTAAGTTCAGCTTTCAAGAAGCTGAGATAGGGGCCGGGAGTTTGGCCTAGTGGTAGAGTGCCTGCCTAGCATGCACGAAGACCTGGGTTCGATTCCTTGGTACCACATACATAGAAAAAAGCTGGAACTTGTGCTGAGGCTCAAGTGGTAGAGCTCTGGCCTTGAGAAAGTCCAAGGACAGTGCTCAGGCCCTGAGCCTAAGCCCAGAACTGGCAAAAAAAAAAAAAAAAAGAAGCTGAGATAATAGAATCTCCAGTTCAAGGACATCCAGGGCTATTTAGGGAGACTCTGTATTTGGGTGGGGGGCGGGGGAGCATCCTGGAATTTTTGTATTTGAGGCCGGCTGCTCAGGACAGTATTTCAAATAGCTACCTGTGAAGAAGAAGAATAGCTATGTAAGTAAAGCAGGTTAATTATCCCAAACCTGTGGCTGAGATAGGAATATCTAGGATTAAACTTTCCCCATCTCAATGCCTAACCTGTTTTGTTTTATTTTTCTGAACATGTTCAATATGATCTAGAAGGAAAGGAAATATTTTCAGAAACAAGTTGCTCAGAGATAGAGGCAAGCAAGGGGAGACTGAGGCCCATTGTTCTCTTCAAAAGCAAGAGCTGTCTGTGCCCAGTATCTCCTGACTTCTAAGTTTCCATCTATCCCCAAACTTTTGCCTTAGTTTTATTGCTGCCATCTAGTCGGAATCAAAGCTGGACAAGTCAGGGGTTTATAGAATGGAGTGGTATCTTTGATAACCTTCAGCTAGAAAGTTCTGTCCCCAGGCTCCACACAGCTACAGATACAGTGTGGTTGCATTTCAACTTGCTTGGCAGTGCTGGCTTCACTCCTTTAGATGACTAAAGGCGAATCTTTTATTTTCTACTTATATTGCTGTATCTACCAATAAAGTCATGCCTTATCTCCTGTCAGTTAAAAGTCTACATGATGGAAATCAACTCGAGTTAGCTGGGCTCTGGTAACTCACTCCTGTAATCTTAGCTTCTCCAGCGGCTGAGAGTGAGGATTGTGGTTCGAAGCCAACATGGCAGAATGAGCACACACACACACACACACACACACACACACACACGTCTTTGATACTAGGAGCTTCCTTGAGCTTTGATTCCCTGCCTATTGCCTTCCAGGCTTCCTGTTGAATAATTGCCTCCTAGGATTGTTGCTAGGACACTTTTTCTAGAACTCTGGTCCTGAGGCAGGCGTCTAATTGCCGGTACTGACATACTGACAGGCACCTCTTGCCTAATGCCTTCTTGTGAAATACGCCCCCAATTCCTGATGCTGTTCTGTCCACGTCTCAGACATTCTTCTACTCTGTCCCAGGCTCTGTTTCCTACTCTACTGTGGATGCGTTTCCTGGGCTAAGCTGCTGATCATCTGTGGATCCTGTAGTCTGAGCATGCCCAGTCTTGGCTCTGCAGCGTTGCCAGCTAAGGCCCCCTTCTTCACTTGGAACCTATTCCACGACTCTGAACATTTCCACATCTGACCTGGTGGCAAGTTGCAATCTTTTAGAAAGGAAGCTTACTCTCCAGTCTCTTCTTCTGAAGACATTAATCCCCTTGGTGAGAGCTCTGTCCTCCTGTCCTAACTACCTCTGAGATTCCTCTCCTTCCAACACCATCACATCCACTTTAGAGTTCTGTGGGTTTGGAGGACCACACAAAACGCTCAGTTCATTGCATCTCCTAAGGGTTCTGAAAGGTGACACAACAAACACAGGCTCCCACCCGGGCCCATGGTTGTCTTCTTTCCACTCAGAAGATCTTGACGTTTTGATTACCTTTTAAAGCTAGGTGTTTTGCCATTTGAAACTAGAGTTGTGATGGATGTCTGCTGTGCCTACACACTTTTGTGTGCCAGGATCACAACAGCCCAATCTCTCAGCCTGACTGAGCCCACAAGACTCATCTTTTGACAATTTGAACCATGAAAGCAGAGCAGATTGGACATGTGGCATTTTACTGAGAAAATCATAAAGATGATAAAAACCAAGCATTTATGCCTCATTGCCTGTCTTCTCCTGACTATAGTATAGTCCTCTGAAGGATGGAAGCACTGCTCTCTTTCCCAGCTACAAATGAGGAAACAGAGGCTTGGGGCAGACAGGCTCCTTCCTGGGATCACCCCACTGTCAGAGACAGGCAGAGCACAAAGCACCTTTATTTCCTAGTGACAGGAAAAGGAAGATCTTAGCACCATTTGCTGTCCAAAAAGTCCTCTCCTCAGTCCTCCTGCATCTGAAGTTGAATGTATAGGTTCCAAGGATCTCATAAAATCTAAATCCTGACCAACCCCACTTCCTCTGCCATCGCTCCTCCCTCCCTCCCTCCCTTCTTCCTTCCTTCCCTCCCTCCCTCCCTCCCTTCTTTCCTTCCTTCCTTCCTTCCTTCCTTCCTTCCTTCCTTCCTTCCTTCCTTCCTTCCTTCCTCCCTCCCTCCCTCCCTCCCTCCCTCCCTCCCTCCCTTCTCTTTCTCTCTTCCTTTCTTTCTTTTATTCTTTTTCTTTAATCTCATCTATTTGTTTAGTTTCCAGTTGCTACCTAAGAACTCTTTAGAATCAGATCAATTGTGGAAAATCTGAGGCCTACCCTGAGGACTGAAACTTCTTTGACATCCTTTTAACTTTATATGAAAGTAAGTGGAGGGGCAGATTTTATGAAATGAGGGAGTTTCTGTACAGAAAATGCTGAGAAGTTCAAGGGCTAAAGTTCACCAGACCTATTGTACAACTCCGTGACTACAGTTGATAATGTATTGTGATTTTGAAAATTACTAAGAGAGTGGACATCAAGTGTTCTCACCACAAGAAATGCCAGCTATGTGAAGTAATGTATGCATTGCTATATTTATGCTATGTGTATGTATTTTAAAACATCATGCGAGGTGCTACAAATACACATGATTTTATTTGTTAATTTTAAAAAGAGAGAAAGAAAGGAAAGAAGGAAGGGAAGAAAGGAAGGAAGGAAGGAAGGAAAGAAGGAAAGAAGGAAAGAAGGGAGAGTCAAACAGATGGAAAGACAGAGGAGGGAAGGAGAAAGGTTCCCAAGATGTGTAAGGTAACTCTAATGCAATATAAATCAGTGAAATTGGTATGCAAAATTATGAATAAGGATTACTTGAATGTGTGAATACTTGCATCGTATAAGTATGGCTGCTGTGTCTCACATTCACCTACATTACTCATCATTTGAGGCTAAGGGCTTCCTCTTTTCAATTGTGTAATTTCCCACACATACCCTCTAGCTTTCTTTTGAATGCATGATCCCATTTTGGTTACTACACACACACACACACACACACACACACACACACACACACACACACGTGTATATTAGTATATGGGGATATATGTGGGGGGGAGAGAGAGAGACAGAGACAGAGACAGAGAGAGAGAGAGAGAGAGAGAGAGAGAGAGAGAGAGAGAGAGAGAGAGAGAGAGAGAGAGAGAGAGAGAGAGAGAGAGAGAGAGAGAGAGAGAGAGAGAATCTTCCTTTCTAGGTTCTGGGGCTTGAACTCAGGACCTTACACTTTTGTTTGGTGCTGTAGCACTTGAGCTATGCCTCCTGTTCAGCTTTTTGCTGTGTTAAGGTTGGACATTATCTCAGGGTTTTTTGCTCAAAGCTAGTGCTCTACCACTCCAGCCACAGCTCCACTTTGAGCATTTTGCTGATTAATTGGAGACTGGAATCTCATGGACTTTTCTGGCCAGTCTAGCCTCAAACCAGGATCCTCAGATCTCAGCTTCCTGAGTAGCTAGAGGTTTAGGCAGGAGCCACCAGTGCCCCGACCTTAGCCCAGCTTCTTTGTTGATTAGTTGGGGATATAGCCTCACATACTTTTCTACATGGGCTAGCTTCAAACAGGAATTCTTAATCTCCCAAATAGCTAGAATTACAGAAGTGAGCAATTAGAGCCTGGAAAACATTCTTTCATTTCACTAGATTCTATTTTGTTAGAGCAGTTTTTAGATTTGCAGGGAAATTGAGAAGTTCAGAGTTCCCACTTTCCTCTTTTTTCACACACACACACACACACACACACACACACACACACACACACACACAGCATTCTCCCTACCCCTTCCACAAATCAATATCTGCCCTGGAGTGAATCTTTTGTCACAGTGGATGAGGCTACACAGACCTGTGATCCCCTGGGGGCCACAGACAGCATGAGGGTTCACCCTTAGATCTGCACCCATGTTTAGTAACACAGATTCAGTGCAGGGTTACACTGAGAACTTTTCTTGCTCAAAATGTCATCTAGCTCTGCCTCCATCCCTGTTCCCACCCAAGTTTTGACAGCCACCCACCCATCTTTCCACTGTCTTTTCCAGAATGTCATACTTGGAATCATACAGTGTGTGGCCTTTGCAGATTCGTTTCTTTCACTTGGTCAAGGTTGATTTATTGGTTTTTTTTTTCTACTTTTCCAAAAAGAAGAGTTTAATAAAGAATTGTTGGGGAAGACTAAGATCCTTGTGAAAGGCAGGACTGATATGTGAAGAGAGACAAGTAGCATGTTCTTTCATGCTGCATTTGACTCGTGCAAGGCCTTCCTTCTAATTTACAAACCATTCACCTGGGCTCCTTCTTGTCTCTGCTGCCTTTATAGGCTCAGCTGTGCTAGTCCTGGCTCCAGATGCTTGCACAAATCACCTGTTGACTGAAAGGAAACAGGGAAGGATGAAGGTCTCCTGGGAACATCTCTGTGATGTGGAGTTGGCCAGGGTGAGCTCTGGGCAAGGGCGCAGATCTCAGTCCCCCTGGGTCCTGGCTTCACCCTGCCTCTCCCTGTACAATCAGTTCTGAGGCACTTGCAAAAGCCAGTGGAATTCAAAGTTTCATGTCATTGCTGTAAACCCGGAGTTCTCGTCATCGAAATGCACAGCATAGCTGTGGCATCTCCTAACTTCTCCCATGGTCTCCACCTGCTCTCATCATCACAACGGGGAGCTGAGTCACGAGTGTCTTGAAAACACTACTGGTCATTCTCATAAGCAGGGCAGAACCTACCCCTGTCTGTCAATCGCCTTTACTACCATGGATTACTATTTCCTGGAAAGTGGCTGGCCTGGAAAGTGTTTATTGTAGCCTCCCAATAGTCACCAAGTTTGTCCTGTTAGTTGCCCTCTGAGATGCAGGTAGGCCGAGGCTGGCTAGACAAAGCCAATGTTGACTTTTTGTTGTTGTTGTTTGGTTTGAACTCAGGACCTGGATACTGTCCCAAAGCTCATTTGCTCAAGGCTAGCCTTCTGCCACTTTGAGTCACAACTCCACTTCAAGTTTTCTGGTGGTTCATTGAAGAGTCTCACAACCTTTGCTGTCCAGGCTGGCTTCTAACTGAGATCCTCAAATCTCAGCCTCCTAAAGTAGCTAGGATTACAGGTGGAAGCAAAGGCATTTCTAGGCATCAAATTACTATGTTTATGTTTAACCTTTAAAGGTATCTTCTGATTGTCTTCCTCTGCCTCCTGGCCATGCATACCCACTTGGCTCTTGGCATTCTGTACAGTCCCAGTATGTTACCTCCCAATATGTTACCTCAAGAGTGCTGAGGTGAACTAATTCTGTCTTGTAATTACAAACATACAATGAGATTTCCTTTCTTTTTCTATGTATGTGTGTGATGGTGCTGGGGCTTGAACTCAGGACCTTAAACTCACTTGGCCTTTTCACTCAAGGTATTCTACCACTTGAACCACACCTCCATTTCAGCTTTTTGTTATTAATTAAGGATAAGAGTCTTATAGACTTTAACTGCCCAGGGTGGTTTTGAACTGTAATCCTCAGATTTCAGCTACTGGCATCCAGCCAATGGGAGTTTCATAATCAAAACACATTCTTGCCTTCACTTAGTCCATGTCATACTATGACAAAAATACCACGAATGGAGTAGATTTAGAAACAATAGAAATAGAGTTCTAGAGATGCCTTCTTACTGTATGCTCACATGTTGAAGAGACAGCAGCTCTCTGGATGTTTGTTCAAGACATTATTCTGGGGACTCCAATCACCTGAATAATCTAAGGTCTTGGAGTCAGCTTGCCAATTAAGTCCTCACCCTTGTGTCCCCACCTGTTTACAAAAATCTGTCAAGTTTTTATTTCCCCAATGCTGTATTGTTTTACCAGTGTGACGTACAAATTCCTACCTCAGTTGCAACAGTTTCATTATACTTCTCAGAATGAGACTCTCCCTTCAATTCCTGTAACCAATGTAATACCTTCAGAACATTTCAGAACTGACTCTACCCCACCCCCAGTCCCCATGGTCCATGGGATGTGACCCATGTGACTGCCCCCTAAAATTTTGTTTAAATTCCATTCACACCTATCTACTGCTGCTGTCTCCATTCCTGCTTGGAGCAGCCTGGCAGGTCTGTCTTCCAATAAAGCCTGGAGCCTCTATTGTCACTTGCCTCTCAGATAATCACTATAAAGATCCCACCACATAATATTGTCATCTCCGTGAATTTGTTGCAGAAGGAGGAAGAAAGCAGGTATCTAAGATTTAAAAACGTTCCATATAACGTGATTTATTTATTGTTTGTTTATTTCGTCAGTTGTGAGGCTTGGGCTCAGGGCCTGAATGCTGTTCTTAAGCTCTTTTGCTCAAAGCTAACAGTGAGTCACTTTAAGCCACAGCACCACTTCTGGTTTTCTGGTGGTGAACTCACTGTCTTTTCTACCCAGGCTAGCTTTGAATCACAATCCTAGATCTCAGCCTCCTGAGTAGCTAGGATTGCAGGCATGAGCCCATAGGAGAGATAATTTTTAACAGACAAAACGAAAAAACAACAAAGATTCCATTGAGTTAGTATTATTAGGGCCAACCTGGAGGACAGCCCCTCCCCCATTCCTCTTCCCCAGCCTGAAAGCAGTAATCACCTGACTGTACATCAGCAAAGGACCTCAGCTCTGAGGTCACTTCCTCATCCGCTGTGGTCATTTCCTGAACCTCCCTGGCCACGCCTTCCTTGGAAAGTGAGAGGTTCCCCCGGCTTTGAGATCAATGCCGCATCCACAGTGATCCCACCTCCTGCCTTTCCCTATATAATTCTGCTCTCCATAAGCCTCCCCCTTTCTCTTTTTCTCTTTTCCTTCCTTTTGTCTCTGCATGCCTCCATTTTGTGCAGGCCAGTAGTTTGCTCTCTCCCCCGCCTCCCAATAAACTCTTTTCTTCCTGAACCATTAGTGGGTTTACAAGTTTTTGTTTGTTCATTTTTTTGCAAGTTTCTACTCAAAATTGTGTCCAATTATTGGACACAAGTTTCATAGAAGCAGGACTGTACATGTTTAGCTAGGCACCGGTGGCTCATTTCTGTAATCCTCACTACTCAGGAGGATGAAATGTGAGGACTATAGTTCAAAACTGGGCAGATAAATCCGACTCTTGTAACCAGTAAAGACATAGAAGTGGAGCTGTGGTTCAAGTGACAGAGCTCTAGCCATGAACGAAAAAAGCTAAGTGACTAGTGCCCATGCTCTGAGTTCAGCCCTAATACTGGTGCCAAAAGAAAAAGAAAAAAAAATTGTAAACTTTTGATCTGAACTGTTCAAGAGAAAAGTCCTCTTATTTTAAAAATCTTGAAGGAGCCCGGCATGGTGGCTCAGGCCTGTAATCCTACCTACACAGGAGGCTGAGATCTGAGGATCTCTGTTCAAAGCCAGCTTGGGTAGTACAAAGCCAAGAGACTCTTATCTCCAATTAACCACTAGAAAACAGGAAATGGGGCTGTGGCTCAAGGGTAGGGTGGTTGCCTTGAGCTGAAGAGCTCAGGGACAGTGCCCAGGCCCAGAGATCAAGCCACATGACCAAAAATATACACATACATACATAAATATATATCTTGGACAAATGACTCATATTGCAACTTGTTGAATGAATAAGCTGCCTAATCAGGAAGTCATTTTTGTTTGTTAATTTAATGCCACATCTTGATAGCACAATTTTCCAACATGTTACTTCACACAACAGCTGAAGACAGAAATGCCACATTGTGTGAAACTCATGATCTGCCCAGCACTAAGCTGGAGGAATGTCAGGGCTGAAGACTGGTTTGAGAAGCTCAACCATTGATCCTTCCTGGAGTTGAATTCAAAAGACAAGCTCAGGCTGTGAGCCTCACTGCAAGGACAACCAAGGACAAAGAACTAGAACTTGAAGCCCAGCTCTGTCACTTCCTCATGCAAGATCTCATGCAAATTGCTTTACTTCTTTCAAACTTTATTGTCTCCATTAGCTCTACCACTTGAGCCACACCTCTACTTTTGTGCTGGCTAATTGGAGATCAAAGTCACCTGGACTTTCCTGCCTGAGCTGGCTTTAAATCTTGATCCTCAGGTCTCAGACCCCTGAGTAGCTAGGATTATAAGTATAAGCCATCTGTTCCCAGCAAGAACTATTCTAATATCAAAATACTTACAAACAAAAACAAAACAAAAAAACCACATTTTTTTCCTTAAAAGGGCAGGGCTGAGGCTCTAGTTGCTATCGAACTCTGATGTATTTTTTTTTTTTTAACCAGTCCTGGGGCTTGTGCTCAGGGCCTGAGCATTATCCTTGGGCTTTTTCAAGGCTGGAGCTCTACTACTTGAGCCACAGCACCATTTCCGGCTTTTTTTACATATGTAGTACCGAGGAATCGAACCTGGATCTTCATGCATGCTAGGCAAGCACTCTACCAGTAGGCCAAACTCCCGGCCCCGTGTTGTATTCTTTGAGAGAAAGAGCTGTGTGTGTCTTGAACTAGGGTTGACTTAAATTTCCTTTGCTTAGCTTCTTTTCTTTTTTTCTCTTTTACTTCCTTTTGTCTCTGCATGCCTCCATCTTGTGCAGGCCACACCCAAATGACAATAATCACAGAGTGAAATTATTTCTGTTTTTTTTCTGATCCCTTAAAAATATGGACACAAAAATTAGATACTGTTCTCAAGTATGCCAGGAGCTTTTCAAAAATTTCTGGGGCTAGGAGTTTGGCCTAGTGGTAGAGTGCTTGCCTCGCACGTATGAAGACAGGGGTTAGATTCCTTGGTACCGCATACATAGAAAGAAAAAAAAGCTAAAAGTGGTGATGAGGCTCAAGTGGTAGAGCTCTAGCCTTGAGAGAGCCCAAAGACAGTGAGTGCCCAGGCCCAGAGCTCAAGTGCGAGACTGACAATAAAAAAAAAAAAAAAAAAAAAAAAAAATTGGAAAGCTTTTAGGTCTCTTCTAAGTTTTTTCTTTTCTTTTCTTTCTTTCTTTTTTTTTTTTTTTTTTTTTTTTGCCAGTCCTGGGGCTTGAACTCAGGGCCTGGGTGTTATCTTTGAGCTTCTTTTACTGACTCAAGGCTAGCCCTCTACCCTTTGAGTCACAGCACCACTTCCAACTTTTTCTGAGTAATTTATTGGAGATAAGAGTCTCCTGGAGTTTCCTGCCCAGGCTGGCTTCAAACCGTGATCCTCATCCCAGCTTCCTGAGTAGTTAGGATGACAGGCAAGAGCCACTGGCACCCGGCAGGTCTCTTCCACAAATCAGTTTTATAAAATAGTGATTGCTCAATATAATAAAATTATAAAGTAAAATAGTAATTCCTGTGTGTGTGTGTGTGTGTGTGTGTGTGTGTGTGTGTGTGTGTGTGTGTTTGCCAGTCCTGGGCTTGAGCTCAGGGCCTGAGCACTGTCCTTGGACTTTTTCAAGGCTAGAGCTCTTCTACCACTTGAGCCTCAGCACCATTTCTGGCTTTTTTTTATGTATGTGGTAGCGAGGAATCCAACCTGGGTCTTCATGCATGCTAGGCAAGCACCCTACCACTAGGCCAAACTCCTGGCTCCCGTGGGTTTTTTTGTTTTTGTTTTTGTTTTGCCAGTCCTGGGCCTTGAGGTCAGGGCCTGGGCACTGTCTTTGGGCTTTCTCAAGGCTGGAGCTCTATGACTTGAACCACAGCAACATTTCTGGCTTTTTTCTATGTATGTGTTACTGAGAAATCGAACCAGGGTCTTTGTGCATGCTAGGCAAGCATTCTACCACTAGGCTAAATTCCTGGCCCTAATTCCTGTTTTTTGAACATCTATTAAAGCATATGAAAAACTATATGATACATATATATATATATATATATATATCATATAGTGCACACACACACACACACACACACACACACACACACACAAAGGATCTGGGTGCCAATCCCTTAGCTTTTTTGCTCAAATCTGGCACTCTACCACTTGATCCACAGCTCTACTTCCAGCTTTTTGGTAGTTTGTTAGAGATAAAAATCTCATTGACTTTCCTGACCAGGCTGGCTTTGAACCATAATCCTCAAATCTTAGCCTCTGTGTAGCTAGAATTATAGGCATGAGTGCCAAAGCTGGGCTTCACAGTCGCTCTTTTGCATCTTGTTTTGGCTTGCTAGACTGTCAAGGGGGCCCCTTGCTCCTAACTTATGTATGTATGTATGTATATATGTATGTATGTATGTATGTATGTATGTATGTATGTATGTATTTTTGACCCAAAGAAAGGACATCAGACAAGAGGAAGACACAAGATCTTAGACATTCTCCCTCCGAGGTCAACACACAGATTAGACATTCTGCTTCACTGAAAGAGTGGCTAGGTTTGCTTAGATAAAGGTTTTACACTGGACTTTCCCCACAGGAGCCTGTAGGTAGCTCAACTAGGACAAAAATAAATCAGAAAGGAAAGAGGAGGACTTGACAATAATGAACTGGCCTCCTAAGGATAACCTGTCATCCATGTCTGCTCAGGGCCCATCCAACAGACAGCGCCCATGCAGCCGACAGCACCCGTCTGTCTCTCAAAGCTTCTAGCTTTGAGCTTGCAGCTAGAGAGCAGAGGTGTGAGCATCAGGAAACACTTGGTCAGACTGGAGGCTCGGTCTCAAATAGGGTAACAGGCAAAGGCTATACTCCTGCAGAGCAGGCTAATAATGAGTAAGGATTCGAGATGTTGATGCTCTCAGATGACTGGAATTGCAGGGTAGAAGAGTAGGCATGCCATGTAATAAATACTGAGCGCTATGCCCAGTTTGACACATGTCATGACTCTTAAGATTTAACTGTATTTATCTTGGTCAAAGGACTATTTTTAATGCCTTTGGTGGGGGTGGAGGAGGAAATATAGAGGTGTTTTTGTTGTTGTTGTTGTTTGTTTTTTTGCCAGTCCTGGGCCTTGAACTCAGGGCCTGAGCACTGTCCTTGGGCTTTCTCAAGGCTAGCGCTCTACCACTGGAGTCACAGTACCATTTCCAGCCTTTTTCTATATTTGTGGGACCAAGGAATCCAACCCAGGTCTTGGTGCATGCTAGGCAAGCACTCTTACCACTAGGCCAAACTCCAGGCCCTAGCAGGGTTTTGTTTTTTGGGGTTTTTTTTTTTTCGGTCATGGGGCTTGAACTCTGGGCCTGGGCGGTGTCCCTGAGCTCTTTAGCTCAAGGGTACTGCCCTACCCCTTGAGCCACAGTGCCACTTCAATATAGAAGTTTTAACTCCAAGTCTCCTAATCTCACAAATTGTTCACTTGTGCTGGCATTCTATCATTTCAGCCAGACTTCCAGCCCAGCATTTTTTGGTGTTTAGAAATAGAGTCTCAAGGACTTTTCTGCCAAAGCTAGCTCGGAATCATGATCTTCTGCATCTCAGCCTTCTGAGTAGCTAGATTCATAGGCACAAGCCACCAGCACACCTTAATTCGTTTTCTAGATTCTTTTATTCCCTCTTAATTCTTTTTCTAGATTATTTCTTTACCCATTGTAACAACCTCATTATTCATTATCATCTCCACTGTGGAGAGTAAGGGGCCCGCAGAGGTCAGTTGGCTCGCTCAGGGTCATATAAACTGTAATAGACAGAGTCAAGATTCACACTCTAGTCCTAGAAGCAGTGCATATACTGACTTTAATAGTAGACAGTCTGTTCTCTGCTTTCTGGATGGGATGGGGATTGAGGCCAAAGGAACTGGGTTTTGACCTCAATGATACTGGAGCTGGCCTACAAATAAATTCTGCCTTCCTGTCATCCTTTTACTGACTGATAAGAATGTCCCATATCAGACAAGAGACTTCAGGAACCAGATCTCTCCAGAGAAGAGAAAAGAAAAGCTAGGGGTGGAGATGTGTGGAGTAACTTAAACTCCAGGCTTGAGAAGGTCAGTATTCTGATTTGGTTTTAACTACTGACCAAGTGGGTCAGCTCATTGCCTGCTTCCCTAAAGCAAGGTCAGGAAGTTGGATATAGGCCATTTGCATCTTTATAGTTTAGGATTCAATGTGCTGTCCCCACAGTCATTTTTTCTATGGTTTCTTTCCTTTTGCAATCATTGTGCTTTCATCTTCTCAATGATTCTAAAATCTACAGAATAAATTGACCAAAAGCATTACGATATTTCAAATTGGCCAGGTACTTGCCTACAAATCCTTTTATGTTTGTGCCCACATGCTTAAAACAGACCCCCCCCCCCGCCCCAGGCTAGAAATTGAACCCAGGCTTTGTGTATGCCAGGCAAGTACTTTACCAATGAGTTGCAATCCTAGCTTAAAACAACAACAAAAATGGGGCAGGGGGTGCCAGGAGTGTGACCTACTCGTAGAGTGCTTTCCTAGCATGCATAAAGCCCTTGGTTGGACTCCTTGATATCGCATACACAGAAAAAGCTGTATGTGGTGCTATGTGAGCCTTGAGAAAGCCCAAGGACAGTGCCCAGACCCTGAGTTCAAGCCCTAGGATGTCAAAAACAGAAACAAAAAAAGTCAGGTTGGATTCCAGTGACTCACAACTCTCATTGTAGCTGCTCTGAGGATTGTAATTCATAGCCAGCCTTGGCAGGAAAGTATGTGAAATTCTTATCTCATAATTCTTATCTTATTAACCATACATGTACACACAAAAAAAGCAGAGGGGCCGGGAGTTTGGCCTAGTGGTAGAGTGCTTGCCTAGCATGCCTGAAGACCTGGGTTCAATTCCTCAGTACCACATACATAGAAAAAAGCCGGAAGTGGTGCTGAGGCTCAAGTGGTAGAGCTCTAGCCTTGAGAAAGTCCAAGGACAGTGTTCAGGCCCTGAGCTCAAGCCCTAACCAAAAAAAAAAAGAAAGAAAGAAAGAAAGAAAGAAAGAAAGAAAGAAAGAAAGAAAGAAAGAAAGAAAGAAAGAAAGAAAAAGAAAAGAAAAGAAAAGGAGAGAGTGGAGCTGTGGCTCAAGTAGTAAAGCACCAACCTTGAGCAAAAAAGCTCAGAGACAATGCCCAGGTCCTGAGTTCAAGACTCAGGATTGGCATGCACACATAGACACACACACACACACACACACACACACACACACACACGAGGAAAAGTGTTAAAATTAGGTCACTATGTGATGATGCATGGGTTCCTATCTTTGCACACAGACTTACTGATCTCCACACACATTTCTTTTTGTTTTTGGCCAGTCCTGGGGCTTGAACTGTGGACCTGGATGCTCTCCCTGAGCTCTTCAGCTCACGGCTACGGCTCTACCCCTTGAGCCACAGTGCCACTTCCAGTTTTCTGGTGGTTAATTGGAGATAAGAATCTCACAGACTTTCGTGCCCAGGCTGGCTTTGAACTGTGAATCTTAGGTCTCAGCTTCCTGAGTAGCTAGGATTACGGGCATGAGTCACTGGCACCTGACTCCACACATAATTTTTAAATAAACATCATGGAGAAGAAAGGGATTTTGAGACCTATGTAGCTACTTTTTCTCCATCACACAGATAGATTTTTTTCTTTTAAGCAATTTCCCAATTCTTTTTCTCACCCCAACCTACCCTCATACTCTGAAGTGTTCTTGGGTTAGGTGCCCCCCCCCGCCCCCTGCAACTTTTTAGGAAGCAGGATTTTCACACTTGAGTTTTGCATTTGAATTGTTTTGCCTGGAACTACTTTGCACATCTCCCATTACTTGAGCCACTCTTCCAACCCTATTTGCTCTGATTCTTGGGCAGGCCTGGACTGTGATCTGCCTATTTATACTTTGCACCATAGCAGGGATGACAGGGGTATACCACCATGCCTAGCTTTCTTCTATTGGTTTAAGCTCTCAACAGAACTTTTTTTTTCCTTGCTATGGCTGGCCTGTAATTATGACCCTCCCCATCCCAGACTTTCATATAGCTGGAATGCCAGGTGTTACTACTACAGGGCTATAATAAAAATCTTCTATTAAGAAGGAAAACTACTGGCCGGCAGTTTAGCCTAGTGGTAGAGTGCTTGCCTAGCATGCATGAAGACCCGGGTTCAATTCCTCAGTATCACATACATAGAAAAAAGGTGTTGAGGCTCAAGTAGCAGAGCTCTAGCCTTGAGAAATCCCAACGACAGTGCTCAGGCATTGAGCTTAACCCCAGGACTGGCAAAAAAAAAAAAAAAAAAAGTAAGAAAACTACATATCTACATGTGATAAAATTTAAAACATACAAAGTATATATCCATGATACAGTTTGAACATTTTCAATATACCTTTTTTTTAACCAAAATTTGATCAGTGGCTCAATATCAGTAGCTCACACCTATTATCATAGCTACTCAGAAGGCTGAAATCTGGAGAATCATGGTTCAAAGCCAACCTGGGCATGAGACTCCACCCCCAAAAAGCAAGCAAAAAACCAGACTGAAGGAATGAGTGTGAGGCACTGAATCTAAATCACAGAATCCATTTAAAAAACAAGAGAGAGAAAAGAGTCTTATTTAGAGGTTAACTTCTCTCTCTCTCTCTTTCTCTCTCTCATGTGGAAATGAGAGTTATGCTGAAAAATGCAGCAATAGTGATACCCATTGTTTATACCAGTGTTATGAGGACATTTGTTATCATAACTTACTGATTTCATAGCCTAAAAATTGCTGAAAAAGCAGCTTAGCTTTTTAGGGAATTAGTGGAGGCAATGCTCTAATTTAGCTAGAATTCGACTTCACAGAAAAATAAAATCTAAAACCATTTGTACTCAGTCCTCTCCTCTAGGGGTAGGGCTGAGGGCCTAGGATCTACCATTGTCATGAATCTGACTGGGCCAGGTGCTGCCCCCCGGGGCAGTGATGGAGTGACAGATCGGGTCACTGCAGCCTGGCTGGTGCTGGGTGTGATGGGCTGGCAGTCAGGGCAGGACATATCGGGGCTCTGTCCAGGTTTGTGCATCTACTGTTACTCCTAGACATGAAAACCCTACTAGGAGAAGCCTGGAGGAGGTGCAGGAAGGAAAGGGCAGGTCTTCCACTTCAGAAGCCAGCAGACCTGCCCTCTCTCGGAGTGTGTCTGCACTGAGGGGACTTCTGAAGAAGGAAGGCTGCTGATGGGGAACTCTGCTCGTCACTACCCACTCAGAAGGGGCAATTAGCTTTGTGGCTATTAATGAACTTACTAGTCAGAGCCCAGCAATATACAAGAGCATGAGGCAGGTACATCTCTCGACTCGTCTCTATTGTCTATCTACATACATACCAACAACCTATCTACTTTTGTATCCAGGTATCTATGATCTATCTATTTAAAATCGTTCTCACATAAAACACACATGTACATACATGTACATACATATAATATATTTGCTCACATATAATATACATAATTTATATTATGTTAAAATTATATTATATACTATGTACATGTGTATTATATAATTATAATCATTGTATTACTATATACTATAATATAAATTATATATTATACATACAATGCATAGTACATTACAATATATACATTTATATGTGTATGCATATATTTATAGTTCTGCATATGTATATATTAGATATGTATGCATACATATATATACACATGAGATCTTACCCAGAATTTCAGTAAAGCAATCAATTGCATTTTTAGTTCAACACAATATTTGAACCTCAGCTATAATATCTTATTAAATTCTGCTAAACTTAAGCAGAAACCCTAAGAGTAGTTTGCTTTTGTTTGTTATCTCCCCACTTTTAGCTTAAATCAGTCCTACCCACTCCTCCTCAGCAGGCCACACTCAGTTTTCCCTAAGGCCTCCATGGAACCTTGGCTTCTACTGGGCTTTGCCTTCTCTCCTTCAGAGTTGGTTTTCTCTTTGAGTACTGGAGCTTGAACTTGAACTTAGGGCCTCATACTCTCTCTTAGCTCTTTTTGCTCAAGGTTAGTTCTCTGCTACTTGAATTCCAGTTCTACTTCTGACTATTGGTGGTTAACTGGAATAAGAGTTTTGTGAACTTTGCTGCCCAGGCTGGCTTTGAACCATAATGCTCATATCTCAGCCTCCTGTGTGGCTACGATTACAGGTGTATGCCACTGATTCCTGGCACATCTTGCCATTCTAATTATCCTAAAGCCATCCCCTTCTCGGTACAGATAAGATGAAACCACTTTATACCTATCGGCCCTAGTCATGGTTCTCAAGCTCATCCACTGAGATTCCCACCTCCCCTTTTCTGGCACTTTCTATCTCTAACAGCTATCTCATCGCCACACTCTTCCTCCGATAGCCAATGCTTTTTTTTCCTCTTCCTTTGATCAGAATGCCTTCTCCCTGCTGATATGAAGGTCTTGCTACCTCAAAAACATGTCTCAGCTTAATAATGAATCAGCCCTTTCGGCATTCGTGACTGTGTCTGACTTTCCACTGCCTTAGAATTGTTTTCTTACAGTGTCATGTGAGTCTGGCCTTCTCACAGTCCCTGTGAGGTCTTCTAGGGCAATTGTTACATCATCCATGTTACTTTTTCATGCAAACTCGCCCAGTATTGTAATAGGGGCAGGTGGTCAAGACTTACTCAACTAAATGAAAGAATATATTTCCTGAATCCTGTGCCATGACATGATCATTACCGACTGATTGTTCCATGAGGTCCCTGCAAGACTGACCTGGGGAAGTTCAAAGGGAAGAGTTTTGAGTGTAATTGTGTGTGCATGGGTGTTCATACCCACACATGCACACCCAACTGGCTGATAACCATTCCTGTGTCTAATTAGATCTATTTTGAAGTCATTTATTCTTTTTTTTTTTTTTTGCCAGTCCTGAGGCTTGAACTCAGGGCCTGAGCACTGTCCTTGTGCTTTCTTAAGGCTAGCACTCTACAACTTGAGCCACAGCACCACTTCTGGCTTTTTCTGTGTATGTGGTACCAAGGAATTGAACCCAGGGCTTCATGCATGCTAGGTGAGCACTCTACCAGGACATGTTCCTTTCCCATGGAATCATTTATAACACAGAAACTTTGCTGCTATTAAACTTATTAAATGTATACATGCATGAAAAATAAAAGCATGCTATATGAGCAAACACTACCATAAAATACCCCAGAGGCACCACTATGGCTCCAGATGAAATTACCATTCTCTCATATGTCAACTTTCTAAAATATTACATTTCATTTGCTTGTTTATTTAGTGCATGTACAGGGCTTGAACTCAGGGCCCAGGTGTTGTCCCTTAGCAGTTTTACTCAAGGCTAGCATTCTACCAATTTGAATCACACCTCTATTTCTAGCCTTTTGGTGATCAATTGGATGTAAGAGTCCTACAGGCTTTCTTGCTAGGCCTGCCTTTGAACCAGGATCCTCAGCTCTCAGGCTCCTGTATAGCTAGGATTACAGGTGTGAGTCACCCACCTCAGCCTCTTACATGATTTTTTTTTTGCCAGCCCTGGGGCTTGAACTCAGGGCCTAGACACTGTCCTTGGGAACTTTTTGCTCAAACTAGCACTCTGCCACTTAAGCCACAGCACCATTCTGGCCTTTTCTGACTGTGTGGTACCAAGGAGTCAAACTCAGTGCTTTGGGCATACTAGGCAAGCAGTCTACCACTAGGCTATGCTCCTGGCCCTCTTAGAGAACTTTTTTTTTTTGCCATTCCTGAGCTTGAACTCGGGGCCTGAGCACTGTCCTTGGACTTTCTCAAGGCTAGACCTCTACTATTTGAGCCACAGCACCATTTTTGCTATTTCTATATATGTGGTACTGAGGAATTGAACACAGGTCTTTGTGTATGCTAGGCAAGCACTCTATCACTAGACCAAACTCCCAGCCCTCTTACATGATTTTTCATGATGACTGGAAGACACGTTATCATATTAGAGAATGAGTTCAAGTGGCTGGGAAGATAAACTCGAGTGAATCAGGCCTCAAGAAGATGTGAATGGCCATCTGCAGTGAGTCATATAATGTTGTGTCCAAACACAATTGCTCCCATGGAAAAGCTGTAGGGGTCTTAGCCAGCAGCTCTAGATAGGAAGATACAGACAGAAGAGGCTCCTTCGGTCTCAGATAACTCTGAAAGCATCTCTGTCATGGCCCCTTCGAGTAGAAGCAGGAGTAGGACACATTAGTATTCATGAACTAGGGTATACAGCCCCAAAAAACTGCCAGAGCACTCAATGAGTCATTTCTGCACAGAAACAAGAGTGAGAGGATGCAGGGCAGTGGCCCCTGGACAGTGGTGTCAGAATTGGTGCTGCATGTGTGCTATGGTACTGGTCATCTTTTTGAAGGCCATCTATGCATCCTTCCTCTTCTAGTTTCTTCCATCTAAATCCTTCTCCCTCCTCACTTACCCCTGAGCCTTCTCACAAGCTTTTCCTATTTGCCTGGCAGGAAAACAAACTTTTTTTTTTAGGAGAAGAAAAGTAATTAATTGAGACATATATTCAATCCTGAGGATTTTACTGGAAGAAATGGTAATAAACTAGTACCTTCAAAGGGAAACTGGAAGTTTTAGAACTTGTCTTTCGGGTGGGGAGTTTGGCCTAGTGCTTTCCTAGCATGCATGCAGACCCTGATTCGATTCCTCAGTACCATATACATAGAAAAAAGCCAGAAGTGATACTGTGGCTAAAGTGGTAGAGCTCTAGCCTTGAGAAACTCCAAGGACAGTGATCAGTGATCAGGCCTTGAGCCTAAGCCCAGGACTAGCAAAAAAAAAAAAGAACTGTCATTCAAGTAGCAGTTAAACTGCCAAAGACAGGTGTACAGGCCATAGATTTCTAAGCAGGCAATACATTTTCATGAGCATTAAGAAAGAACACTAAATAAGAGAGGATTGTAAAGGAAACCCAGAAAATGATCCATTGATCCAACATGTGAGTTGAAATAAGTTTTGTCAGGGTTATTATTTGGTTGTTTCTGGTTTTTTGTTATTGTTATTGATATTGGTGTTAGTACTGTGGCTTGAATTCAGGAACTGGGCACTATCCCTTAGTTATTTTGTTTAAAGCTGACATTCTAACACTTGAACACAGCTGTACTTCTGGCTTTTTGCTGGTTAATTGGAGATAAGATTTATACAGACTTTCCTGTCCTGACTGGCTTCAGGATCCTCAAATCCTATCCTCTTGAATACTAGGATTACAGGCACAAGTCACCAGTGCCTGCAAACTGTTGTGGTCCTGGGTTCCATCTCTAGTACCAAAAAAGAGAAGACAAAAAACAAAACAAAACAAAATGAAAAAAAAACCAAAATCAAGATAGTTTAAAAACACAGTTCCAAGCCAAGCCACTCAAGATGTCGGAGAGTGTGTTTCTTAGATGAAGGAACATGGTGTGTTCACAAAGGGGCTTAGTGAGATGCTGTTTGTGCTATGTAGTAAGTACATAGCAATAGATTTTTTTTTTCCTTTTGCTTGGAGAACCTTCTACCTACTTGGAGATGGAATTCCTAGAGCTCAGCTTCAATGACCACTATCTAAGCAGATCCATGCTTGGTGCATGGTGGAAAGACTACTCCTGAATCTCTCCTCTTGCCATGGATGCTCTGCCACTTTTATTCCGCCTTGAATATTAAAGCTGTTGGTTGTACCAACAATGTGTTCCTGAATAGGGTGAGAAAGCAAGCTCAAGAGAATGTTTGTAGCTGATAACAAGAGAGTGTCTGGTTTTGCTAACCAAACAGAAGCTGAAATGTTCTTTTGTATGGGACAGGAAGCAAACAGATAGTCTAACTTCAATAGCTTTTTATACCCACCAGCCTGTGTTGAATTTGATCTTTTCCATCAGTATTATCTATAAAACCTTTCATGAGTGATTTAGTTTAGAAGAGCCCGGTAGCTCATTATTCTAAGGTATTATCTCCCTCAGGAAAGGGTTGAGAGAGTCATACCTTTCCCAACTCCCTCCCCCAAGCAAAAATGAAGTCACCAATGAAACCTCCTAACAATTTTTACCACTTTCTGAGTTCGGTATGAAAGGTTCATGTGACTAAAAGGCATATTGACAGTAATTAAAAGCCTGCAACTTGTAACAAAATCAAAACAGTTGGGGGGGGCATACCTTCTGCAACATGATTTTCCTATTAAATCTAAGAGAGACTTGATTAGGACTTCATTATCCTTTAATATCAGATCCATGTGGTAGCACCATGGATGAGCATCTTAGATTGTAGGGGCTGTCTCAGATGTGCTTTGAATACCTGTACTGGCTCACAAACTCGATGCAGATTCCTATCTGGCAGCAGGTTTGGGAAGTGTCTTTGGGTATTTAATTAACCAAGATGCATTGCACTGGCAAACTGAAGTGTTGAAAACCCTTTATACAACTACTTAAGGATAAACAAATAACAAAAGGAAATCAAACAGCCTTTGAGGGGAAAAAAAGCAACATAGTAAATTAAACTTCTGTTGGTAGAACCAGGGAACCTTCTCCCCCGACTCTGCAGTCAGGGCCGTGGTAATGGCTGGGGAAGCACGCAGGTGAACCTGCGGGAGAAAACGAGGGAACCTGGGCCCTCAGGTGAAGACTGGATTCTGGTGCAGGTGGTCGCGGCCTCTCCCGGGCTGTGTGCTCCTCTAGGCTCTAGGTGGCAAGTTTGTACTATGCCACCTTCCTAGGCAGGGAAGACCAGTCCTCCTGGGAGAGTCACTGGCTGCCTTTAGAAGCCGTCACTGTCCCCCCCCCCCCTTTTTTTTAAATCATGGCTAGCTGACAACCCTGTAGAGTTGGACAAGACTGGGCTGCTCCGGGGAGCCGGGGACCTCAGCCTTTGAGCTCATGGAGACATAATTGAGGAACAACGTGGGATTAATGTCATCGCCAAAGATCTGATGCCTTCCATTATTTCCCCCAATGTTGTTCCAAGAAAAACACGAGTCGCTGCTCTTGCCTAGGAAGTTGTCACCAAAAGCCATTTCACTTTTTCTTTTCTTTCTTTCTTTCTTTCTTTCTTTCTTTCTTTCTTTCTTTCTTTCTTTCTTTTCTTTCTTTTCTTCCTTCATTCTTTCTCCCTTCCTTCCTTCCTTCTTCCTTCCTTCCTTCCTTCCTTCCTTCCTTCCTTCCTTCCTTCCTTCCTTCCTTCCTTTTCTTCCTTCCTCTCTCCCTCCCTCCAACATTTCGGAAATAACGTTCATGTTCCCGGGTCCTTTACCAGGGAGAAGTTGGACGCGTTGGCTGTGGCAAGGTAGCCTGGTATTCCTTGGTTCGCTTCTAGGAAGCGGAGGGTGGAGGAAGTGACTTGGGCGGGGGCATCAGTGCAGCCGAAAAAGACACAGACGCCCTCCCCTGGGACAGGAGCGGGTGCGCAGCCCTTCCCGAAGATGCCCGGCCAAGCGTCCGGTTCCCTCGGACGCTCCCGGCCCAGTGCCTTAGGCAGAGGGTCTCTGGCGCCTTCCTAGCTGTCTCGGGAAGGACAGCCTGGCGGGGTCAGGGACGGCGGGACAGCGCGGGAAGACCAGGCTAGAACGAGCGGAGAGGGCCCGATCGCGCCTCGTCTCCCCGTGCCAAGGACACCGTCTCGGAGGCGCGGCCGGCTTCCCTGGAATTGGACTTCCCGCCCCGAGGGCCGGGCGATGCGACTCCATCCCTGTCCCCTTCCAAGTTTTGGGCGCCCCTTTCCCCCCTTCTCCCCCCAAAGCTGAGTAAGCCGGGTGGAGGGAGAGGCTAGGATCTCCTGCGCGCGGTGGGCAGGGGGAGGGCAGGAGGGCAGCGAGCAAAGACCCTGAACCTGCCAGGGAGCGCGCTCCCGGGCACACGCACAACCTGCGCCTTTGCACGCGTCCTCGGCCCCCGGGCCGCGCGCTCGGGCCGGCCCCCGCCCCTCTCCGGAGCCTCAGGGAAGCGAGCCCGAGAGGAAGAAGAGGGTAGGTGGGGAGGCGGATGAGGGGTGGGGGACCCCTTGACGTCACTGGAAGGAGGTGCCGGTGTAGGAAGTGGGCTGGGGACAGGTTATAAGTCGCCGGCGGCCTCGGCGGCTCTCCATCGAGGTCCGCGGGAGGCTGGGAGCGCACCCGGCGGACGCTCGTCGCGGCTTCTCCTCGCAGCTGCGGCCACTCGGAGCGGGCTCCGGGGCTCGTGCGCTGCGCCCTGCGGTCGCTTGGCGGCGAGGATTACCCGGTGGGGGAAGTGGCTGTCTCCTGACTGGAGCTGCCGGACAAGGGGCTTTCGGGCCGCCCGGGGAAGGAGTGCGGAGCGGGTGGCGGCGGAACGTGCGACCAGCCCGGCCTCGGGGAGCGCGGGCACCGGGAGAGCAGGCCGCGACGCGCTCACCATGCTCGGCTGCTGGGACACCGGGGTCCTGCTGTGCGTGCTGCTCGGCGCTCTGCCGCTCACAGGTGAGGCGCGGCCGGGCCCCGAGCCCGAGCGGGGCGGGGAGGGGACGCTGGCCGGGCAGAGTGGATGGGATCCAGGCCAAGAGGCACGCGAGGAGGCGAGGCTAAAGTAGGGAGAGCGAGCCTCGGCGGGAACCTGGGGACACTTGTTGCGCAGCCGGGGCACAGTGCCTTTTCTCCAAATAAACTTCTCCGAGTGTCTGGGGGGGCGATCGCAGGCATCACCCCCCAGATCCATCGTGGCGTCGCGCGCCGGGATGGGTGATCGAGGTCTCCCAGGAGTCGCTGACTCCTGCCACGCTCCAGGCTCTGGGAACACCGCACCGGCGGGACCCGCCGGGCACCTTAGAGCCTGTTTCCGGGCGGCCAACTTGGGGTCCGAAAGGGACCGAGACCCAGGCCTTGGCGATGTCGGGCACAGGCCACGAACTCGCTGTGCGAGAAGCGAAGGGGTGAGCCGAGACAGGGTGGATCGCGTGCCTGCGGAGTGCAGATGGATCTCACGACAGGGTCAGCACTGGTATCCTTGGATCCTCAGACACCACACTTCTCCCCAGGAACTTTTTAGGAGCGCCTGCTGTTCTCCACCGCGCGCTGCGCTACGCGTGCAGCCACCCGGGTAGGGTGCTGGCGGGGGAGCAGACATCAGCGACCCTGACCCACCCCAGCAGGCCGAGTCCCCAATGCTATCTGGTCTCAGAATTGTCAGCCTAGTCTTTACATTCAGAAAGAGGGAGCAGCTGGAAACCAAACCAAGAGGTGGGAGGAATGAGTGAGGTCTGTCCAAACCCCCAGGCCGGCCTTCTTTTGCAAGTTTAAAAGAGGGTGGTGGACTCATCTAGAGCCTGGGATTTTTTTTTTAAAAGCAGTGAAGGGTGAGGACCGTCGTCATCAAAGAGTTCAAAGCCAGAGCAGACCTCCGAGCGCAGCTGGAGCGGCCAGTCCTCTGGTTGCTTCTCCTGGCAGCGCACACCGGGAGCCAGATTTTGTAGTCTTTCTTGTAAGCATCGCGGAGAAAAGGCAAGATAGGAAATAAAATAATGGTTACAGAAAATAAACCATGGAGATGGTGCCTGGGAAGAAAAACCAGCACAATTAAAAGTTATTTAAAAACAAAACACCCCCGAACATACTAAACTCAAAAGCCAGTAACCAATACTCTTCTCTGCGGGAAGACGAAAGAGGTCGTTTGTTAAGTAACCGAAGATACTATAGTTGCAAATGACTTGGAGAAGCAAGATGAAGTTCTACTGTTAGAGAATTATCCATAGGTTGGGAAAGGCGCTAAAATAACTATGAGTTGAAATATCGTACCATCTAATCCACAAAGATATTTTGTTTTGCAAAGTTGCTTATATTAAAATGTAATTGCTTAGGGAATTAAAATGGTTTGAGTTTAGTATACAAAGGCAAATCTAGGTGTGTTACTATAAATCTAGAAGGAAAGGCGCCAAGTGCAGCTTTCTAAGTTTTCTGCCCGTCACACGGTGCATGCAGTTGTCTAATGCGTTAGGCATTTCAGAGAAGTGGAAACTTTACAGAATCGTGAGGGGGTCATCTTGTTATTTTTCTTGAGTATAATTTCTTCAGTGGAGGCAGAAATCTTCGAATACCTTTGATTTAAAAAAGAATTGAGTTTACATGTGGGGGGTGGGGGGAGAAAGGCAGTCAGACATTGGTAAAGTGAAAATCTCCTTACTTGTTTAGGGACTGTTCTGTTCCTAGGCAGGTCATCATTGCAAAGTGTGCTTTAGAAAACCTGGCTTTTCTAGCTTATAGTAAAGCAATTAGCTACCTGCTTTTAAGCCAGGACTTTTCAACTGAAATGAAGGTGTGTGGGTTGTGGAGAGCGGTCAGTGCTGCGTTTCTCCAGCCTTAGAGTACCGGCCTGTGGATTTATCAGGTGTGTGTTTGCTCTCCTCTTGAGTCCCAACTCAGACTGAGCCCCACTGGGTGCCATACACTCTTTTAATACTTAGTTTATCCCACACATACATAACTGATAACATAACTATAGGTCTAGTAAATACAGGAATAATGCCATTTTACCCCCTAGAGAAAATACATATAACTATTTCCAAATATGTTAGAATATAAAGTTATTCCAACAAATACAATTCAGATACTTTCAGATCCCCCTACCCCCACTTGCTTCAGCTCTCATTATTTCTTTTAAGGCAATTCTCTTAAGTAAAGCTACAAACCCTGGTGGGATTCCCCCATGCCCACCTGTTTTTCTTGAGTGCTTGGGCAACTAACATAACTTACTAATTGGAAATACCAAAACAATTGAAATACTTAAATACTAAACAATACTTAATCTAAATGCGTGCAAAATAACAAGGGGCATGTAGCCCATAATGGTAATTCTGACTCTAGGAAAGCTGAGGCTAGAGGGTGAAGAATTCCAGACCAGCTGGGGCTGCACAGACAAATCTTATCTTTAATAAGAATACTGACTTCCTAATTGAATGTGATAATACCTCTCTGATTAGAATTTATTTTGCATGGCATTTGCTTTTGTTTTCTCAAGAGTTGTGAGGTTCATACTTTACCTACCAGATTGTATATCTAAATGGTAACTATTTAGGATCTTAGACAATCCTCACCAATTCCCAGTCATTTGCAAATGAATGATAGTTAAGTCTTTTGTAGTTACTGAAAATACTTTAAGTACATTGTTTTATTACATTTTTTTCTGTTGGAAAGTTCAGAATAGGCTGTGCTATTTCCAATGATCACACTTCTTATTCTCCTATGTAAAATGCAAAAATTAAATTTATGTATTTATTTGTGCTTGAGATTGAGTGCAGAGCCTTACATATATGCTAGACAATCATGTTAGCCCTGACCTATATTCTTAGCACTAGATTGCTAACTTTTTTTTTTTTTTTTGCCAGTCCTGGGCTTGAGCTCAGGGCCTGAGCACTGTCCTTGGACTTTCTCAAGGCTACAGCTCTACCACTTGAGCCTCAGCACCACTTCCAGTTTTTTTTTTTAACCCCCCTATGTATGTGGTACCAAGAAATCGAACCCGAGTCTTCATGCATGCTAGGCATGGACTCTACCACAAGGCCAAACTCCTGGTCCCTAGACTGTTAACTTTTAACATCCATTTCAAACTCTAAAATTCAATGATTTAAAAAAACAAGATCCTATTGGTCTCTTTTTCTCTCCCTACTGAATTCACATTTACACACGGAATAGATGCATAAGCTGAGAGAATTAACTGTTTTGTTTTCTCTTGCTTTTGTGTTCACATTGCTCTGTGTGTGTGTGTGTGTGTGTGTGTGTGTGTGTAGAGCTTGAACTCAGGGCTTGGATGTGTTGTACTTGAATTCTTGTGCTCTACCACAGATCCAGTTCCAGCTTTTCTGGTGGCAAACTGGAAATGAGAATCTCATGGACTGTCTTGCTTGGATAAACCACAATCCTCAGATCTTAGCCTGAGCAGCTAGGATTACAGGCATGAGCCTCTTTTCCCAGACTTCATACTGTTCTACCCCCCCCCCCCCGCCCCCAACTAGTACAATGTATAAAGTTTGTACTTGACCAACCAATTAACTTGGTCTTTAGTGAGTGTGTAAGAGCTGGGCTGAACAAGCTGCTCCAGCCAGTAAATTTTCATCTCAGTATGAAGTACAAAGATGAATTTATCTGCAGAAGTTCACTTAAATTATCCTTCTAAGACTACAAGCCATCTCAGTCCCAAAGGTGTTCGTTCCATGGTTTCCTTCTAAACCAACATTTATCTGATCAAAGAAATGTGGTGTGGTACTACATGTCAATAGTCACAACCCAGGGAGGCTGCAGCATGAGGATCATTAGTTCTATACTACATAGAATCTGTCTCAAAAAAAAAAAAAAGAAGATTTAAGTCTAAAAGAATTCCCTTACATAAAAATCAAACATATTTTATGTGACTTAAAATTTGTGTTTTTTTAACGTATTAAAACATTTCTAAATCTACTTTCTGCATAATTTAGGACTTGAAAAAGATTGATTCTAAAAACTTGATTTTATATTGGCTCCCTTCCCCCTCAAAAAGGAACACCTCTATGGGAGATTATGCAGAGTGTAGTTATCTGCATAGCAAAGTTATGGTGATGTTTATCTGGGCAGTTCTACCCGTGAGAACTCATAACAAAGCAGCTTTTCCAGTGCTCACAATGGACCCATATGAAGCAAGTGCAGGTGGGCATAAGAATGGAGAGGGAGTGTAAGAAGCCTGCTGGTGTTCCTATGGTTCCGGTGGGTTTGGCTGTGTGGTTAATAGTAGGGCAGGTGATGTCAAATAAACACCATTTGTCAGGTTGTTTATCACTGTGGACAAGGGAGGAAGAACATGTGAAGTTACACCGGGCTTTTTTTTTTTTTTAATTTTTATTTTTGGAAGTAAAAATACATTACTATGTGTGGTAACAAAGCACAAAAACATCTGTTACACTGGACTTAACCTTAGAAGAACAGAACAGGCCATCCTGTTCCATGGTTTCAGTCTGCTGAAGAGATTGGTGAGGAATGAGGGGAATCCCTGCCAGATGCTTTCCAGGATGGCTGATGGATTCTCTCCCACATTGGATGCCCAGAGTAAACCGGGTTGGATCTGATACCAGATGAAGGAGGGGAAGGAAGTGGGAGGAATAGTGTATGAGGGGGAGAACCTCTGGTTTAGGATTTAGGGATATGGTGGGGGGGGTTCATTAAGGAAACAGTTCCATTGAGTCCTCTGCAGAGAGCAGATTGGATTTCCTGCATTGCTGCTGGGCGGATGTGGGGGGATTTCCCATCTGCCTTGGTAAAGCTGGTCATCTAGAACCTGGTCCTGATCTCTGCTCCTTTTCTTGATTGCTGTCTCCTTGGAGACTTGATTTTGTCTCACAGACACATTGGATGGCGCCGCTTTCATTTATCTACTGAGGTGAGAGATGAGAAAGCTATCCCAGAGAAGTTTAGGGATTTCTTTTCACCAAGGTCAACAGTTGGCTAGTGACAGACCCAGGAACAAATTTCTTATTCTTTTTTAAAAATTCATATTATATTATTTTTATTATTACTTTAAAATATTTTTAATTATAAATTTCTTTGTAAAATATTTTTAATTATACATTTCTTTGTATCTTCCTTCTACCCCAGAAAAGAATTGTTAAAATATTTGTTGGGCAACATTATTTCATGGCTAAAATTTCCTTCGAGGGGCTGGGAATGTAGCCTACTGGTGGAGTGCTTACCTAGTATGTACCACATACACAGAAAAAAACTAGAAATGATGCTGTACTCAAGTGGCAATGCACTAGCCATCAGCAAAAAGTGTTCAAGGACAGTGCCCAGGCCCTCAGTTCGAGCCCCAGGACTGGCAAAAAAAAAAAATCCCTTTGAAATGAAATGAACAATATTACTTTGCAGTCCTGGGGAATCCATCCTAAGGCTTCTAGTATGATAGGCAATTTCTCTGACATTGAACTAAATGCTCACACAAAACATTTTAAAGTCTTTGTGTGTGTATGTGTGTGTGCATGTGTGCATGTGCATGTGTGTTGCCAGGGTTGGAGACAACACTCAGGACCTTGCATTCTTGCTTGGCTTTTTCACTTAAGGCAGGTACTCTACCACTTGAGCCAAATCTCTAGTTTTTGGGGTGGTTAATTGGAGACTACAGACTTTCCTGTCCACACTGCTTTGGAACCTCACATCTCAGCCTCCTGACTAGCTATGATTATAGGTTTAAGTCACCTGCACAGGGCTGAATGAGTAGTTCTTTGGCTGGGGGTAGTGTGGGTAGGGGCTCAGAGCGTTCAGTTCATAAGACTAGTGTGACATGCCATGATTAAGGTACAGCCACTCAAAAAAGAGATAGGTGCTGAGAGGGAAAATTAATCTTCTCACCAAATATCTGAATGGGCCACCAAGTAGCTATCCTTTTGATACTCTTAATTTAAGCCTTTTATGGACTTTAAGAACATAGAAGATGATGGACACTAGTGGCTCATGACTATAATCTTAGCTACTCAAGAGGCTGAGACATGAGGATCAAAGCCAAACCAGAAAGAGAAATCCTTGAGAGTCTTAGCTCTAGTTAGTCATCAAAAAGCTAGCTTTTTGGAGGTGTGGCTCTAGTGGTAGAGCACTAGCCTTGTGAAAAGCCTAAGGGAGAGTGCTCTGGCCCAGAGTTCAAGCCCCAGTATAGATGCATACACACACACAAAATAGATGCTACATCTTTGCATGTGGACCCAAAAAGGCTGCTTTCAGGAGTTCACCAGTCACCAGAGACCAGAGTATGAGGGATGAAGAGTAGAGAAAGGATTAGTGCTTGTAGGCATGCAATTCTATAGGAACAGAAGCATCTGGTGTCAGAGTCCAGCTTCTCATCATTGATGACTGTGGAGTCATCCTTGGGACCTGTCTGTCTAGGGGACTAGAGACAGACCTGCCAGAGCCTTTTTTGGCTCCCACACTGGCCTTGTGCCTCATCTGCTGGGACACCTGTGTCCTACTTCCAAACTCCTTTTTACACAGTCTTCGACTTGGATCCATAATCAAAGTAAACACAAGTTGTGGTCTGGAGGAAAAACCCATGGTTAACCAAATCATGGGTGGTAAGATCAAGGTCTTAGAAAATAGGGATTTAGTGAAAACTAGTAAAAATGGCATTAAATAGCTAGGCTTTAAGGCTTTAACCAGAAATAAGAGCTATGAAGCATTGGCTTCCAAAACACAATTGCTGGTGGTGAAAACCAGAGGTGGTAAATGTCCTTCCAAATTCCTGGCTGCCAGAGTGGCTGTAACTCATATATTTCCTTGGCTTAGAGTTCAATTTTTTTTTTCCTCTTGCATTCTTCCTTGCCTCATGATTGCACATCTTGGCAAATGCTTCTCTCTTTTTCACACATTAGCACAGAGCTCACAGTCATTTTTTTTTTTTCTTAGCCTGGTCTTCTGTCCTTCCATTTAGTGGGTGGGGTGTCAATGGGATTTCCTTTCAAGCCACAGATCCACCCATGTGGTCAACAGAAGCAAAGCTACAACAATTACCAGATTCTTTTGTTGAAAGAGGCCTCAAGTGAACCTAGCACCACTGAAAAGCCTCCGCTTTTATTATATACAAATCCAAACCACTTAAACTGGAGGCTACCTTCAGCCAGATCTTGATGAGTCCTTTGCCTGCCAAGGGATTTCTCTGAAATCATTGCCTCTCTCCAGGGCCATGGTTACTTACTGCCCAGGGGCTCTTTGTTAGAAGCATCTGGGGAGTGTTTTTGTAAAGACCTTGCGCTCCAGCTGCTTTCCTGATGTTTAATTGTAGCATCTTAAGTGGGACCAAAAGCATCAGTAGCTTCAAAGCTGCCAGCAATTCTAATAGATGGGTGAGGTCCAGTCCCTCAAATTCTTGTATCTCAGTCACCTAGAAGGCAGTTACATGACAGGTGTAGATCTTATTCCTTCGTTTCTACTTCAGTAGGCCCCGGGGTGGTACCAAGGGTTTGTTTTCCTACCAACGTCCAAGGGATGATATACTAGCTCCAGAAATGACCCTTTAGGAATAGAACCATGGCTCGTGGGCTACTTGGAGAGGGGTGACAATGTGGGAGGTACCTGCCCAGCTGCCAGTCTGTAAAAGGAACTGAATTGGTCAGGTTCTAGTGGCTAATTTTACCACTGCAATCCTAGCTACTCAGAAGGCTGACATCTAAGGATTGCAATTCAAAGCCAGCCCAGCCAGGAAAGCTTGTAAAGATTGTCATGTCCAGTGAGCCAGACAAAAGCTGGAAATGGGGCTGTGTAGCTCAAGTAGTAGAGCACTAGCCTTGAAAGAAAAAGCTCTGACCATATGAAATAATATTTATCAAAATAACTCCAGGAAGTGATAATGAGATTTTTTTGTCTTTTTCCTTGTTGCTGTTTTGGTTTTCTTTTCCTTTTGTCTTGTTGGTTTGTGTCTTAGGGAAAGAGAAGCCACAGAAATGGAGGGACAAATGAAGCAGACACTGTTGAAAATGAAGTGTACAATTTGTGGATAAGAGTGGGAGGGGAAAACTGGGAGAGAGCGAGGGAAAGGGTGACAGTGTCCCAAAAGAAACATACTCATTACCTGACTTATGTAACTGTAATCCCTCTGTACATCAACTTTATAATAACAGTAAAAATGTTTACAAAAAAGAAAAAATGGAAGTGGGGAGGGGAGGGAGGAAGGAAGGAAGGAAGGAAGGAAGCAAGCAAGCAAGCAAGCAAGCGAGCAAGCAAGCTAGCTAAAGAAGGGACAACTTGCAAGACCTGAGTTCAAGCCCCAAAAGAAAGAAAACTAGCTAGCTAAGCTAGCTAAAGAAGGAACAACTTGCAAGACCTGTGTTCAAGCCCTAGTATAGGCACACCCACAGAAGAAAAAGTCCACTAAATTATCATAAGACCTGTGACAGGTAGAACAAGCTGTTTCCCTCCCCCCGCCACCCCCCATGATTTCTTCCTGGAAGAGTAGCAGAAGAAACAGCAAATAAGAGGTCAAGTAGCTAGTATGACCAAACTGAAAGCCTTCTGGGGGAATAGGTCTGTGTCCTGCTTACTGGTGAATAGAATTGAATGCTGAGATGGCAACAGAGCTGGTAATAGCCGCCTCACTGTACCTTCCTCTATGTAGTGCTCAGCTTTTACTCTAATAAACACTGTCCAGGGTCTTACTGTTGGCCTGTCTGGGCTCCAGTGTGCCTCAGTTCAACACTACTTTGCCCTAGTAGGCCCTGTAAAATACTGTCTGAAACCTGATATATCTGTGATGCCTCGGCTTATATCAGCATCCTCTATTTGGGTGACTTTTATATTGCAAGTTGCATTACAGTTGTGTCTCTTTTGCCAAGAAACATTGCTGTCAGATAGGAATAAGGAACTAAGATTCTTGTGTACTGCCAAGAATCCAGCAGCTTCCCCTTCCCTCATGCTCTCACCCTACCTATGAGGGTGGCAAACGCCTTTTATCAATCAGGTGAGCTCTACTCGGGCCCTTTTATTTTTGTTTATAGTATGATTATTTTTGCTATTCCTAAGGCTTGAACTCAGGGCCTGGGCACTCTTCCTGGAGTTTTGTTTTGCTCAAGAGTAGTAGTGCTCTACCACTTGAGCCATGCAGCTCTACTTCCAGAATTTTAGAGATAAGTCTCAAGGACTTTCCTGCCTAGGCTGACATTGAACTATGATCTTCTTCAGCCTCCTAAGTAGATTAAGAAGTCATCAGGAGCCAGGCACTGGTGGCTCACACCTGCTAGGATTCTAGCTACTCAGGAGGCTGAGATCTGAGGATCATGGTTCAAAGCCAGCCCGGGCATGAAAGTCCATAAGGGTCCAATTAATTACCAGAAAACTGGAAATGGCACTGTGGCTCTAACTGGTAGAGCACAAGCCTTGAGCTATACAACAGCAACAACAAAAGAAGCCATCAGTTATTACATAACAAGCTCTACCTAAACATGTCATTATATCATTAGGATACTCTGGAGCTAAACCTCTGCTCTGGGCTTAGCTGGTGACTTCAAATCTCACCTGGTCAGCCTCAATTCCTGTAATCAGTTTGGGACCTAGGCAGGAGGCCTCAGTCTCCACAGTCTTCCCTTCTTCCTTCAGTAGTCCTGCTAGGCTTTTCTTACACTGGAGCTCATGGTTGAGGCTGGAATTCCTACATGACTGCTAGATTCTGGTAGTCAAAGCAAGTCCAGCCCAGATTTCAGGGGTGGGCCTGCTGATCTGATGGGCGGAGAGGCTCTGTGGGGTGACTGTGTTTCCAAGGTTTGCCACCTACCACTGTCTAACACTTCTTTGTGATTCAGTCTAACTCTTAGGATAGTATAGTGACTAGTAAATAACATTTAACACTTGTTAATAAGTGCTAAATAATGCCTTGACCCTTTTCCTTTCTGGCAGTTTCTGGTCAGGGGAAGCACTTCCCCTTCATAAATCTTTCATTTAGGCACACAGGCTACAAACCTTGGGACAGTAGCCTCTTAGGGGCTACCTTGAATGGCAGCAGTAAAGTGGCAATCAAACCCCAGAATCTTAAGTCTGGGCATCTATGCAGTGTCTTGGGGGCTCCTCTCATGAGGCTGCTGATCCAGCTCTTCTTTCTGGAGGATGTAATAAGACAACCTTTGGGATAGGGAAGGAAAATAAAGGAGCCAGATAGGTGTTGGCTGACCCAGGCACTTTGACTTACTTGTCACTGCAGGTAGGCGAGGTACTTGGAACCATTAAGAAAATAAGTAAATGAAATCCTTGCTGTGTAAAGATGCAATGATTGAAATCTGCTATTAGAGTCTATAAACTTCCCTCCTCACCGCACATGACAGCTTGATGGCAAAGCAGAGGAGAAAAGAGAATGTGGGGGAGGAAGAGTTTGCTGGACTTTCCTGGTTGTCAAAGCCAGCCTGTCCTTGGAGGTTTGCCATCCCTAAGGAATGTGAGAAGCCACTGCTACTCTGGCTTAAGGCGGCCCTGGGAGATTCCACTGTTGTATGTTGCAGGCATGGTCAGAGCTCCATGAAGACAGAAATATAATCATGTGGATTTCCTTATAGATATTCAAGAGCTTTCCCAAAGCCCATCAGATTCGAATCTCCCAAAGCCATTAAGAACATGGATTTATGTAGACTTCCAAAATTTAGTCCTAGGTATGCCTTATGAATTTGCTCAGATGGCAAAGGAGGACAGAACAGGCCGAGACCCAGCATCTGATTCTAGAGAAGTTCTCATCAGGCAGGTCCTGACAGGCAGTTTCTAGGAATTACGAATCAGCTTTGTGCCCTGTCTACACCCAGCACTCTACACCTGAGGTGTAGATATTTTCTGAAGTGAACCAGAACATCTGAGGAAGGAGTCCCCCCACACCCCCAGAAGTTCATGCAACCCATGGAGAGATGCTCAGTGGGTCAGAGGGACCAGGACATCCAGACTGTCCCCAGGGATCTGGAAGAATTAGACACAGGGCAGCAGAGGCATTGTCTGGTAGCTCCCCCAAGGCCCTGGGTAACAATCCAACATGTGCACGTAAAAACATTCTAACTGTCTGTGGTTGTACAAAGGGTTTCAATATAGTGCAGAAATGAATATAGCTGAGCAGGTGTCCTTATCAAAGGGTTTCAACATAATGTGTCAACATATGAGTGCAATGCATCTTGATCAATGTCATTCTTTCTAGCGTTCTCCATCTCTCCCACCCTCATCCATCCTCTCAGTTTTCCTAGTTCCATTTTTGACTTATATACGTAGAATATTGTGACTACATTCTTCTTTTCTTCCTTTTTTCATTCATCTACTCCCTCCCCTTGATCTTACCCCTTGATCCTCAAGTTTTAGCTTCCTAGTGTTTGTGTATGAGTGCACACACACACACACACACACACACACACACACACACACACACACGTACATGTGCATATGCCTGAGCCTTTTTTGCGTAAGACTAGCACTCTACCACTTATAGTCCATTTTTAGCTATTTATTGTTAATTGGAAATAAGAGGCTCATGGACTTTTCTGCCCAGGCTAGCTTTGATCTACAATCCTCATATCTCAGCCTCTTGAGTAGCTAGGATTACAGTTATTAACCATAAGCACCTGGGGCCTTGTATTTACTTTTGTTAGACTGTGAACTAGTGATTTAAACAACTATGAACTAGTGATTTAAACAACTATCCACTGTGGGTATGTTAACTCCAATGACTGGAAACCCTGAGGCTGAGGACAAATTGATAACTTGCTGAGAGCTACCCATTTGAATAGCCAAGCCAAGAACTTAAACGTAGGTTTAAGTTATTTTGAAATTGGTGTTTCTTCTACCAGTCTTTACTTAAAATAACTTGAATGGGAAAAACCAAAACCAAACCAAACGAAACAAACAAACAAACAAAAAAACCAGACATAATCAGTGAGATCTGTGAGAAAAGTACTGTCCAAGGGCTCTTTTCACATTTCTTTTCAGTGTAGGATGGCCATACTTCAGGCTTTGATTTCCTTGTAGAGTGGAGAGTCCTTCCTTGTTTGACAGCAAAACTAGAAGGTGTGTGTGTGTGATGCTGGGTTTAGAACCCATGCCCTGTTCTACAGAATGCTGCCAGCCCTGTTGCTACTTAGGTCTCCTCTTCCTCCTCTGTTCTTTCCCATAGTCCTGTAAGCAGAAGGTTTTTTGTTGTTTTTGCTAGTCCTGGGACATGAACTCAGGGCCTGAGCACTGTCCTTGGGCTTTCTCAAGGTTAGAGCTCTCCTACTTGAGCCACAGCTCCACTTCTGGCCTTTTTTTGATGTATGTGGTGCTGAGGAATTGAACCTTGGTCTTCCTGCATGCTAGGCCAAACTCCCAGCCCAAGAGAAGGTTTTTTACCTTTTTTTTTCTTGAAACAAATGAATTTCTAGATTGTATATGCTGAAATCTGAGGGTTCAATCCTGCCACCTATTGAGGAGCTCTCTCTTGCTTCAAGGAAATATCTGGAATGTATGTGGCCAAAGTAGTTCTGCACCTCAGAGAGAAAAATTACGTAAAGTGGTGGTAGGAATCCTACTTGATGTTTAAGATTGTTTTCTTCTCCTAAGTCAGCATGAGAGAAACCAAAATAATATGGAGACAGATGAAAAGTCAGCCATATATTAGAAAGCTATTTTCAATAGCATTCCATCTATAATTAATGGTGTTGTTTTCTTTGGGGAAAACATTAACTGTTTGGTTTTTTTTTTCCACTTCATGTCTCCTGCTGGACCAGATTTTGTTGTTTTGTTTTGAAACCTTCAGGATTTTCTCTGTAGAGATTCTATGAAAACTAGAAAATAAATATGTAGATTCTGAGTAGTTGTATTGACTTAGAGTAGACTTGAAATAACAATAATTTGAGGTTTTTTTCTTTAAGTCTGGGGAGTATTTGACTGACATACATTGTTGATGTGTAAATGGAGAGCAACTTGGCATTCAAACCCAGCCCCCCACTTCTGTCTTTAGGACTAATAAATGGAAAGCACCCTTTGAAGGGGATTTGTCCCACCAATCATTTAGAAACAAATGGAAAAAGTGAGAAATTACCACGCATGCTGTTTTAGGAATTTCAATTTCTTTTTTGAACTAAAACATTTAGTAATTCTATTACTATCTAGATGTCTTTTTTTGTCCTTTTTCTTTCTTTCATCCTTTTTCTTTCTTTCGTCCTTTTTTTGTGGGTCATGGGTTTTGAACTCTGGGCCTGGGCATTCTCTCTGAGCTCTTCAGCTCAAAGCTACCACCGTACCCCTTGAGCTTCAGCCCCAATTCCCATTTTCTAGTGCTTTATAGGAGATTAGAGTTTCAAGTTCTTTAGTTCCCCGGCTGGCTTTGAATCTCAATCCTCAGATCTCAGCCTCCTGAGTAGCTAGGATTACAGGCGTGAGCCACTGTGCCCGGCAAGTTAGCTTTCTTTTTTAAGGGGTAATAAAAATTGAAAATGTAGAAGTTGGTTTTTGTTGGGGTATTATTGTTGATGTTATTATTATTGAAGTGCTGGGGATTGAACTAAGGGCATCAACACTTGCTAGTCAAGTGCTCTACCAGTTGAGCTACCCTTCCAGGCACTTTTTACATTGATTATTTCAAGGTATGTTCTTGCTTCTATTCCTAGGCAAGCCTGGGCTGTGATCCTCCTGTTTGTGTCTTCTCAGGTTGCTAGGGTTGACAAGTATGTATCATTGAGTTTTTTTATTTAAGTCTTATCCTCTTATCTCTTGAGCTATACTTCTGCTTTTGCTAGCTTATTGGAGATAAAAGTGTCTCACAGACTTTTCTGCCTGGGCTATCTTTAGACTGAGATTCCCAGATTTCAGCCATGCTGAATAATTAGAACTTTGAATAAGTGTTACTATTTTATGAAAGGTTTTCAGTGATTTATTTTTAAACTCCAGGTGAACACTTAGTGAACTTGTAACTCCATATACAAAAATGTATCCATTAAACACAAGGTATACCTAATGTGGAGGAGATCTCTATTTGCTGGCTTATGTTATCTTGTAGATTTCTAGGCATTTTCTATTCAGGCTATCTTGTAGATTTCTATTCTCCTTCTAAATGACATCTTTTTTTTTTAAGGATTCAGCTTTGGCCTGAAAGCCCATCTTGGCAACTGTGAGTCTGGTATAGTACCTTGCATAAAGTAGTCCCTCAGTAATCTTGGCTGGACTGGTAATGTATTGTCAGCCGTACTGGGTCCGAAGAGTCCCTTAAAGGAGTCATTGCTCCATGTTGGCATGCCTGTATGTATGTGTAAGTGGAAGAGAGTGACAAAAATGTTCCATAAATTATCTGCAACTGGCCATAATACTTCCACGGGCAGGGGTGAGGATAATTTACAGAAATAAAGTTATAAGTACAGAAATGAAAGTGACTCTAAAGTCTTCGATGGGGGCCTCAATACCACTTACTGAAGGGAGTGGTATTTCAGTACATTATTTCTTTTTAAAATTAAGATGCTTGAGGCAAAAAAGCCTCTGTTTGTGATAGATCGTGTTTCCTTCCAGAATCTTGACTCTCAGCACAGCTTGTACAACATGAATTCCATCTAAGGCAAGACTTAAGAGAAAGTAAGTGTGCAAACATCTTAGGAAGGCACAGCTATTGACACATATTTGAGGAAAATGTGAAAATCAAAAGGATCTAGATTTATAAAGAACAGTCTAGCTAGGCACGGGTGGCTTATATACCTGCAATCCTAGCTACTCAGGAGGCTGAGATCCAAGGATTGTGGTTTGAAGCCAGCTTGGGCAGGAAAGCCCATAAGACTTTTATCTCCAACTAACCACCAAAAAGCCAGAAGTGGAGCTATGGTTCAAGTGGTAAAGTATTATCCTTGAGCAAAACAAGCCTAGTGAGAGCACCCAGGCCCCGAGTTTAAGCTTCAGCACCAACTCACCCTCAAAAAGAGTTCAGTTAACATGTCCATCTCAGTTGTCTAAGCATGATTATAATCACGAGACTAGATGTAATGAAGAGGAATTTATTTTTCAAATTGTTTAATTTAGAAGGCAACTGATTTTGACAGTAGACACGGTGGTGTAAAACAGTGTTGTATGAGGTTAGAACGAGTCTAAACTGCTATAGTTACTTCTACAATGTGATTATATTATTGTGAGTAACATGCACATTCTGATCATGTAAACAGAGCTTGTATGTATTAGTTATAAACACAAAGATCCTCTTGGCTTTCTTCTTAGTAAATCTAAAGCATCTCCTTGATATAAGAAAAACGTTTTCTATGGAATCTGGACTTCATAAACTCTATCAAAAGAGATTGAAAATTAACAAAGGAATTTTTATCACACTCAGCCTTACAATCATGCCTCTCTTTTTCCTTTCTTACACTTTTTCTTAGTTTTGTTTTGTTTTTGACAGTCTTGTTGAGTAGCCCAGACTGGCCTGGAACTTATAACATAGCCCAAGATAGCCTTGAATGTTTCATCTTCCAGGCTCAATCTATGAATTTCTGAGATCAGCTTCAATTTCATTTGACTTGGGATACAGAGACCAAGAAGATCATGAGACTTGTCTCAATAAATAAGCTAGTGTGGTAGCATACATCTATAGTTCTAGCTTTGTGGAAGCATAGATTGTGATGCAAGGCTGGTCCTGAGCAAAATTGTGAATCTTCATTTGTAAAATAAATCAGAAAAAAAAGTGGGAAACTAGGAGTATGGCTCAAGTGCTGAACACATGTCAATCTAGTGTGATGCACTGAGCTTAATCCCCAGTATCCCTGGCCCCCTCCCTCCAAAAAAAAAAAAGAAAAAATATTTATTTCTATGAAGACAAGGGTTACACTTTCAGTCTTGTGTATATTATGTTGTTTACTAAGACCACACCAGTACTAAAGAATCAATTATGTTATCTTTTTTTGCCAGGGGGCTTGAACTCAGGGCCCAGACACTGTCCTTGAGCATTTTCAAGGCTAGAGCTCTAGCACTTGAGCCACAGCACCACTTCCAGCTTTTTCTATGTATGTGGTATTGAGGAATCAAACCCTGGGTCTTCGTGCATGCTAGGCAAGCACTCTACCACTAGGCCAAACTCATGACCCCACATTATCTTTTTTTCTAAATGTTTGTGATGTAAAAATGCAAATGTTCTAGTTTGAACGACAGCTTGAATGTTCCGCTTGAACGACAGCATAATATTGCTGGGGGTTATGAACGATCCTATTAGACATGACAAAAGAATCCAGTTTTCCCTGAGTTCTGAACAGTATGGAGGAGAAGAGAATAATAGGTCCAGGAGAGCATGCTTCAAATGGAGCAGCTTCTAGCTATATGTGTGTGTGTGTGTGTGTGTGTGCGTGCGTGTGCATGTATGTATATATGTGTCTATGTCCATACTGATGCTTGAATTCATGGCAGCAGGTGCTAACTTAGCTAGAGTTCTACCAGCCTAGATAGAGTTCTACCAGTGGGGACATACCTGCATTTCTAGCTTTTTTCTGGTTAGTTGGAGATAAGAATCTCAGACTTTTGCTGGTTGCTGTGGCTCATGCCTATAATCCTAGCTACTCAGGAGGCTGAGATCTGAGGATTCAAAGCCAGCCATGGCACAAAAGATCGTGAAACTCTTATCTCCAATTAATCACTTGGAAAAAAGTAGAGCTGTAGCTCCTTGGTTAGGGCTGTAGCTTTGAGCTGAAGAGCCCTGGGACAATGCCCTGGTCTAGGGGCACAGGCCCAGTATTCAAGCCCCATGGCCCACAAAAAAGAAAAAAGAAAAAAAAAACAAACCTCTGACTTTTCTGCCTAGGCTGGGTTCAAACCACCATCTTCAAATCTCAGCCTCCTATGTTGCTAGGATTACAGGCATGGGCCACCAGTGCCCAGAACCTTCTTACTATTGATAGAGAAACCAGAGATGATGTGTCTAAGACAACCTCACCTCTGTGTTTGGGGACCTCAGAAGCATTTGTTCCATTCCCAGGCCTTTGCACAAGATGAAGCTCTCCAGATTTCTCTGCTGAATGTCTTCAGGTTACTTGATGACAACCAGTAGTTGTAGTATCGTGTATCCTGTCACCCAGAGAGTGACCTATGTTCCATGTAGCTCAATGTCCTGACATGTTACAGAGAAACAAAACAACCCTCCTGTGGAGGAGGGGTTTGAATCCAGTCAGTAAAAGAACATCAGTGTGTCTGGAGAGCATTTGAGCATCCCTTTGGTCAGCAGATTTCTCCTGGGCCAATCTCAATTAACTCAGAAGTTACATGAAAGGGAGTCATGCATGGCTCCAGGACATTCAGAAGGGTAAGTTTCTGATGGCAGTTGGTAACAGGCCTCGTGAATGTGCCCTGTTCAAGTGTGGCCCTCCAAGAAGCCAGTCAAGTAAAGCGTTCCAAGGGGTACACTGAGAACATGTCCCTCCCAGGGTGTGTGTATAGTTAGATCATTGTCCTGGTAAATATTTTAACATGTGTACATGTTTCCCTTTGAAATAATGTTGATAAAGTCGAAAAAAATGGATGGATGGATGGATGGACATACATACATACGGTGTACCAGTTCTGGTCATTTTAGACATCACCACTTCAAGCGTAAACACTTAACATCTTGTGTATGAGCTACAAATCTATGTGTGGGTTTTACTGACTACAGGAAACATGTAAGTTGTAGAGTGGACAAGTCCTAGGTTCTATCTTTAGCAGTGCACATACCAATTGTCATGCAATTTCCTGTGGTCATCACATCTATCTAGTCTGTTGGCAGATAAGATCTCTGGTCTTTCTCCATCGTTCTAGAAATGAAAGTGTGTTTTCAGTGTCTTCACTGTGTCTTTGTCACCTTAGCCAGTGCCTGTGTCTTCACTCAGTGTACTTCCAATCAATATACTCAGTTATATTATTCATATTATGCAGGCAGAAAATACACAAGCCAGGTTCCAGTGACTCATGCTTATAATCTTAGCTATTCAGGAGAGAGAGTGAGGATCAGAGGTTGAAGCTAGTCCAGACAGGAAAGTCCATGAAACTTAACTTCAATTACCTACCAAAAAGGAAGACGTGGAGGTGTGTCTCAAGTGTTAGAGCACTAGCCTTGAGCACAAAATCTTACTGGCAACAATAATGTCCTGAGCTCAAACCACACACACACACACACACACACACACACACACACACACACACACACACACACACACACACACACACACACACACACACACACACACACACACACACACACACACACACACACACACACACACACACACACACACACACACACACACACACACACACACACACACACACACACACACACACACACACACACACACACTGTCCTGAGCTCAAACCACACACACACACACACACACACACACACACACACACACCTGAGAAACATGACACAGTTAAAAACCCAGATTTAGTAGTAGATTTTACTTAGTGCAGTGTAGAAATTAATATCACAAATAGGAATGTTGGTGGTTTCACATTCTTCACCTCTTAACCACCAACCAAAAAGATTCTTTCTGTGAGATTTAAGGTAGGGTAGGAGCTTTTACTAAGGTTCATATTGAAGAAGAGACCTTTTACTTTGAATTATGTTTAATTAACCTCACACAACCTTGGTAAACGGCTCATAGTCTTTCGTTCAAATTTTAGAAACATGAGACTTAGGGAATTATATTTAGATAAAGAAGCCATTTATCATGTAGGATTAGGTCTTATTGAAAACACAGTCTGCAAAATGAAAGACAGATGCTTCTTGTTGGACATAAATCTATTATCCAAAGCTCTGACTTTAAAACAAATTCAAAATCACTAACTTTAATAGAAAAGGAAACTCTAGTAAATTCCTTCAGAGCAACCTACTTGTCAATATCACGCAGATTGTTAAATCCTAGTTAAATCAGTCAAATTCAGAATATGTGCCTTTAGAAATCATTTTAAATTAACAGTTAACACTGTATTTAGGTGGATAGCAAAATCGCTTGTAAAACTTCACAAATGAGTGACATCACTAAAAACAAAGGAAAAATGATTTCTCTAAATTTGACTCTTCTAAAATGTTTTTCCAGTCTTGGAGCTTGAACTCAAGGCCTGAGCACCATCCTTGGGCTTTCTCAAGGCTATCACTCTGCCACCTGAGCCACAACACCGCTTCTGGCCTTTTCTGTGTATGTGGTACTGAGGAATCAATCCCAGGGCTTCATGCCTGCTAGGCAGATATTCTACCACTAGGCTATACTCCTGGGACTGAGCTTCCTAAATTTTTTGTTGTTGGTGGTGGTCTTGGGGCTTGAACTCTGGGCCTGGGTGCTGTCCCTGAGCCTTTAGCTCAAGGCTACTGCCCTATCCCTTGAGCCACAGAGCCACTTACAGTTTCCTAGTGGTTAATTGAAGATAAGAGTCTCATAGACTTTAGTGCCCGGGATGGCTTTGAATCACGATCCTCAGATCTCAGCCTCATGAGTAGTTAGGATTACAGGTGTGAGCCACTATACCTGGCACCTAAAATCTTAAGATAGAAAACAAGTAGTGTAAAGAGCTCATACCCATGGTCAGATGCAGCCATAGATGCTGAAATAGTTCAGTGCTCCGGCTTCAATATAAGTCTGGGGTCACTTCAGTAATAACTTGTCCACTCCTCTGAGAGACAATTGACTTCTGTGGGAAACAGAATACACAAATGTAACCATAGGAGATCACAATACTGATACCTTTACTGTGTTTTTAGTATTTAGAATTATACACTCACCTGTCCCTCACCCCCAAAATCCACACTCCATTAATCCTCCTCTACCCTGGCAACTTCCCTTCTCCCTTTTGTTTTTCTGAGACAATCCTTGCTGTCTGCCAATCCTCCAGGCATAGTCCCATAGGTACTGGGATTATAGGCATGTATCACCATACCTGACTTCTAATTTCTATGGATTTATGTATTTTGGATATCTTATACAAATGGACTCATATAAGATGTAGCCTTTAATGACTGGCTTTTATTTAGTATGGTGTTATTTGTTTCTTGTTAAATTAAAAAACATTTATGCTAGTCTTGGGGTCAGGGAATGGATGCTATCCCTGAGCTTTTTCCACTCAAGGTTGGCCCTCTATACCACTTGAGCCACAGCTCCATTTCTGGCGTTTTTGTTGTTGTTTAATTGGAGATAAGTTTCATGGACTTTTCTGCCCAGACTGGCTTTGTACTGCAATCTTCAGATCTCCGCTGACTGAGCAGGCATGAGCCGTCTATGCCTAATGAGTGTAGTGTTTTTAAATAATAAAAATTTCCTTTCTTATAACTCTGGAAGATGAACACTAAGATGGTGCTGCTGACATGCAGCATTTTCCCCAAGTCTCTCTGGGTAGCAGATGCTCACTTTCACTGATCTTTCTTTAAGCATGCATTGGCACAGTGTTCCAGGGTTCTTCTGTGTGACAGTACAGGTCTGTTCAATGTTCCTTGTAATGGTCAAACAATAATCCATTGTATGGCTTTATCTAACCCAGTTGATGGAATACGGGGTTGTTCCCACTTTTGGAAAAGTATATGTATTGTTATGTGTGTGTATGTGTGTTTGTTTCTGTTTTCTTTTGTAGTTATATCGGCATGCAATTGCTGAATGATGATGCTTAATATATGGTTAACTCTGCCCATCTAAGGAGCTCTTGCCCTGTTTTCCAAAGTCTCTGCATCATTTTAAAATCATACCTACAATATCTGAGGATTCTAATATTTCTATCAACATTCATTATTGCTTTTGTTGAAGCTATCCAATTGGCATGAAATAGCATCTGAATGTGTGCATAGGGGTGTGTGTGTGTGTGTGTTATGTGTTGATACTGGGGCTTGAACTCAGGGCTTAAGGTTCCGTCCCTGAGCTTTTTTCCCCCTTGGGTTTGGTGTTTTACCACTTGAGTCACAGCTCCACTTCTGGCTTTTTGCTGGTTAATTAAAGATGAAGGTCTCACAAACTTTTCATACCCAGCTGGCTTCAAACTGCAGTCTTCCAATATCAGCCTCCTGAGTAGCTAGAATTATAGGTGTGAGCCACCAGCGCCCAGTTCATTAAGGTTTTGATTTCCTTTTTCTGTTCTTTTCATATTCTCTTTGGGAAACTATCTATTGAACTCCTTAAGTTTAAAAAATGGGACTGTCTTTTCATCAACCATAATTTTTTTCACAATCAGATGTCTGACTTGTCACAATCATTAATCAAAATGTACATCAGATTCAGAATTTTGAGACTGGAAGGGATTAGGCAGATCAAAGTCTCACCTCCTGTGTTGACAGATGAGGAATCTGAGACTCAAAGTGTTTTTATCCTGGCTACATAGCAGGACTCTTTAAGAGCAGAGCTGGGAGAGATGAATGGCTAAAAATGAAGAAACAGATGTTTCATGATTTATGCAGTTGTATGTTGCTTAATAACAGGGCTACATTCTGTGAAATTTATAAGGCAGATTCCTTGTACAAACAGCATAGTGTGTGTGCCCAACAGAAGACAGCCATGACATCACCAAGCTTCTGGGACCACCATCACTTAAGTACAGTGCTGTTCAACAAAGTACAGTTGCTGTATTTGGCTAAAAATTCTAACAGAAAATAATCTTTTAATTTCAACACAATAGAGCCTCATGCTAACATCTAGTAGAAAAAACTAAGGGATTGTGTTGAAGTAGCACAGGGCAAGTTAGAATCCTATTTTTATTTAAATCAATGCCATTGGCAGTTTTCTAAAGACATTTTTAGTTCATCCTTATGTAAGAGTATTTTATTTTACTATTTTTGCTGATAGTGGGCTTTAACTCAGGTCATAGATGCTGTCCTTGAGCTTCTTTTTTTTCATATTTTTTTATTGTAATTAACAGAGGGGTTACAGTTATATTTGCCAGGTAGAAGGAGCATTACTTCACACACATTGATACCCCTTCTCATGCTTTTTTTTTTTTTTTTTTTTTGCAGTCCTGGGCTTGAGCTCAGGGCCTGAGCACTGTCCTTGGACTTTTTCAAGGCTAGAGCTCTACCACTTGAGCCTCAGCACCACTTCCGGCTTTTTTTCTATATGTGGTACCGAGGAATCGAACCTGGGTCTTCATGCATGCTAGGCAAGCACTTTAACCACTAGGCCAAACTCCCGGCCCCCCTTCTCATGTTTTTGTCCCCATTTACTTTCCCTGCCACCTTGAGCTTCTTTTGCTTAAGCTAGTGCTCTACCACTTGAACCACCACTTCCAGTGTTTTTTTTTTTTTAATATTGTAGATAAACATCTGGGCTTTCTGGCCCAGGTTAACTTCGAACTGTAATCTTCAGATCTCAGCCTCTTGAGTAGCTAGGATTACCGATGTGAGCTACCAGTGCCTAGCATTATTATTTTGAATCTTAAAAATAATAGCCAAGGCCAGGAATGGTGGCTCATGCCTGTAACCCTAGCTACTTAGGAGGCTAAGATCTGAGGATCAAGGTTCAAAGCCAGCCCAGGTACTAAAGTCTGTGGGATTCTTATCTTCAATTAACCACTAGAAAAGCAGAAGTGGTTCTGTGGCTCAAGAGATAGGGTGGTAACTTTGAGCTAAAGAGCTCAGGGATATTGCCCAGGCCCAGAGTCCAAGCCTCATGACTGACCAAAAAAAAAAAAAAAAAAAAAGCAAAGCCAGACATTAGTAGATGATGCCTATAATCCTACTGACTTAGAAAGCTGACATCAGAGAATGGTGGTTTTATGTCAGATAGGTCAGAAAAGTACTTGACTCTTATCTCTAATTAACGCCCCCCCCCCCAGATAAAAGCCAAAGATAGAGCTGTGCTTCAAGTGGTAGAGCACCTGCCTTGAGTGGAAAAAGCTAAGGGTCAGTGTCCAGGGCCAGATGTCAAGCCTCAGCACCCACATGCACACACATGCGCGCGCGTGCACACACACACACACACACACACACACACACACACACACACACACACACACACACAAGATTCCATTTGGCCTAATGAAATTAAGTGGATGGAAGGCAGACATTTGGCATATAGAGAAAGTGAATTGAGATTTTTATTAGTTGTAATGGTCATGGGGCTTGAACTTGGACTGGGCGCTGTCCCTGAGCTCTTTAGCTCAAGGTCTACCCTTGAGCCAAGCTCCACTTCCCATTTTTTAGAGGTTTTCTAGAGGTTAATTGGAGATGAGTCTCAGGTCCTTTTGTGCCTGGACTGGCTTTGAACCTTGATCCTCAGATCTCAGCCTCCAGCATAGCTAGGCATAAGCCACCTCGCTATGCCCATTAGTTGTAAAATTTGACACTCTATTGGAAAATGTAGAGCAGAAACACCATTGAAAAAAACCCAAAGTACCTGTAAGAACATTTTCTCTCTCTCTCTCTCTTTTTAATACTATTAGCCAGACTGCTTAACCTTAACAGTTCTAACAAAGAAGTTGGCAAGAAAGGCCTTAAAATCTGTAGCGAGGGTTTTTGTTTTGTTCTATTATTGTGCTAAACACCACTTTTCCTGATATAAAACATCTTTATCCCCTACTAAGTCTACTGTAGTTGACTTGGAGAGAAAGGAGGGAATGGCTGTTTAAATCAGAGTTCTATTGTGACAAAAAGTGGAAAATTTGGATACCCACCCAAGCTTTACAATGAGGGAATCATTGTTAACTTAAGGCAGGCACTCCACCCTTGAAATGGAAATACCCTGTGGATGGGTTCTCTCCATGGGCCCTACTGGCTTATGGGTATATGCATATGTGTATCTTTATATGCATTGCTAATAAGAGTTTCTGATGGGTAGTGAAAATGCTAGTTAACTAGTCATTACTCAGGCAGACATAGAGATTCAATTGTCTCAAAGAAGTGTGATTTGAATGCATTTGAGAAATAAATATTTTGCTTTCCTTTTTCCTTATTAGTTTTCCTGTTAAACTATAGGGTTGGCATTTCCATTAATCTTTTTTTTTCTTGTGAGAATGTCCTCACCCCACCCTGGCTGGTCTGGAACTCACTGTCCTGCCTCATCCTCTTAAGTGTTGGAATTATGTGTATAAATTAACCTCTATTGATTTGCACTTATCTTTATGAGATCCTAGTTTCTTATAGGTACTCAGGAATATAATTTTCTTATTCAAATATTTTCTTACACTTGTCGTTATATTTACTCTTTACTTGTCTTAATTAACTACTTTTGCTAGCTTTCTTATTCCTAGCTTTTCTTCCAAGTACAAAGGTCATTGCTGTTAGTGGTTCCCTCCAGAGTCTTTGAACTACTCTGTTAGGTTATCTTTAGGTCAGACCCATGGAGTGAGAAGGGAAGACAGGAACTTGTGGTGGGATTTACCTTAAAGGACCTTCTAAACACCATTCCTCTCACAGCAGGGTGTGGCACAGGCCAGGCCAAGGTTACAGGTTCTCCTCCATGAAGGTTAAAAAAAAACTCACTTTCTGAGAAAGCTTCTTGGAGGAACCCTGTTTTCCAAGACTCTTGCTACTTTCCATTCACTTTCAAATAAGTCTACTCTGTTTGCTGGGGGGTGCGGTGGGGTGGGGCAGAGAGATTGATCTCCTTTAGAAATCTATCATGAATGTGGAGGTTTTGCCCTGCCATCTCTTAAATAGGAGCCTCCATCTGCTCCATGGAGGCCACAGACAGATAGGAATATAAGCAATGCCAGAATTTTCCGCAGGAACCGGTACTGGAGCTTTGCCAGCATAGGAACCATTGTTCCGTTAAAACTCTGGAGTTGTACTGGAAAAGCAGAAACTATTTTGATGTAGAAAGTTTTCAGAACAAGAGATATCAATTGCTGGCTGTGTGTCCAGGAAAAACAACTCACTTGGACCACTGATTTTGATCTGACACTCTGCATCAGAAATAGTGAGCAAAGTATAAAATGTGTCCCTGGGTATCTGAGTTTCTAGTTGATGGAAAATTTTTACTTATATGAAATGGTGATTTTAATGTGTGAGCTACCACTCAGTAATTTTATATCATAATGAATTATCTATAAAAGTCACTTTTAAGATATTAATCTGGGAAGGGTGAAGGAAGAAGTGACATTGTCTGAAACGAAATGTATTCTTTACCTGACTTATGTAACTGTAACACCTCTGAACATTACCTTTATAATAACAGTAGCTCATGCCTGTAATCCTAAAGACTCAAGAGGCTGAGACCTGAGGGTCATGATCCTGGGCAGTCTGTGACACTCCAAGAAACTACTCAGAAAAAGCTGGATGTCATGCTGTGGCCCAAGTAGTAGAGTGCTAGCCTTAGGCATAAAGAGGCTGAGGGACAGTGCCCAGGCCCTGAGTTCAAGCCCCAAGATCAGCAAAAAAATAAAAATAAACATAAATTAATGTAACTAGGAAGTGGAAGCATGTTTTAGGGAGGTTGAAGGGTGGGTCCAGGAATGGAGGGAGGAAGGATGAGCAAATATAGTCATTATATTACAATATGTAAAAAATGAACCTATATACCTTGAGGGTAACACAGAAGGAGAAAAATGGGGGAGAATGAAGGAAGGTGACTCTGACTAAGAAACATTGTTCTCATAACTTGAGTTACAGAATTGCAACTTCTCTGTACAATACATAATAAAAATGATTAATCTGTGTCATTAGCAATAGCAAAACAAAAAACATGTAGTCAAGTGTAGGTCGCTTATATCTGCAGTATTAGCTACTCTACAGGCTGAGATCTAAGGAAAGAGGTTCAAGAGAGCCAAGCCAGACAAATTCCATGTCCGACGAACCAGTAAAAAGCCAGAGTAGACATGTGGCTCAAGTGGTAGAGCATCTTCTTGAATGAAAAAGCTAAAGGACAGTGCCTAGGCCCTGAGTTCAAGACTAGACACACACCCCCCAAAACAAAAGTAAAGAAAGGAGGCTCAATCACTAAGGACCTTTAGCCCAAAGAATCCTATAGAATCTCTCTGACTGGGACAGTCAGACTAGAAGATTAGACATCCATGAGCATCAAGCCCTAGGTCATGTTTCATAGATGATAGAACTTGGGCTGGAGGGAGACAAGACTTGTGCAGAGTCACACAGTGGGTAGCTAGGATAGACAGCATTAGCAAGTTGTGTACAACGTGTTTCTCGCTGCTTCCCATGCCATGTGCTTGTCAAGTGTCACGTAAAAGTGAACAGATAAAATTCCCTTTTACTGTACCACTCTAGAAGGAACTCAAGAGTTTATGTAAGATGGACCAAGTAGCTTCTAAAACTGACTCTGATTCTAAAATTAGTTTTCCAAATGAGGAAACTAGTTCAGAAAGGAAAATGACTAGACCAAAATCTTGCTTAAGCAGTGACTCAGTTAAGAATTTAGAGAAATGTCCATACTCTTTCCTTTTCCACTGTGGTTCTGGAGCTTCAAGCTCAAAATTCTTGCTTCTCAGTGGGTGTTGTACCACTCGAGCTACACCTCCAACCCAGATTTTTGCTTGCTAATTGGAGATTAATTCTCATGTACTTTTCTGTCCCAGGCAGGCTTAAACTGCCAACCCCTGGATCTCAGTTTGCTAAGTAGCTAGGATTTTTTTTTTTATAGGCATGAGCCACAAATGTGGATCATACATTTTAAGAAAGAAATTACTAAATAAGGTAATTGTGGTGATTTGGTATATATTATATATATCCAATGAAAGTAGGATTTCCAAACATTTAAAGAACTTTTGTTTTATATAAAATAATTTGGGGGGGAGGGAAAGGGAGGACAAAACCATAAGAAGAGCTATCAGGGTTCGAAAAGTAATATACCCATTACCTGACAAATGTATCTATAACCCCTCTATCCTGATAATAAAATACAATAAAATAATTATTCTTATTTATGCTTATTTATTCTTATTTATACACACACATGTATACGTGTATACTGGGGCTTGAACTCAGCACCTGGTACTCTCATTTGTTTTTTTGCTCAAGGTTGGCTTCTACCACCTGAACCACATTTTTACTTTCAACTTTTTGTTTGTTAGTTGGAGATAAGAGTCTCTTGTATTTCCTCTGCCTGTGCTGGGTTTGAACCTTGATCCTCAGATCGCAGCCTCCTGCGTAGGTAGGATTCCAGACATGAGCCACAGCACCTACCTATGCTATTTTATACCTAGAAAAAAAAAGATGAAAATAGGTGGTATGAACAGATGACCCACATCAGTAGAAAGGCATCCACTAGTAACCCTGCTCATATGACACTGGTATTCCTTTCTTAAAAGGTTGTTTTTTGGCCAATCCTGGGCTTGAGCTCAGGGCCTGAGTGCTGTCCTTGGACTTCTCAAGGCTAGAGCTGTACCACTTGAGCCTCAGCACCACTTCCAGCTTTTTCCTATTTATGTGGTACCGAGGAGTTGAACCTGGGTCTTGTAAATGCTAGGCAAGCACTCCACCACTAGGCCAAACTCCCAGCCCCTTTCTTGAGAGTTTTTAATAAATTTTTATATATTCTCAACATGGTTACATTTTGAACCATATTTGAGTTTATTGTTATTCTAAATAGATGGGCTTTTCAATGATAGTGAGATCACTTCCTCAAAAAGAGGAAGCATCTTTATGAAAAGGATTTTTAAAAATGGAGCTGGTTGTGGCTCATGCCTGTAATCTTAGCTACTCTGAGGATTGTAGTTCAAAGCCAGCCAGGGCAAAAAAGTCTGAGACTCTTAACTCCAAGTAATCACCAAGAAGCTGGAAGTAGAGGTATGCCTTAAGTAGTGAGAACACCAGCCTTAAATGAAAAAGCTAAGGGATAGCACCAAGACCCTGCATTCAAGCCTTAGCTTAGCACTGACTGCCACCAAACAAACAAACAAAAACAGAGAGCTAGAGAACTAAAGACAGATGAAAAGACAATTTGCAAAAAAACCTTTCAAAATTTTGTTTTCCAGGATCTAGTTCAGGTTCAACACTAAAAGGTCCTGAACTGAATTTAAAAGGCACCCAGCACGTCATACAAGCAGGTGGAACACTGAATCTTCAATGCAGGTAAGGGGCTGTGTTGATTTACAAATAACTGACTTGCCCTTCTCAAGGCAAAAATCTTCATTCCTTGGCAAGACAGAACAGTCTCCTCCAAGAGTAGAAAGATAGGGACCTCTGTGGCCTCCCATGAGCTGACATGTACCTATTGCATGTGTCCACCTTCTGATGGAGGAGGAACCCAATAGAGGGGACAACGCTGCTCAGGGAGCAAAGGCACCCTGCCTAAGCATTATTTGCCTTTTATTCTGAGAATTGTGTAGAAGCTGTTCTGACGGTTGCTTTTCTGGCAAAACAGACATGGCTACACTTAAGATCTCAAGGACCAGGCATGGTGCCTGTAAGCCTGTGATCCAAGCCCAAGCCACTCTGGAGGCAGGGATTTAGGGGATCACAGGTGGAGACCCAACCTGAGGAAAAAGAAATTCCTGAGTATCTTAGCCAGTGGCTGGGTATGATAGTACATGCCTGTAATCCCAGCTATGGGAGAAGCACATCAGCCGTGTACCATCAGCCGTGTACCGTAGCATACTCCTGTCATCCCTAGGCATAAAGGAACAGTCTTATCTTAAAAATAACCAACTCCAAGAGGGGCTGGAGGTGTAGTTCAATGGTAAAGCAAGTGTGAGGTCTTGAGTTCCAGTCCCCAATACCACCCCCCCCCCAAAAAAAAAAGAAAAGGAAGAAAAGTAAAGGACTTTAGAATGCTTCCCAATAAAAATGTATGCTTTGGATTTAGTGCTGTGCCCAGTGCCAGCCTTGATTGTGTTTTCTTTCCTTATCCGTTGATTGCAGGGGAAAAGCAGCCCATTCATGGTTTTTCCCTGAAACAGTGAATAAGCAAAGCAAAAGTCTGAGCATAACCAATTCTGCCTGTGGAAAGGACAACAAAGAATTCTGCAGTACATTGACCTTGAGCATGGTTCAAGTGAACCACACAGGCTTCTATAGCTGCAGATACCTACTTAAAGCTAATTCAAAGAAGAAGGTAGAATCTGCAATCTATATATTTATTAATGGTAAGATTTCTATTTTTCTATCTTCTGTTTGCTACTGGTGGATGGGGGAATCCTCAAAAATCTACCCTGACACATTGGGAAAGTGGTTTTCTTGGGAAATAAAGAAGAAATGGGCCAGCGAAGAGATTGTATATTAATATGGTTCTTGAGTATCAATATGATTCTTGAGTAACAATTTTAACAAGAATTTTTAACTCTAATCAATGAATTATGCAGACTATATGTATGAAGAAACCCATGCCTGCTTGGTTCATCACTGTAACTACAATACATAGGAGAATGTCTGCCACAAAGCTGGGTGAAATGAAAGGCCCTCATGTTATTGCTTAATAACTGAGAGATCTCAAGCTGGCACTGCTAGCTTGCTCATACCTGTAATCTTGGCTGCTCAGGAGGCTGAGTTCTGAGCATTGTAGTTTGAAGCCAGCCTGGGCAGGAAAGTTCCTGTGAGACTCTTATCACCAATTAACCACTCAAAAAACTAAAGGTAGGGCTATGGCTCAACGTGGTAGAGTGCTAGTCTTGAGAAAATGAAGCTCGGGGACACTGACCAGTCCCTGAATTTAATCCCTAGGACTGGGAAAAAAAAAAAAGCTCAAATTAGCACAACTGTATTCTCCTATGTTAAAAATCATCAAAGGGGGGCCGGAGGTTTGGCTTAGTGGTAGAGTGCTTGCCTAGCATGCATGAAAACCTGGGTTCGATTCCTCAGTACCACATACATAGAAAAAAGGCAGAAGTGGTGCTGAGGCTCAAGTGGTAGACCTCTAGCCTTGAGAAAGTCCAAGGTCCAAAGGTCCAAAGGTCCAAAGGCTCTGAGCTCAAGCCCAGGACTGGCAAAAAAAAAAAAAAGCCCAATAAACCAAAAAAACAAAAACAAAAAAACCACCATCAAATTTCTTTTCTCCCTCTGCTGGTGTAGTTCAGTAATATAGTGAACAGTTCTATGTTTGGGCTCCTAGATTTGATACTCAACACCCCCCCCCCCCACACACACACATGCACACACTCACACCTTTTTTTAAAAACCATACTGAATATGATGTTACTGATGTCTTTCTCCCCCCCCCCCTTTTTTTTTTTTACTGATGTCTCTTGATTGTTACAAAATGGGTTCTAGTTGACAACGATGCATTATGTCATGTTTCATAAGCCAATATTACAGCACAGCTGAAGAGTGAAGAGGGTAGGAGGTAAAAATCAATCCTTGTTGGTTACAATTTCTTTTCTTAGAGAAGGATTAAATGGATGGAAATCCATGAAAAATATACATTAATGACAGGAATGTATCTCTGAGGAAAAAGACCTTTAAAAGTGCCCAGTCATTGTGATCCTCCTCGATTACTTCCTGTCGGTTTCCAAAACTTGTGAAGGGACTCTAAGGAACAGAAACTGAAAATGGTAGATCCCTGAAGCACAGCTTCAAGTTAAAAATACATCAACTATGGGTACTGATGGTTCATGCCTGTAATCATACCTATTTGGGAGTTGGGAAGGGAGGGGTTTCAGTTTGGAGCCAGCATGGGAAGATAAACTCAAAAGATACCTTTGCAACCTGTAGTTGGACTCAATGGCATGTGCCTGTTAGTCCAAGTTACAAGGTAGATTAAGATTGGGGGGGTCAAGATAACATCCCAGGCTGTCAAAAAAAGCCCCCAAACTCCATCTTCATGGAGTTAAGCTGGATTTGGTGCTGTGTGCCTGTGGATTCTAGAAACCACAGGAAGCCAAAAGTAGGTTTAATATACTGCTTCTGATTCTTGAAAAGAGAGTACTTTGTTTTAGGCCCTGGATACATCCCTGTCTCTCTTGCAGATGTGAGAGAAAAAATGCATCTCTAGTAAAATTCAGCAGATTCCATGATTTCCTGGGGCTAACATGTAGACCACAGTACTTACCCCAACTCCTTTTAGGACAGATAAGAAATGTAGCTACTTAGAATGCTTTCCACCTCCATCACACAACAGGGAAGGTCTGGTAAATGTCCATTACTCTGGGTGGCAAGTCCATTCTTCATCTTAAAGGTCATGAGGCCAAGGTCCAGGTGTGTCTGCAAAGTGTCTCCTCAGTACAGTGACTGGCACATAGCAAAAACGCACTTATCATTAAATAAGTGACTTGGTTGATGGGTGGAATGCTATGTGAGAACTGCTATTGAGGATAAACTCCAGGTTTAGTGAGCAGGAGTGCCAGGATTGATTACTGATGTCTGAGAAGAGATGAGTAAAGGGAGGAGTGGTATAGGTGTTGAAGGTTTATCAGGTTTGTTCTCTAACAGTGGTGTCTAAGTTTCCCGTATCTTAAAACTCTGGCAACATTTGTTAGACATCAGAAAATTGTGTATTTCAAAGATTCTTCGAGAAGGAAGGTGAAACACACCCATATGATATAGGTTGATATCATGAAACATATGTGATACTATGAATTTGAACTCGGCTATCAGGGGCTCCCTCAGGAGGCTTGAGAAAAGCAGTGCCAGCAGGAAAGTTTGTGAGATTATCTCCACTAACTAGTCAAAAGCCAGAAGTAACAGTGTGACTCAAGAGGTACAGCACAGCTTTGAGGGCAAATAAGCTAAGGCAGAGCATCAAATAGGCCTCTGTGTGTGTGTGCGCGCGTGCGTGTGTGTATGTGCATGCACACATACACACACACACAAAGAAATATATATTGTGAGTTTGGGTAATATGAGATTGACTTTTTTTTTTAATACCACTAATGCTAAATGATATTTGCATCAATGATTGGAGCTACGGGAAAGCATCCCAATTGTTTGCTAGCATGTTCCATCAGATAATATTGAGGAAACACTCACTATGTGCCAGTAACAGTCGTACTATGAAAAGTAAGTCTTCTTTTCCTGGTAGGCCTTAGTAATCTCATAACCATACTAAATTAATGTTAGGGGTGACTCTGCTAAAAGCTTTTAAACGATTCTAATTTTTCCAAGTGGCCAAGCATTTTATGTATTTGTTTTCATCGGACTTTGTTGTTGTTGTTTTGTTTTGGAACACTTTTGGCACTGGTTTATTTTAGTCTAGAGGCACAAAAGTTGTCCCTGATGACTCAGACAGTGGTCTCTGGGATTAATAGAACTCCAGTCATCTTCTCTGCACAGCTGAGATTACTCACTACTACTGACGGGCTCTCACTTAGTTATTGTGGAATATTTGCTTCGGGACATGCTGTTCTGTTTGGAGGATTTCAATCCGTGATAAGCATCGGCAGCTGTGTTGGCATTTCATTCATTGTAGGTTTCCATAAAGATGAGAGCCTCTGTTTAGATATATTTTGGAAAAGGCACATTTTCAGTCTATAGAGTTGGGGGTGGGGATGAGAATCAAGAGTGTATAGCTTTGTCTGCAGATCACCAAATCCAGTAGTTGAATTCTGAACAAACAAGTATTTAGACATTGCATGCCTGCTGTATACCAGGCCCGGTTTCCAGCAGTGATTTAAATCTAACAGGGTATAGTTAGTGAATGTAGTGATGTCAAAGCATCCACTAAAACCTTTATCACACATTCACTCAATGTAACTAATTCGGTAGTTATAGTTAACTACTACCAGTTGGTTACTAATTACCCGAGAAACTAAAACACCAACTATGATAGCTTCTCCTGTTCTCTATCAATTAGGAAAGTGATAGTACTGGGTGCAGTGACTCATGCCTGTAATCCTAGTTACTGAGGAAGCTGAGATCTTGAACTAAGATTCGAAGCCAACTAGGGCAAGAAAGTCTAGGGCATGCTTATTCCAATTAACAAGCAAAAAGCTAGAAATGGAGGTGTGGTTCAAGTGACAGTAGGTCAGTTTTGAATATAAAAGTTAAGGGACAGCACTCAGCACTCCTGGCACATGTGCACATTCACACACACATGAACCACACATATGCACACACATGCCCTGTAGTGACTCCTTAATTTGTTGCTTATTACTATAGATTCTGGAGCTGCTTAGGTGACATCTATCCCCTTGGGAGAGACAAGGATACTGATGCTCTGTTGTATACAAGAAGCCAGCTCTGGGACAGCCTTCTAAATGTGAGAAGATTAAAAAAAAATCTTAAATGAGTTATGGCTGGGAAACAAGAAGGCTAACCATTGGAGTGTTTTTTTTTTTGCCAGTCATGGGGCTTAAACTCAGGACCTGAGTACTGAACTCTTCCACTTGTGCCACAACACAAGTGTGTATATGGTACAGAGGAATCAACCCCAGGGCTTCATGCATGCTAGGAAGCTCTCTACCACTATGCTATGCTTCTGGGCCCCAGTGGAGCTTTTTTTTTTTTTTTTTAATGCTATCTTGTCAGTGTGTTCAATTAGTTGGGAAGACCTTGAACCTAACTCCTCATACTCAAAGGCTGCTGGAGCCCCTCCCTCCCCAAGTCTTGAGACGCTACTGAAATAGTAGTGTCATTAAAAGTGTTTGTATGTGTGTGGGAAGTAAAAGGTACTTTTTGTATGGAACTTGAGTTTTCTTCACTTGACTCAGCCAAAAGACGAGATAAGATTTTCTTAAAGACTCTTGCATACTTTATCCCTGACATAAATGGAACTGGGATTGTTTAAAAGTAGTTCTTCACCAGGCGCTGGTGGCTCACACCTGTAATCCTAGCTATTCAGGAGGCTGGGGGAACACCTAGGGCTGGAAGAACAAGGGAAGGAATGATACTGTCCAAAAAGAAATGTACTTTTGCCTGGCGTCAGGAGCTCACGCCTGTAATCCTCGCTACTCAGGAGGCTGAGATCTGGGGATCACAGTTCAAAGTCAGCCCAGGCACTAAAGTGTGTGAGACTTTTCTCCAATTAACCACCAGAAAGCTGTAAGTGGTGCTGTGGCTCAAGGGGTAGGGTGGTAGCCTTGAGCTGAAGAGCTTAGAGGGACAGTGCCCAGGCCCAAGTTCAAGTCCTATGACTGACCCCTCCATCCCCCCACCCCCAAAAGGAAAATGTACTCTTTACCTGACTTATGTACATTACCTTATAACAATGTAAAACTACGTAAAAAGGTTGGGAATGTGGCTCAAGGCCCTAAGTTCAAGCTCTTCTTCTGCCACCATAATATCAGCACTCTGAGGAGTGTCAGGGACATCCTTTCAGCTCTTCAGGATGACCCTGTTAGTGTTACATGGAACACTCATCTTACTCCAAAGCTGGCTTTCTTGTGATTCTTCCTACGCCTTGATACAACATGGCCAACACTGGGTAGCTGAGCAGCCTTGTGCGTGCCCAGCAGCCACTCTAGTGTGGTGAGTCCAGGAAACACCATTCTAACAAGCGGGATGCCAGCTGCTTCCCCTCTCCATCAGTCAGAGATGACACTTGGAAGATTTGAGTGCCTGATGGAGCACGCCTTCATCCCAAGCCGGTATTGACAGCTCCATGTAGCAGTCAGTCGTGATGAGCAGGGACTGTCAGGGCTGCTAGCACACCTCAGCAGAACCTTTCTCAATGAGAGTCTTTAGGGAAGACAGTTTCTATACAGTAACATTCTCCTTTGGAGGAGACTGAAGCATATAAGAAATCTACTTCTTAAAAAGGTTTAGGAGCTAGGCGTGCCTTTAATTTTAGCTACTCAGGAGGCTGAGATCTGAGGATCGAGGTTCAAAGCCAGTCTGGGCACTAAAGAACTGAAGAACGTGAGACTCCTATCTCCAATTAACTGGGAAGACAGGAAGTGGGGCTGTGGCTCAAGGGGTAGGGTGGTAGCCTTGAGCTGAAGAACACAGGAACTGCGCCCAGGCCCAGAGTTCAAGCCCCATGGCCGGGCGGGTGGGAAGAAAAGAAAAAAAGAAAAGGTTTTTCGTAATCTGGTTTTTTAGTAATCCGAACTATTCAGGAGGCTGAGATCTCTAAGGGTTGTGGTTCAAAGCCAACTCGGGCAGGAAGGTCTGTGAGACCTTTATCTCAGTTTAGCACCAAAAAGCCAGAAGTGTAGCTATGGCTCACATGATAGACTGTCAGTCTTGAACAAAAATGCTGAATTATAGCACCAGGCCCTGAGTTCAAATCCCAGTACTGGCCCAAAAGGGAAGGGAAGGAAAGGGAAAGAAAGGAGCAAGGAATGGCCCATTAATTGGCTGAACTCTGTAGGTCTAGGGTTCTTAGGAAAACTATGACATTGCTCACTATTGCTTGCTTGCTTAATGTCTAAAGTCTTCTCTGGTTTACGTGTCAACATAGTCAAAACTGACCTCACCTGTCTCCTACTTGTTTTACCTTTATCTTTAATGCTCGACCCCTCATACTCATTCTCTGATACTCATGTTTGGTGTAGCACAAATCTCCCAGTAAAGACGATTTCCAAGTTTTGCCTCAGGGATGGCCCCTGATTCCTACCCCTGCAGTCCCTTGCGTCCGGGGAGCCCATATCACTGGAAGTAGCAGGTGCAGACAGGGTGATGGTTTACTCTCCCACTCCTGAGCTCAGGTGCTTGCTCCAAAGATGCAGAATACATTGTATAATACACCGACTCGACTCTCTGTCTCCGAAGCCCAGGCAGGTTTCTTGGAGTGGCAGCAGTGTGAGGCTGCCTTGAATGTGCAGAATTCTACTTCATATGATCATCTATAGAGAATTCTTAGGAATTTTCTTGCAGACCTTCAGTATCATTCAAAATGGAGAGCAAGGTCAGGTTTTGCAGGATTTTTTTTTAATTTTGTATTTTATTTTGTTGACATTGTGGAAGAAGAGAAAGAAATCTTTCTAGGGTTGAAAATCTGCCTTTGCCATTGTCTGGAGTCATAGACAATCAGGGTTTTCTTTGGGAAACAGAGCCTTCCACATCTGGGCTGTGTCCAGGTTGGATGTGCTCTCTAGGGCTAAGGCATGGAGGAGATTATCTATTCTATCCATCACCAGAGGACAGTTGATTAGGACCACATGGCGAGAGCTTAGACAAGAGTAACTTAACTCTTAACCAATTTTTTTTCCAGCTACATGAGAATTTTGATGGAAGCAGTCACAGTATCTTCAAGCCCTGCCATTTCACATTTCCCTTCTAGAAACATTTTGCCATTAAATCCCTAGACCATGACTGTAGCATGGAGACAATTACATGTGATTGGGAAGGAAGCCATTTGTATTGGAGTGGTTGGCAGCTGACACATTGAATCTTTTTTCCCTTGACCTTTGCTCCAGACCTTGGGTTCACCTTGTTACTTTCTTAGGAATGCCAACCTTAGTACTTGATGGTTCTGTCAAATATTCAGGTCATTCTTCCTAAGAATAATCCTGGTTTGTCCCCCAGGCTACATATCAGGAAATTTTCGCATGCATGTCAGCTCTTTACTGATGTATTGTAAAGTCTTGCTACCCACAATATAATTGTGTATCACGAAGAATTTAGCAGAGCTACGTAAACATTCAAACATAATCAGAATGGGCATAGTCTGGAATGAGCCACTTGGACAATCTGAGCCTTGGTAATGTTGATGATTGGGTCAGAATTAGGAAACTCAAAGTGACTGTGAAATCTAGAGGCAATAGAATTGACTGTACATTCACACCCCACCCTCCTAATCTTTGTGAAAAATAGGAGATCAGAACTTTCTGGTTTTAATTATTTAAAATCCCTCAGTAGACACTATGTTGAAAATGAACTGTACAACTTGTAGACAGGGATAAAAGGGAAAAATTGAGAAAGGAAAGGAGTGCCATCGTTGTTCAAAACAAACGTACCTGTCATCTGACTTATGAAATGGTAACCCCTCTGTATATCACCTTTATAATAACAATAAAAACACTTAGTAAAAAAAAATTTAAAAATCCTTGGCTGCGTGCCAGTAACTCATTCCTATAATGAGGCTGAGCTCTGAGGATCGTGGTTTGATGCCAGAGGAGGCAGGAAAGTCTATAAGGCTATTAAACACCAAACCGCCTGAAACAGAGCTATGGTGCAAGTGATAGAGGGCTACCTAGCGTTACACAAAAATGCTCAGGGACAGCACCTAGGCCCTCTGGTCAAGCTCCAGAACCAACCAAAACGAAGCAAAACCAAACCAAACCACTGAATTTCTTGCCAGACACTAGTGGCTCATGCCTGTAGTCCTAGCTACTCAGGAAACTGAAATCTGAGGACCATGGTTCAAAGCCAGCCAGTGCAGGACTTATTCAGAAATTTAAAAAAAAAGCCTGAGCAGGAAAGTGTGTAAGATTTTATCTCCAATTAACCATCAGAAAACCAGAAGTGAGGACCGGGAGTTTGGCCTAGTGGTAGAGTGTTTGCCTAGCATGCACTAAGATCTAGGTTTGATTCCTCTGTACCACATATATAGAAAACAAACAAAAAAAGACCAAAAAAAAAAAAAAACCCGCCCCAAAACCCAAAAAAGCAAAAAACACCAAAAGTGGCTCAAAGTAGTAGAGTGCTAGTCTTGAACAACAACAAAAAAAGCCCAGGACAGCTCTGAGCCCTGAGTTCAAGTCCCATGACAGAGGCAGAGAAAGAGGGAAAGAAAGGAAGATAAAAAGAAAAGAAAAAGGAGTGCGCCAAGGATTTCTTCACAAGAAATCTCAAGCTGAAAGGCATTAAGTTGCTGACATTTCATAACTGTGACCACGGTAACTTAAAGGCCTATCCTGTCTTCAGACAGCAGAGGATGGTGGGCAGTTTTGCACTTGAGGGTCCTGGCAGTTCTGATAGGCTACAACTTTCATTCACTATTTAACATAGTTGGTGCATTTTTGCTTAGTTACCATGACTGAGCTATTCAAAATCTGAGGTCTACTAAAATACTAAACCAATTCCCCTCCCTCTCTCCTTTTTTTTCCCCCCTTATTTCTTCCTAATAAGCTATAATTGAGGTTTTTCTGCCTATACTGGCTGCAAAATGAGATCCTCAGATCTCAGCGTCCTGAACACCTGTATTTACAGGTGTAAGCCACCAACTCCCAGAGAATCATTTCCTTTTCACAATAATATAACATTCTATTGGATAGTCCACAGTTTATTGATCCATTCACCTATTTAAGGACATCTTGGTTGCTTCCAATCCCTGGCAGTTAGGAATAAAGCTGCTCTACTATCTATGTACAGGGGGTTGTGTGTTTTCAAATTCCAAGGACCTGACTGGTGGATTGTCTGGTAAGAGTGTGCTTAGTTTTATATGGAGGCGCTAAGTTGGTTTTTAGAGCATCTATACAAATTTGCCTTCTCACCAGCAATGAAGAGAGCTCCTTTTATACATGTCCTCACTAGTATTTGGTGGTATTATTGCTGTGGATTTGCCATTCAGTTGTATCTATTTGTTTCAGCCTGCATTTCTCCAACATTATATGAAGTAGCTCTTTTATCATATACTTATTTGCCATTCATAATGTCTTTTCTAAAGAAATGTTTGGTAAGGTGTGGGGTCCCTATTTAAAAAAAAAAGTAAGATTTGCTTTCCTACTGTTGAGATGTAAGAGTTCATTGGGCATTTTGGATAATAGTCTTTTATAGATAGGCTGTGTCGTCGTTTTCTTTTTTTTGCTGGTCGTGGGGCTTGGACTCTGGGCCTGGGTGTTGTCCCTGAGCTCTTCAGTTCCAGGCTACCACCCTACTCCTTGAGCCACAATGCCACTACCGGTTTTCTAGAGGTTAATTGGAGATAAAAGTCTCATGGTCTTTAGTGCCTGGGCTGGCTTTGAACCATGGCCCTCAGATCTCAGCCTACTGAGTAGCTAGAATTACAGAAGCAAGCCATAGTGCTCAGCCTACGCTGTATCTTTTTCAAATATGTTTTCCCAAACTGGCCTGTCTTTTAATTATCTTGATATTTGTTTTCAGTAGAATAGACATTATTTTTTTGTTTGGTTTTGGTTTTGCCGATCCTGGGCCTTGAACTCAGGGCTTGAACACTGTCCTTGGGCTTTTTCAAGGCCAGAGTTCTACCACTTGAACCACAGTACCACTTCTGGCTTTCTTCTATCTATGTGGTACAGAGGAATTGAACCTGGGTCTTCATGCATGATAGGCAAGCACTCTATCACTAGGCATTATTATCTTTAACCACCTCTCACAGGTGGAGTCTGTGTGTGTGTGTGTGTGTGTGTGTGTGTGTGTGTGTGTGTATGAAACATCTGGGAGCTCTGGATGTGACTCAGTGGTAGAGCGCCCACCTAGCATGTGCAATGACCTCCAGCCCTTAAAAAAATAATAATAAATTAAGATTTTTTGATGTGTAGAGGTCATTACATAAATTCTTCTTATCTTTATTAATGTAATGAGGAAAGTATTAATACCTGCAGTTGGTTGTAGACGCCTGGCTTTCAAGGAGCCTACATTTGATAGGCCAAATGAAATTGGTTATATTTAAGTATTTTGCAGAGGCTCTAAGGGAAGAGAGCAGCAAGGGGGCTGTTCCATCCAGGATCCATTCTGCCCTTCTCCACTCCTCTCCCTAGATCTTCTTTACCAAATGACTCACTTTCCTTGTCTTCAGTTACATACCAATCACCAGCCAAGGTGGCTTCTCTCTTGACCTCTTCCTTCCACACAGGCTCTAGCTGTTACCACCGTTGTGAGACCAGGACTAAATATGTTTTAACCACCATGATAGCCCTAGGACCCAGCCCAAGGACTTGTACGAAGAAGGTGCACATGGGATTTTAAGTTTCTACTGGTCTGACCTGGTTGCCTTGAGTTTTAAAGAGTACATTGAGGGTACACACTGAGTGAATGAGTCGTCACATGCTATACAACTAAATAATGTCCAATAAAATTCCAGTAGACTATGAACTAGCAAAATGTGATTTAGCCCAGACAGATATAAAGGCCCATATTTGGCTTTAAAACTTACTAATTAATGTGGTATGGCTGAGCTATAGCTGAGATGGCACACTTAGGGGATGTTAGTCTTTTCCTGAGACAATTTATCCCATGGTAGGCTAGTTGAGTAAATATAGAGTATCCAGAATCAAGATGGAGCAAGATCCATTAACACCATAGAGAGACACTGCAAACAGGATTTCCAACGTGAATTATTTAAGCCCTCTGTAAAAAAGGAACCTGCATTGTTCTACATGATTGGATGATTTTTATTGTTTTTATTGGCAAGAAACTGAAATGTTGAATCTATAAAAATAATAAGAGCGGGTGCCAGTGGCCGACACCTGTAATCCTGGCTACTAAGGAGGCTGAGATCTGCGGAATGTGGCTTGAAGCCAGCCATGTCAGAAAAATCCAGTGGCTCAAGTGTTAGAGTGCTGGCCTTGAGTAAAAGGAGCTCAGCGATAGTGCTCAAGCCCAGAGTTCAAGCCCCAAGAACTGGGGGGCAGGGAGAAGCAATGAGAGTCTGGGAGTTTGTCCTAGTGGTAGAGTGCTTATCTAGCAAGCACAAAGACCCTGGTTCGATTCCTTGGTACCACATACATAGAAAAGCTGGGAGTGGTGCTGTGGCTCAAGTGGCAGAGCACTAGCCTCGAGGAAAGAGACCAAAGAGTGCTCAGGCCCTGAGTTCAAGCCCCAGAACTGGGGGGTAAAAAGCAATGAGAGAAAATAGGAGAAATGAATGTGATTGTCTTTTGTGAAAAATATTAGGGGGCTGGGAGCATGGCCTACTGGTTTGTCCTATGCATGCACATAAGACCCAAGGTACAATTCCTCAATACCACATACACAGTAAAAGCCCAAAGTGGCACTGTGTCTCAAGTGGTAGAGTGCTAGCCTTGAGAGAGCCCAAGGACAGTGCCCAGGCCCTGAGTTCAAGCCCCAGGACTGGCAAAAAAAAAAAAAAGGTTGGAAGTGCTATTTTTATACTCTATGCTGGCACAACAACCATCTTAAAAAAATAATAATGTCAAGACAGGAGGATTTTAGCTTGACATAAATAGTTTCTACTATCTAAAACTATCCAAGCCAGGCAGAGGTGGCTCACATCTGTAATTCTGGAGGCTGAGATCTGAGGATAGTGGTTTTATGCCATCATATGCAGACAAATCTGGTATTGGAGGTGCAAGCCTTGAACAAAATGGTCAAGGGAGAGCTTGAGGCACTGTATTCAAGCCTGAGCCCTGGCACAAAACCAAACCAAAAAACAACCTATCCAGAAGTCAAATGAGTTTCCCAGGAAGGGAGGTAGTTAAGCCTAGGAAAGGTGTTTGATTGATAGGTCTGAATTGATGGTGCCCCAGGACCTTTTCACTAGTGTGATTTTTTTTAAGTGCATAGTGTGTGTCCTTGTTACTTAGCAGTATCTGGTTCAGACTCATTTCAGACTCATTTCACAACAACTCAATGAAATAGACTATCTTTTATAGAAAAGTTTGAGAAATTCAATGCTGTGTTTAAAGCTACATACTTTCCCCATTACAAAATCAGGCTTTGGGCCCAGGTCTGATCTGATTGCCTGTGAAGCTCCTGGCCTTTCCAGCATATCCTTTCCTTGGCTTCCATTCTAACATTCTCGGACTTCTGTGGGCAGTGCAAGGTTGCAAAGTGGAAGTGTGCAGGCCAGGCTCAGACCAGATGGCAGGCACAGTGTTAATGGCTGCCAACACATCATAATTGGAAGAGTTAAACATCTCATTTCCTACTCACCACATTGGCCCATATTCCCACTTGGCAAGAACTGGCTACAGTGAGCAGGAGCTGGCCTTTTAGACATGGCCGCCACAGGCTGAACTGCCACCAGTCAGTCCTTCTGTCACCTATCTAATTTTGCCACTCACTACCCTTCTTTGCCTGCTCCTAGAAAGCCCTTGGTTCTATGTCTAGTGTGAACCTTGTGTGTTTGTGTGTGTGTGCACTGGTACTGGGACTTGAACTCAGGGCATGGGTGCTGTCCTTTAGCACTTTTGCTCACAGCTGGTATTCTACCATTTGAGGCCCAATTCCACTTCTTGCTTTTTGTCTTTTTGGTAGGTAGTTGGAGATAAAGAGTCCTATCCACTTCCCAGCCTGGACTGGCTTTGATCTGTTATCCTCATATCTCATCTTCTTGGGTAGCTAGGATTAGACACATGAGAATTAGGTACTCAACAAAATTCTCTGTAGTTTTTCCGAAAGGTCTTGTACTTCTCACGGTGTAAAATTTGTACTTTTTGTGAAATATAGTCTTAAGCACTGTTTTCTTTTTTGATGCTGTGAAATTTCCCATATAGTTCATTGTAAGTATGAACACATAGAATTCATGTTAAATAGCAATGACAGAAATGAATACTGCTGTCTTGGTCCTGATAATAATTAATTATAGGAGAACATCCAGTATTTTACCATTCAATCTGATATTAGCTGTGAGGGTGAGGGTTTGGGTTTTTTTTTTTGAAATGCCAATTATTAAATTAGTTTGAGAATGTTCTGTTTGATTCCTAACATGATTGAGCATTTTTTTTATGATAGGAGTTAGATTTTTGTCAAATACTTTTTCTGTTTCATGAGAATCATGTGGCTTTGGTTTTTCTTATATTGATCTATTAGTTATTCGTTAGTATTTAGACGTTAAAGCAACCTTGCATTGCTGAAACAAAGCCAGAGGAGGTCATTGTATATAATGCCATTTCTGTGCTACATTTAATATGTTATTATTTTGTTAAGGTTTTTTTGTGTCTATATTCATAAAAGATGTGGTTTGTAGTTTTTAGAATGTCTTCTGTTTGGATGTTGTACTGGCCTCACAGAATGAATGAGTTCAAAAGTTCTTGCTGTAATACTTTTGGGAAAGTGATGAGTTGGTATTCCTTACTTTGGTAGAACTCACTTTCCATCTGAGCCTTGGTTTCTCTTTGTGGGCAGTTTGTTTTTGTTTTTAAGTTACTAATTCAGTCTTGTGTTATAGTTTGCCTTGGATTGTCTATTCTTTCTCAGTTGCTGTAGCTTGCATGTTTGTCAGATTTGACCATTTTGTCTGTTACTAATTTATTGACATAGAATTCTATTTCTCTATAATGCTTTTTACTCTATGAATAGTACTAATGTTTATATAGTTCACTTCTGATTCAATTCTCCTCATCTAAGTCTTCTCTTTTTGTAACTTGGCTTGCCTGGCTAGATAGTTCTTTCTGTTCATCGTTTAAAAAAAAAAAAACTGTGGCATCGGGCCACAGTGGTTCATGCGTGTAATCCTAGCTACTCAGGAGGCTGAGATCTGAGGATCTGAGCTCAGGTACTGAAGTCCTTGAGAGTCTTATCTCCAATTAACCAGCAGAAAATTGGAAGTGGCATTGTGGCTCAAGGGCTTAAAGTGGTAGTGTTGAGCTGAAGAGCTCAGGGACAATGCCCAGGCCCAGAGTTCAAATTCCACGACCGACCAAAGGGGGGGAAAAAAAAATCAACTGTGGCTTACTAGTTTTCCCTGCTGTTTCCCTATTCTACTTAATTGGCTTCTACTCTAGTATTCTTTCCTCCTTTTTTCTTGCTTTAAATGTCATTTGCTGCCTTTTTACTGAATGTTTTAAGCTTGAAGATAGGATTTATTAATTTGCTTCTTCTTTTTCATTATAGGCATTTGTAGATATAAAATTCCTTTGATAGTACCCTCCAGCTTTGTCTGGAACTCTGCTGCTCTTGGCTGCCAGAACAGAGGGGGAGAGCAGTCCTCGCGGCCCCGGAATCAGGTGGCCGTGCCGGGCCCGGGGCTGCGCAAGACACAGACCAGGCGGAAAAAAAAAAGTTCTTCAATAAGGTTTTAGCTTCGTCCCCAAAGTTTTATTATATTATTAGGTTAACTTTCATTAATCTCAAAATATGTTCTAATTTTTTAGATTTCTTTTTTGACTCATTCACTGGTTATTTAGGAATATAGTGCTTAATTTGTACATTGAGATTTTCCGCCAAATTTCTTTGTTTTTGCCTTTAAATTTTTCACTTTACTATAGTCAGACAATATATATTTGTCATTATTTCTAGTCTTTTCAATGTTTGAAGGTTTTTTTTGGCTTTTCATTTTTGCTTCTTTAAATTTTTTTCACTTGCCCTTGGGGAAAAAAATACATATCTTATTATGGAGCAGAGTATTCTAGAGAGGCCTGTTAGGCAGACCTGTTAATTAAAAGTACTACTTAAAACATGTCCAATAAAAAGAAATTGTCCAGTTGTTCATTATGTAAAGTGGGATACAGATATCTTTGCATATTGTAATTGAAGTGCTTGCTTCTCCTTTAAGTTCTGCCAGTTTTGAGTTTATGTGTTCTGATGTGTCCTGTTGTTTGGTACCTGTGTGTTTATAATTGCTATATCTTTCTAATAGATTGGCCATCTTATTATTACTAAATGTCCATCCTTATTGTTCCTGACATTTCCTGTGGTAAGGTCTGTTTGGTCTGGTGTTTGTATGGCTGTGCCCACTTTCTTGGAGTTGTCCCGAAGCTCTGTTTTGAATTGTCAAAGGCTATGGTGGACAATGTGATGCACTGGAAAATTTACTTCTTTTCATTTTCTGCTCATGTTGTAAACAAACAATTTTACTATCCCAGAGAACTAGATATGTTTCACCATATGAAGACCCTTGTGATATGAAAACTTCATGTCTAGCTAGAGTTGTTTCCATGGGATTTGTTGTCGAGTTTTTATCTTCTCCATTTCTTCCTCAATCAATGAAAATCACATCTTCCTTTAAAAATTTACAAGAGTCTTTATGATCGTAACAGGGAGGTAAAGAGAATGAAAAAGAAAAGGAAATCAGGAAGAAGTTTATTTTAAAAAGAAAATCTTAAAATGTATAGGAAATGAAATGTTTACTTTTTTTCTTTTTGGCCATTCTTGGGACCTGAATTCAAGGCCTGAGTGCTGTTCTTGAGCATCTTTTTGTTCAAGGATAATGTTCAACCATTTGAGCCACAGCACCACTTTTGGCTTTTTCGGAGTAGTTATTGTAAAAAGGAGTCTCTCAGACTTTCCTGCTCCGGCTGGCTTCCAACCAGAGTCCTCATCCTCCTAAAGATTACAGGTGTGAACTACCAGCACCCAGTAAGGTGTTTGCTCATGAACCCCAGTCAGAAGAGCTTTCTAAATTTGCTGATCCTTTGCTTTGAGTCCTAACTAACTCCCAAGTGATGCTGATCAGAAATGAAAAATCAGTATGGTAGGCCGAAGCCTTTTTGTCTGTGTGCCTTAATCTTCCAGCATAATTACAGATTTCTAAAGGGAAAAAAACCCCTATATTAAAAATAGACATAATTCCATCTGAGCAAGGGTCCTTGTTTGAGCTTTCCCTGTGACAAGCCCACTTATCCTGGAGGAAAAGTGATAAACCAGATAATCCCAGCTGGTAAGAAAACCTCATATTCTCTGACAGTTTCCTGTCAGTGCTTTGAGCTCTGAGTTCAGCGAGGTGAAGGCAGCTTGACCTTTACCTACCTGAGTGCTGTTGTGAGTCCCTGGTGACTGTATGTCTGAGCTACCAGTATGTTGGCAGTATTTGAAGCAGATCTTCCTCACCCTTTCAATAACCAGACAATTGGGTCTCAGGAAATCCCACTCCACTGCTGGTGGGTTAGAAATCATTTTTAATTTTGTGACAAAGACAGATATGTCCTAGGGGAATTGTAAGTGGTTTTACTGGTAATGTTAATGGAAACGTGATTTCTCCTGTATCTATGGTCCTATAAAACAAACTATGTTTGTATTATGTCAGGCAAGTTCTTCCTTAGCCCTTCATTGAAGCAAATTGTAGAGGAAACATTCTATTAATAGGCCCAAACAGACTGTATTGGATTGGGGTGTGTGTGTGTGTGTGTGTGTGTGTAGAAAGAGAGACAGAGACAGAGAAAGATCTACATCCATAGCCCCATTTACAAACAGTGGATTATAATGTCACAATGAACTGTCATACAAATGACATGCTTTGACTTGTGTTTGAATAGACACAAATCATTGAAATTATGGCATCTTTGAGCATAACTGCAGTGGGCCCCAGGGTGACAAAGGAATTGATTTTCAGAGGCCAGTAGCTGTAGTAAACCTAAGTGTTTGGATGACCCAAAGAGACAAAGGAAGAAGAAAGTCAGAGGCATATTGAATTCATCTCTTCCATTTGCATTTAGAGTTGGCATTTCATTAGCCTAGCAATGACTTCACTCTGTTTACTATTTCCTGGAGAAATGTTTTATGCCAGTGTCTTTTGTTGAAAATGGCTGTTTAGGGAGACAGTAAATTAAATATGAAGGATGTACAGTTTAGTTAAATGAATTAAACCATTTCCTGGTGTTTGTGTTTTACCTTGGGACTCACAAAGGAGACAAAAATATAGACCCACAGGAGGAAGGAAAAGAATGATCAAATCCCCATGGTCTCTAGCTGAATGTCTAGCTCAGCAGCTTTATTTAGAGGAAGAATTTAATGCTGATAAGGAATGCTTGTCACCATGTAATTAACTTTTCCTCTTTGCCTATGTTCTGCACCCATGGCAAATTCCTAGCAAACACATGACTTTATTGTGACAGATAAAGCCTCATTCTGTTATAGAACACAAAGCTAAAGTAAAGCAAATGCAAAATGTATAGTTTACTCAAGTTAAAATGGATGTGTTTTAATAGTCTTTAAACTGTAATAACTACTAAGTGATACATGGTCATTCTAGAACAATCTGATAAATACGGTAGAAAACAGATAAGAAGATAACTCATAAAATAATCACCGTGAACATTTTAGTTGTATTTATTTCTAGTCGTTCTCTTTCCCTGTGCCACATTGACATCAAGGTGTTTTCATTGTTGAGTCTCATCTGAATCTGAACTCTGTTGAGGAATTCATATTGGTTTCTAACCACTGCTTTCCGGTGGTTGCCCAGAAATCCTTGGCATGCCTTGCTTAAAGAAGCCACACCAAACCCTGCCTTTGTCTGCATATGGTCATATGGTTATCTTCTTACCAGGATGTCAGCAGACAAATCAGATTCGGGGTGTACTCTCATGCAATAACCCTCTTTCCAAGTTAGGCTGCATTAAGAAATACAGGGAGTTAGGACTTCAGCATCTCTTTTTGTTTTGCTTTATTTTTGTTTTTGTGGTGGGTAGGAGCACAATTCAATCTATAACCGTATAGCCACCATCTGTTCATTTTCCACTTGGCATTCAGAGTAAGAGAGATAGCACCAGATTGCTTATTTTAGGTCCACATGGGGAGAGTTCACACAGGATTTCTAGGCCACTAAGTTTGAGCCAAGGCCAGCCGGGTGGGGGTTGGGAGTGTTGAGAACTTTGATTCCTGAAGAGCTTCTTGCTCCTGAGGTTAAAGGCAGGATGATAAGGAAGATGATTCTAAAAGGATGTGCTACCCATTTGGGTTTCTAAAGGAATTCTAGGGAAGCTAAATCGGTGGTTCAAATCCTCTTAGCCTGTGAGATAGCCAAATGCCACCGTGTGTGTGTGTGTGTGTGTGTGTGTGTGTGTGTGTGTGTGTGTGTGTGTGTGTGTGTGTGTGTGTGTGTGTGTGTGTGTGTGTGTGTGTGTGTGTGTGTGTGTGTGTGTGTGTGTGTGTGTGTGTGTGTGTGTGTGTGTGTGTGTGTGTGTGTGTGTGTGTGTGTGTGTGTGTGTGGCTGCCAGTACCTGAGCACTAACTTCTCTGAACTTTTTCTGCATAAGGCCAGCACTCTTATCACTTGAGACACAGCCATACCCCTGTTTTGTTTTGTTTTCTGGTTAATTGGAAATAAGAATCTCAAGGACTTTGCTGCCTGGGTGGGGCTTTGAACTGTGATTCTCAGAACTCAGGATGACAGACATGACTCATCTGTGTCTGGCTTCGTACTTGCAAAGAGATATTGTTGTGGTAATTATTTAAGGTCTTTACCAGACCTCTCTACAGAGGCATGGACACACTTTACTCTTAGTAGATAACCTGTGCAAGGTAAAGAAACAGGCTTAGGCTTGAACAGGCCGTTCTCTACACTTGACCTACCTGTGGCCATCCCCCCTCCACAGCACATCCCACTTGGATCATTCTTAGCCTACCAGGAAAGGCCTTTACTTCATGCTTCCGTCATTCAGATGATAATCCACCCTAGTGTCTACACTAGTATCACCTCAATACCAAAGATGTTGACTTTGCTCACCAGCACCTGTGCCCTTTGAGTTGTCACAAAGGCTCTGGAGGGCATTTCCTGGAAGCATTTAGCACAGCTGCAGTAAGACTTTTATGCTGAATATTCTCCTCTCTTATTGCAAGTTGTCCCCCTCCCCACCCTGAGTTGCCCATTAGGTATTATAAATACAAAATTAGAGAGGCTTTTTTCTTTTAGGGCCAAATTCAGAGATGTTTGAGCATGAACAAGTTAGTTGAAGTATTAAGGGTCGGCCACAGCATCTTTGTGTTTGTGTTTTAATCTCAAAATCTTTCCTTTCCACCCCCTCAGATGCAGATAGACCCTTCGTAGAGATGCACAGTGAAATACCTAAACTTATACATATGACTGAAGGCGCGGAGCTCATCATTCCCTGCCGGGTTACATCTCCAAACATCAGTGTGACTCTAAAAAAGGTACATCTGGCTGTTGCTACTCTCATCAGTATTTTCACTGCAAGTGAGCAGAGTAAAGTGGTCGGTGGTGGTTGTTTTGTGCAAGTGCTGAGGCTTGAACTGAGCCTCTGCCTCACGTTCTTGAGTGCCCAGGCTGACTCTGAACCACGAACCTCAGATCTGAGCTTTGTTTTGTTCAGGGCTGGCACTCTTTCCGCTTTGAGTCACAGCTCCACTTTTAGTTTTTGGGGTGGTGAATTGGAGATAAGAGTTTCACAGTGAAACTCAGATTTCAGCCTTGAAGTTTGTTTTTTTTATTAAAGAATTTATTAACATTGATTTTTACATCATATTTCAAATGACATACTAGTTTAACAAATAAGTATTCAAGAAGGGACTCTCTATATACAATTACTGGCACTTAAATTTTAGAACATCATTAAAATTAAGCTGAGGGTTTGTATGTCATAGATACATATTAATCTATGTAATAAAACATTATGTCTATATAGAGAGTCATAAATTTTTGTCTGTGTAGTTGTGTTTATATTTCCAATGCCATGTCCATCTTTTTGCTTATTTTTAAAGTAGCATAGATGTCAATCCCGGACTTAATATTTTTCTTTTTTCCTCCTAATTGTTTCTTCCATATTAGAAGACATAATTCCTTTTCCTGCTGTGAAAGCAGAGCAGTCCTAAATTAGCAGGTGGATTCTTCTGTATTTACTGACATGAAAAGCACCTCTCAATTGCTTTCAGTTTTTCATAAACAAGATGTAATTAACTTTCATTACAACTCTGATAACTCATAACACTCAAAACAAAGGCATATGTGGCTTTGGGACTAGAAATTTCTGCCATAGGATCACAGATCCATATGCAGAATTCAAATAAGCAGTATCAATACATAAGGTGTGGAAAGAGAGGAAGGTGTCAGGTGTACTTTGAAAAAAGGAGATAGAAGAAGTTTCCAATTTCTTCATAGACGTTGGGCATTTCTTCTATAATTTGTTGGTAGAAGGTAATCTTTTTTATCTTTAATCTACTGATGGTAAATAAGTGGTATTTTAGAAATTGGGCTGGCAGCCTGGCATCTGGAGAATATGGCTGGGCTAATCTATGGAGCAATGACAGTTTTCTAGAGTTTGTTCCCAGGGTGTTATATAATATTTAAACATTACCTTCTGGGGGCTCAGGCTATAGCTTAGTGGTGGAGCACTTGCCCAGAATGCCCAAGGCCCTAGGTTCAACCCCCCGTACTCACACTTAAGAAGAGAAGCAAACCACCCATGAGCTCCCTATGCTCAAGAACGCTGAAGAGCTCTTCTATACGAACAGTGTCTGCAGCATCTGGACGCCATCTTCACTGAGCAGTCTTGCCTTATGTGCAGCAAGATTCTCAGACTAACCCGAGCAAGAGGTCAAGTAGTGTTATGAATCTTGCAGGACCTGGAATTACTGATAGTCCCTTCTTCCTAAGCCAGGCAGAATGTGAAGGCACAGTTCTGGCTTCTTAGAATTCTAGATGATGAAGACATATGAGAATGACTCTAACTTCTACCAGTCATCATAATACAAATATATCTTGCTATATGCAAAGGGCTAAAGAACCAATGACAATAAGCTGGTGTTTTCATTTGAACTCGATTCATTTTGTTCTTTTGTTTGTTGGTTGTATTTGTATCTTGAAGTCATTGTACAAAGGACTTGCCATTCAACCAAGTTGTATATGAGTACAATACATCTTGATGTCATCCCTTTCCCCATTTTCTCCCCATCCTCCATGAAAAACGGCTTCCCACTAATGATCCACGAGAAAAGTATTACATGGTCCAATTATGATTTTTTAAAGCTTCTGTTTCTATTTCAGTTTCCTTTTGATATTCTGATCCCTGATGGAGAAAGAATCATTTGGGATCCTAGGAAGGGCTTTATAATATCAACAGCAACATACAGAGAGATTGGGCTTCTGAGCTGTGAGACATCCATCAGTGGACATGTGTATAAAACAAACTATCTCACACATCGACAAAGTAAGTATAAGGGATACTCTCTAAGACATGAAAGGAGCCAGAATGGTCTATGGTTCATCTGTCCAATGGAATCCTGACTTGTACATCCTCATTCTCTTCTGCTTGCAGCCAATACAATCATAGACGTCCACATAAGCACACCAGGCCCAGTGAAACTACTGAGTGGTCAGACTCTTGTCCTCAACTGCACGGCTACCACCGCTTTGAACACGAGAGTACAAATGACCTGGAATTATCCTGGTAAAGTGAGTGACCCAGTTTTCTAAAAAAAAAAATCTCTTCAGAAAGCCATTTTTTTTAGCAAGTAAAATCACACTGGATTTTTTTTTTTTAAAGATGGAAACAATGAGAAAATTCTGATTTCTGTGTCATTGTGACTACCTTGATAAGATAGTTTTGGGTTTAGATGGGGTGCTTTGATCGCCTGTCATTTCACCAGTGTGAGATTCACAGACACTGTCTTTTGATGTTGGGGGTCTGAAATGAATAGGTTGCCGTTTCTGTTGTATGCTTCTGGGCAGAGAGGGTATCGTTTCATTCTTGGAAGTGCCGTGTTAGGATTTAGAGATGAGGGAGAAATTTATCAGTAAATGCCAGGTGGGCCTGTCTTCTGTAACAAGTTTTCAGGAGGGCTGCTTTTGTTCACACATTCACTAAAGGTCCTGGCAGACAGTCAGGCACCTGATGAGGGCATGTTTGGAGAAGATACAAGCCAGCCACCCATCTCCCATTAATGAACTGTCAAAGGAGCAATTCTGCTCTTCAGGTTAAAACGAGAAGGCTGACCACTGAGTTCCTTACTCAAATGGAACATCCGTGCCAACAACACTTATTTTAAAATATATAGCTAGGAAAACTATGATAAACTGTTAAGAAGACTTTTACCACTTCCATTTCTTGAGTGTTAGGGTGATTTATGTGACACAATGATTTGTCATATCATTAGATATGTCCAGTCACAAAGTTACTTTTTTTATTCTTGTATTTAATAGAAGGGTTACAGTTATGTTCGTCAGATAAAAGGTGCATTACTTCACACATATTGATATCCCTTCTCATCCCCATTCCCCTCCCCCCACAGTAAATTTTTGATTGAACTGTGTACAGAGGTTAATGCAACACCCTATTGCCGTTTCTCCCTATTTCTTCTCAGGGAGATAGAATAGCTTAGTAACAAAAAGAGCTAGAGTAAGTGCTCTGTAGAGACAATGATAAACTATTTTCTATGAAATGGGATTGTTCCATTTAACTAAAAAATGCAGGGCCGGGGGCCGGGAGTTTGGCTGAGTGGTAGAGTGCTTGCCTAGCATGCACGAAGACCTGGGTTCGATTCCTCGGTACCACATACGTAGCAAAAAGCCAAAAGTGGTGCTGAGACTCAAGTGGTAGAGCCCTAGCCTTGAGAAAGTCCAGGGACAGTGCTCAGGCCCTGGGCCCAAGCCCAGGACTGGCAAAAAAAAAAAAAAAAAAAAAGATGGAGAGGCGGCAATGATGTCATATAAGTTATAAAATGAACAATAAACCCGGGAATATAATCTCATCTTAAAATAGACAAGTTCAGCTAGCTGAGCCTCAAGTCTTTCTCTTGGCCTTCTCCTGAGAGATCACCCTTCACATAGTTGCCTAAGCTTTTCTATGGCTTTGATGTATATGTCTTGGATCCATTTATTAGAATTTCACAGAAATTGGCAGTATTGCTCAAAGGGTGAGACAATGAAATGAGTATTCTACCTTATGAGGTGAAGCTAGCACTCATCTTCTTATTGCCAGGATTGGCAAAGAAATCCATATGCTAATTTATGAAGCGAAGCACTGTCATTAACTCAGACCCTAAAGATACTTTGTGGCTTATGTTTGTTTGTGGTTTCTATGGCTAGGGAATAGAAAAGTATGGGTGCTAGCAGATAGACACTAGATTTCTACTCAAGTACTGTGTTCCTAGCTGACATTGGGTAGTGTCTCTGTTGCTTCCGTTTCTCATTGGTCAGAGGGCAACAAACATGCCAGTTTCACCAGGTGGTTGTAAAAAATAATTGAGATAATGATGTGAAAGTGCATTTGACGAAATTAAGTCTAGATAAAGGCTACTCTACTGCCTATGTGAAGCACGTCTAGACAGATCTAATTTCCACATCTCTTGCTCTAGGCCGTGCTTTTAGCCTATGAAAAGCATTGGTTAGCGAAACAGTGATGTGAGATCTCCTGCTGTTAGACACACAACTCCATTTTTATTTGCTCTGTCTTCTTTGAAGGCAACAAAGAGGGCTTCTACAAGACCACGACTAGACCAAAGTGATCCTCAAGTCAATGTGTTCTATAGTATTCTTACTATAGAGAATGTGCAGAAGAGAGACAGAGGCATTTATACGTGCCGTGTGAAGAGTGGGCCAACATCCAAATCTGTGAACACCTCCGTGCAAGTACATGGTAAGCAGCAAGACCAACTTGTGTTCTCCTTTCTAGTAACTGCACGCTTTGGGTTCTGTAAATAAGTAAATGTTCTTTTAGTTGGTAGTTATTCCATTGTGAAAGCTTTGACATGGTACTCTCTAGCCTCAGCCAAAAAAAGCAAATTAAGCACGTTTAAGTACTCTTTAAACAGTCTTTGGAGTTGGGCAGTCTTTTCCTTTCAAGTTTATTATGGTTAATAACTCAGATCATAAAATATTTATGAAATCCCTCATTTAGAGTCCTATATAAACAAAGCAGAAAATTTCGATCAAGTTTACCTTTATTAGCTGGCAAAAAAATAATCTTCCTGGTTCAACCTTGAAGTAGAGAAAATAGGATGTGAGACCGGCACCAGTGGCTCACACCTTTAATCCTAGCTACTTAGGAGACTGAGATCTAAGGATCATGATTCAAAGCCAACCTGAACAGGAAAGTCCTTGAAACTCTTTATCTTCAATTAAAAGCCGTGCTGTAGCTCATATGATAGAGTGTTAGCCTTGAGCAAAAAAAGGACATAAAAAAGAAGAAGAAGCTCAAGAACAGTGACAGGCCCTGAGTTCAAGCCCCAGTACCAGTACATACAAAATAAGAAAAAGAAATGTTTTATCCATTGCTCAACATTTGGCCTCACTGATGGACACCATCTTAATTCAGCAATGTTATTTATTTGTTAATGTCACCCTCCTGTACTGGGGAGTGAAGTTTTATTTATGCAAATCCTGTTTTTTTTTTTATTCATCTTTTCTCCTTAAAAAAAAAAAGAAAATGGATTCATCACTATGAAACATCGGAAACAGCAAGTGCATGAAACCATAGTGGGCAAGAGATCCTACCGGCTTGCCATGAAAGTGAAGGCCTTTCCCTCACCGGAAGTTGTGTGGTAAGAGCATAATCATTTTTGTATCAATTAAAGATGTTTTAGTAAGTAAGCTGGGGCAAGAGTAAATTCCTGGAAAAAAAAATACTATGAGAAGTTGCTCAGGGCTAAGGGAGCTGTGGGGTGTCTGGATAGTAGGGGTGAGGAGATCAGAGCAGGGAGGGGGAGGGAAAGAAGGTAGCAGACAGAATGAAGCAAGAGCTGGAGGGTTGAGGGGTTGGTTCCGGTTCCGTTTACTCAGTCCCTCAGGGAGACTGAATTTCTGCATTTCGAAACCTTCCTATGATGTCAACACTCTGAATGGGACGTGTTAAGCAATAACTAGGAAGCATCTAGAATGTGGAACATGCTCTATTAACCCTGAAGAAATAGGTCCTTGTAATGAGCATGGCAAAAATAATTCTTTGACATCCAACTGGGTTGAAAGTTCCAGTCTTGTTTTAAAATTAAACAAACATTAATAGAGACAAGACTTATTCATTTGAAGGAGTAGACAAATGGACTTACTTGAACTAATGAAGTTGTTTTTGGCTTGAAGCTTGTATATTCAGAAAGCCCTTACATGTTTTGTGTTTTTTATTTTCCCTTACCTGTTTTGTGGTTTTTCTTTCCTTAAAAAAGAAAAATAAAGCCTGTCGAATACCTATATAAAACAATGTAATCTGTTTATAATCTGTAGTCATTTTGTTAAATTGCTTTTAAATTCCAGTATCTCTGGCTCAACTCAGTACCTTTTAAACAAAGGTTGGTATAATATAGTTTAGGAAAAACAATATTACGACTTACAGAAGTGGTGCCATTTTGGAATCTCCTCAGTTAGGATTTAGTTTGGCTTTCAATATGTGAGTGGAGTGTGTGGAGTTTCCCTAAATAATGAATAGAGAATTAAAAGCAAAAAAAGTCAACGGTGTCTTTGCCTTTGCCATCACAGTTAGAAAAAGCAGTGTTTGGGATTTATGATCTTTAAATTATGATATTTTGCTTGTGATGATATCTTTAAAGGTTTATAGTAATTTGCCAAAACTAATAGAAAATTTAATAGTGATTGAATAACCAGAAAGTACATCTACGCTTTCAGTGCCTGAGCATTTTGTCTTTAGTACTTATTTTTTAGTATCTCAGTAACAAAGGTCACTGTTACATTCATAGGAAATATCTTTAATATTACAATATTTATCATCATAAAATACAGCACAGTCATTCTAATTGCTTTGGGACTGAGGTCCATTGTCATAGAGATTTGCTTGCAGGACTGCAGGTCAGATTGTAAACTGAAGCCCTGTCCGATATTAGGCCTTTATACAAAATACAGTAACCTCCTAATGGATTCAAGAGGCTCATTGAAAGAAGTGCACATTTAAATGAAGTCACAGGACTTTTGAGTTACAACAGTCTTTGGGGAACCTGCAGAAAAATCTGAAGGCACTGAAGCTCACCCTGGACAGTCAACCAAGTACAGTTGGTGGCAGAGGCAGGAAGCATCTAGATAGCAGGCTTTCTGGGACACCAGTGAAAATATCAAGGCATTGATTCTATATTTAAAGTATTTCAAAATTGTTTTCAAGTTTATACTTTGTTCTGCCTTAATGCCTCTTCCTTAGGCCTTTTTGTGGGGGGAGGGAGGGGAGAGTACCTTGATTCCATTATAGTTTTGCTATGAAAGGGACAACTGGGGCGACCATTTATATGACTAATAAAAACTCCACATGAGACCACAATAGGACCATCTATTTTTGTATATTTTTATCTGGAGAAGGGATCTAGTTGATCTGACTTACAATGGCTCTTGGACTGCTCCTGGGGCCTCCTGGAAAACATCTGGGGAGGAATGGGAGCCTGTTTCTCTGGGTTAATACTTATGCCAGCATCTCTGTAGATACATTAAGTCCCTTTGCTTTCTTCTCCCAGTTTACTTCTTCCTCTCTACCAATAACAACGAAACATTATCTGATCTAAAATCCACACCTCCCTTGATTGAACAGTTAGCACCCTTTAAAATCAACATGAATGTTCCAGAGCTCAAAACCAGTCAAGTTGGAACCCCACATTTCAGTGTTCAAAATGGCAATGTGATACCAAAGTGAGGCATGTGAAGAGACTTACCAATTGCTTGTGACCTCAGGTTAAAGGATGGCTCCCCTGCAGTGGAGAAATCTGCTCGCTACCTGGTTCACGGCTATTCACTAACTATTAAGGATGTAACCCCTGAGGATGCAGGTGACTACACGCTGTTGCTGAGCATACGGCAGTCTAATATATTTAAAAACCTCACTGCCAATCTCATCGTAAATGGTAAGTTTACAGTTCTGATATGCTTTGACCTCAAAACCCATGAAAGGGGTCCTTCCTGTGATGCCCAGAGGAAAGTCACAGGAGCAGTTCTTGACTTCTATCCTGCTCTGTCTCCTTGCCAGTGAAACCTCAGATTTACGAGAAATCCGTGTCGTCGCTCCCAGACCCAACTCTCTACCCCCTTGGCAGCAGGCAGGCCCTGACCTGCACAGTGTATGGACTCCCTCAGCCTGAGATCAAGTGGTTCTGGCGCCCCTGCAACTACAGTTATTCCAAGACAAGGTAGGGACAGGCTGCGTCTTGATTTGCTTTCCGACAATCTTCTGCCACTCTAAATGACGATTCTTTGTTGGATGCAGATGGGCACGTGTGTTCCCTTTGGAAACAGGGAGCCAGTGGCCTATTCTTCCTCTCTAAGGTGCCCGCCTCTCGCTTTGCAGTTCAGGGGCCTAGGAACAGAAGCCCAGTCACATTGGGAGCTGTTCTGTGTCTCAGGTTGGAACTTTCAGTGCTCATGTTTCCTGGCTGAGAAACCCAGATGTTATGTCTATGTCAGTGACACGATCCTTCCCCCTTGGATCACATTAGCTGTGAAGAGCGAATCAAAGATCGTTGTAACACTCATGGTCACCAGATTTCCTACTTTGGGCTCTGCCCATGCTTGTATAGCTTTCTAAAATGTCTCTCATAAGAAGTCTTTCTCTCCCTTCCTTCCCCCCACTTCTCTCAACTCCTCCCCTTTGTCTCCTACATCCCCCCCCCCCACACACACCTTTTTCTCATTTATTTCTTTATTGCCAGTTCTAGGGCTTGACCTCAGGGCCTGAGCACTGTCCTTGGGCTTTTTTTCCCTCAATGCTAGTGCTCTACCACTTGAGTCACAGTACCATTTCCAGCTTTTCTATGTATGTGGTACCAAGGAATTGAAGCCAGGTCTCCTTGCATGCTAGGCAAGCAGTCTACCACTAGGCCAAGCTCCTGGCCCTCCTTTTTCTTTTTAAACAGGATCTGCTGTTGTCACTCAATAGGGACACATTTGTCTCTCTCTAGGCTGTGAGCACACTGAACCCACCTCCCTGCCGCAGGGCTTGTCAGGCCTGGCATACTCGGCACGTGCTCAAAGTGGACCCACCCCTGCTCACTGGGCAGTGCTTCCTTCCATCCTGTTTTGCTTTTCCCCTTTTTGTTTAGTCTAGAGAGATGATACTTAGGATAGTTCACTGGAGCAAATCGGAAGGACAGGAATAGAATTGATAGGTGCAACAATAATACATTTTTGAAACAGGCCAAGAATTATCCTTATGCCAAAAATATGTTTCTTCATTGCTTTTCAGTTCACTTGCAGAGTGTTTGGGAGGATGTGACCAAAGCAAAACAACAACCAAAAAACTTAGCTGGGCACTAGTGGCTCATGCCTGTAATCCTAGCTACTCAGGAGGCTAGGATCTGAGGATCACGGTTCAAAGCTAGCCGGGCACAAAAGTTTGTGGGACATTTATCTCCAATTAACCACCAGAAAACCAGAAGTGGCACTGTGGCTCAAAGTGGTAGAGTACTAGCCTTGAGCTAAAGAGCCCAGGGACACAGCGGTCAGGGCCAGAGTTTAAGCCCCAAGGTGAAACAAAACAAAACAACAACAAAACCTAGCTTGATAAAAATATAAATGAGTCATAATTCATCAACACATAGAAGTGGCTGTTTGGTTTTTAGATTCTTCCCATAATTGTAGGCTTCTGTCTTCTTAATCATTCTGGTTAGCGTGTAGTACTATGATAGTGGAAAATTTACTGCTGATTATGGAATTCTTGAGAAGTGGCTATTTCTGCACTTGTCTAATTTCTCATGTGAATGTCATTTCTTAAGAACAGCTACGTAGAGAACTTGCAAATCTCGAGTTCACCCTTTTCTATTGTGTCTGGTTCACCTTCACTGAAAACACAGTGGCAGCAACTGGGGCTTTAGGTTAGCCTGCTGGTTTGTGTAGTCATCCATATTTATGGACCCATCTTTTTGAAATATTGATATTGTGCTATCATGCAAATAAATAAAAATAACTAAGGCAGGCCAGGAGCATAACTTAGTGGTACAGTGCTTACTTAACATGCATGAAGCCCTAGGTTCAATTCCTCAGTACTGTATACATAGTAAAAATGGGAAGTAGTGGTGTGGCTTAAGTGGCAGAGTGCTAGCCTTGAGAAAAGCCCAAGGACAGTGCTTAGGCCCTGAGTTCAAGCCCCAGTACTGGCAAAATGAATGAATGAATGAATGAATGAATAAATAAATAAGTAAATAAATAAATAAAATAGCCAGGGCTACTAGATTCAGGTAAACTTGTAGATTTGAATTTTTGTGGAACCACATAGAATTTTTTTTAAATAATGTATATTAGAGTTACAGTTGTATTCGCCAGATAGAAGGTGCGTTACTTCTCACACATTGATACCATTCTCACCATATAGCATTTTATTGATATTTCAAACTTTTGTTTCAGTATCAAATATAAAAACCTCAATTTGATTCCTGCTAACTTTCAATAAACTGTGTTAGGAATAGTGACATGACATAATAGTATAAATTTGAGATTGAATGGTGCTAATAAAATAATGGTTTTTGGAATGAGATGAGCTGAGGCGAAGAACTGTGAACCTTAGAGCCTGCTTCTTCATTTGCTTCAAGGCAAATAAAATTTTTCTCCCTGACTATGGAATATTTTCACAAGGCTAGGAAAGATGTCTCCTTATTCCTTTTGAAATTCCTTCAAGACCCAGAACCCTGCCTTAAATGTTTCTTAGCCATTCAAATTCTATTCAAAGCACATTTTGGGGTTGTTGGGGGGTTTTTTTGTTTGTTGTTGTTGTTGTTGTTGTTTTACTATTTACAAGGCAATCAGAGAACTCCACAGTTCATTTCTTTAGAATGTTGTTGCTTGAAATGAGCTGCCTACAGTGAGCAGGTCCTAGAGACTTCTAGATATTGCATGCATCTCTTTGAATTAGCAAGACATGGTTGCTGACCTATGGCCTTCCTGTGGCAGGACTATATTTGATCCTTGGTAATTAAACCAGTACACTGAACTTACATACTTACGAGATCTTTGCACTGGGAAACTAATCAAACAGTTCTATTTCAGTTTTTATCAGCAAGAAAATAAACCCTTTGTCTTAAAACTTTCCAAATGTCTTCATAGATTTTTACACACTTAGATCCATTTTGTAGTAGTGTTTTTGCATAATGGCATTTAACACATGATCTTCAAAAGAGACTGAGGTACTAACACATATGTATTACTCTTAACTATGTGAAATAATTTATTAGTGCTTAGATTTTAGACTGAAATTAACAGGTATGGCCACAGCCAAAGCATTAGTTTATTTCTGAAGCCAGAGTATATTTCTCTTAAGTTCTCTAAAATTATGACTTTGTTTAATATAGTCAACTAGTTACTGTATCTAAGTTAATGTATTCTAAGTCTGAAGAGATTCAAACAACTCAAATGATATCATTTTTCTAGAGTTTGAGAAATACATAAATATATATTAAAACCATCAGGTCTACTACTCAGCAGGAAATTTTTTCCCTAAAAGAAAATGTGGTAGCCAGCTACTAGTAGCTCATGTCTGTAATCTATCTGTTCAGGAGGCCCAGATGTAAGGGTTGTGGTTCAAAGCCATCCTGGGCAGAAAAGTCCATGAGACTCTTATCTCCAATTAGATTCCACAAAGCCAGTAGTGGAGTTGTGGCTCAAATGGCAAAGTACCAGCCTAGAGCTTTTAGAACAGAGCCCAGGCCCTGAATTCAAGCCCACAGACTGGCACCTTCCCCCCCCCTCAAAAAAAAAACCAAAAGGAAAAAAAAAGAGAAAGCATGTGATGAAATTTATGCAAATGAGCCTGTTTTTGTTTTTTCTTGTGGTTTTTTTCTTTTTTTGCCTGTCCTGGGCTTGAACTCAGGGCCTGAGCACACTATCCTTATGTTTTCTCAAGGTTAGAGTTCTACCACTTGAGCCACAGCATCATTTCTGGCTTTTTTCTATGTATGTAATACCGAGGAATCGAACCTGGATCTTTGAGCATGCTAGGCTAGCACTCTGCACTAGGCCAAACTCCCGGCCCCCAAATAAGTTCTGTTTTAACCCAGTGTCCGATAGTTTTGTTTTACCTACATTTCATTCCTATAAGGCACTAGTAGGAAGCCCTGGTATGCTGTAGACTAACTAGAAATATCAGTCATGTACTGCACATCTCAGAAAGCAACAGGTAGAGAATATTGAGTGTTTTCATTCTGTAAAAATGACAAATGTTTGAGGAAATAAACAGCTTAAATCTGATTTAAGCATTACACAATGTACACATGCACCAAAACATCTCATAATACCCCATTAGCACATATTATTTACCAGGTTTTTTTTGTGTGTGGGGGGTACTTTTTCCCTGCTTTTGTGCCAGTACTGCGACTTGAACTCAGGGCTTGGGCACTGTCTCTGAGCTTTCTCATTCAAGGTTGGCACTCTTCTACTTGGACTACAGCTCCACTTCTGGCTTTTTGGTGATTAACTCTATAGCTACTTCTGGTTTTCTTGCTGGTTAATTAGAGATAAGATTCTCCCAACCTTTCCTGTATTGGATGGTGGCAAATTGAGATCTGAGGATCTCAATCTCTGGAGTAGCTAGTATTACAAATACAGGCCAATTTAAAGGGTTTGATGTATCTGTTTAGAAGACATTAAGAACAAAAGGTATGTACACGGTTATTTAAATTCACAACAGCTAGTGAACCAAGAAGAAATAAAGTAGAATCTTTTTTTTTACTGGCCTGCATGTTTGTGTACTAATGTGAGATGAAAAATAGATCATTCTTTTTGAATATTTTAATTATGTTATTGACACTGAATGAGGATTTATTTGGAGATTTTTTTCCTTATCCTCAACATGTGATTATTTTTTTTGTTTGTTTTTGCCAGTCCTGGAGCTTGAACTTAGGGCCTGAGCACTGTCCTTGAGCTCTTGGGCTTTCTCAAGGGTAGAGCTCTACCACTTGAGCCACAGCACTACTTCTAGCCTATTCTATATATGTGGTACCAAGGAATCGAATCTGGTCTTCATGCATGCTAGGCAAGCACTCTTACCACTAGGCCAAACTCTCAGCCATGATAACAATTATAGATTTTGCTAGATCTACTCTGTGTACCATCTGGGATAAACAAAGGAAGCATTCCTAAGAGCGTTGAGCTTCCAGTATCTTTCAACACCAGTACTTTACAGCTTCAGATCACATGAAATAAAGATAATTAAACACATTTCACACTCACTGGAGAGGCTCTAGTGAGATAACAAACTGGGTAAGGTACATTATTATTGCCAGGGGTGGGGAGGGAGAGGAGGAACTGATTCTCTAAGGAAGACGCAAGAACATCTAAGGAACTTCTCAGGGTATTTTTTTTTTAACAACTATTTCTAAGAAGAGAAACTGTGAAAAGAAAAATGTAATTTTGTTCTCTGTTAAGAATAGCTATCTAGTCGGATCTGAAAGGGAAAAGGAGGCAGAACTGAGGAAAACAAGATTATGACTTTCAGAAGGAGGAAAAAATAAGGAGCTATTGAAGAATTAGGCAAATAAAGAAGACAGAAATGACTGAAGGGTGCAGTAGGAAGACGAGGCAATTTTCCTTGCCCTGTGACCCTCCCTGGTCCCACTCACTGTTTCCCATCCTGGCAGGAAGTGGCTCTGCCCTGCCATATCCTAAGACTGGGTGGGGCAGGGCGGGCATGTAGAACAGCTATCTCTGGCAATGCCAGTCCATACTGGATTTCTGGAACAAATAAAACTACAGACTCCCTCAAGCCCCTTGATCTCACAGGTCCTTCGTGAGTGTTGCCAAAGTACTGATTCACAGTACTGAGTGGTAAGTCTTATCTACTTGAGAACAAGTGATAAGACAGGATTGGAAGAAGGGGGCCTTTCTAGGGTCCTGAGAACCAGAAGTTTTGCCATCCCCTGTTCATACAAAGATCATCAGTTCTATCTCCTTAGGAAGAATCTAAAGTATTGAAGACTGCAGTCATTCATGTGTGTTTGAGTGGAAGTTCACCTTTTGCCTGGTTGGGTGTTTGAGCTGTTTTGACCTACAAACACAATTTAGGAGTGGGTTTTTGCAAGTCACTCTTTCTAGGCCTCCCCAGTAACTCATCACTTATTATCTCATCATGTGTTTCTAGTTAGTCTTTTCTCCTTTTTAAAACCTGGGCTTGTTTTCTGCTGGTATAGGGACTTGAACTCTAGGCCTTAAGCTCTTATTCAGCAGTTATGCTCAAGGCTCTACCACATGAGACATTCAAGCCATGCTTTCACTTTTTTTTTTTTTTTTTTTTTTTTTTGCCAATCTTTGGCCTTGAACTCAGGGCCTAAGCACTGTCCTTGGGCTTTCTCAAGGCTAGCACTCTACCGCTGGAGCCACAGCACAATTTCCATCCTTTTTCTATATGTGTGGTACCGAGGAATCAAACCTGAGTCTTTGTGCAAGCTAGGCAAGCACTCTTACCACTAGGCCAAACTACAGACCCCACTTTCAGCTTTTTGATGGTTAATTGCTCTCAGAGTTGTCTGCTTTTGTTCTGGCTTTGAACCATAATGCTCAGATTTCAGCCTCTTGAGAAGCTACAAGAATAGGAATGAGCCACAGTTAATCCAGCTGAGGCTTGTTTTCTAATCATAGACTGTCTGGATCTTTGCTACAAAGAGGTTTGAAGATTATTGTGAATTTGTTTGAAACTTTAATTCTGTCCATCTAACTCACAAATCTTCACTGCAGAGGAACAAAGAACACTGATTAACTATAATAGTTATAAAACATTAAGTTTTCTGTAAGGAAAAAAAATATGGACATTTCCTTACAAAGTACATTTTTTTGCAAGTAAGTGTTTGAATGTCTGATGACATGCAGAGATTTTTAATCTAAATATGTAATGTTATATGTCTAAATATGTAATATCATTCATTATGTCATCACTATTCAATCTAAATATGTAATGTTAGCCATATATCCTCAACATATCAATATTTATTAGTTACCAACCATATAGAAAACAGAAAGAAACATCATCTGTCTTTAGCATGTAAGGTTTAATTACAGAGGATCAAAGTTATTTGGTGATTACTTATTGGATGTACTTGCAGAATATCTATTCTCCAGTCTCAGAGCTAGAGACTTGGGAATCAAGGAAATGGGCTCTATTCTCAGCGTGGTCCCTGACTTTTTAGTGACCTTGAGTAGTTATTTAATCTGTGTTCCAACTTCCCCTTCTGTAAATGGTAACTGCCAGGCTTCCCTTTTCCTCCTAACACAGAGCTATGGAGGAGTTAAAATGAGAAAGCTTGCTTTACATTTTCTCCTTTCAAAAAAGCTTGAAATAGTTTCCCAGTTATTACGTACTGATAGTTCCCTTCTGCTTCTTGTAAATTATAAACCAATCCGACCATTAACTCTGAGGGCTGGTGCCAAATTACCAGAAAATTTTAATGTATGCAAATAGAAGGCTTATAAGAGAAGTCTCACATTAGGTATTCTAAAAGTAATACTCTGACACAGAATTATGATTATAATAATTGCCCAATCATTTAAAAATGAAGAGCTAGTGAGTACAGCGAAGTGGCAGAGCTTGTATCGGAGGCCCTGCATTACAAAGTCAGCACAATAAATGTGTTTGTTGGTTTATTTTTTATTATTTGAGTAGTTGCATTAACACGTGTTAATTCAGCATCTTAATCAGTGTCACCCCTTCCATTTTTTTGAGATAGATGGGGGAAAAAAAGAACAAAAATGTAGCAACTATTGTGTAAAATTGTATTTTCTTCCGTGTTAACCTTCTGCCAGCAAAAGCACCATATTCTCTGTCCACTGGTTCTCAACACTTGTTTTCTTCATTGACCTTTTGTCAAGAATTCCCTTCAGGGTGCAAAATATGGTTCTGGCTTCTCAACTTATTGCAAACTGAGGAAGTAATCTTTATAATTTTTTATTATAATGTATAGGAGGGATTACAGTTACATTTGCCAGATAGTAGATACATTACTTCTCACACATTGATACCCCTTCTCATGCTTTTGTTCCCATTTCCCTCCCCTTTATTGATTTCTTAACTGATTGGAGGGACTTGTGAAGAAAAACCCTTACACATATATGAACCCTCAAAGAACTACTTCAAGAATTTAAGCTACACTAGATCTGGGAACTGGAAGTGTGGCACAAATGATAGAACAAAAAGCGCTGACCAAGAATGGAATCCAGCCTGGCACTGGTGGCTGCCGCCTGTAATCCTAGTTACTCCACAGGCTGAGATCTGAGAAAGGGGATTTGAAGCCATCCCAGGCAGGAAAGGCTGTAAAACTGGTGCTGTGGCTAGAGTGCTAACCTTGCATACAAAGAGGTGCAGGGACAGTGCCCAGACCCTGAGTTCAAGCCCTAGAACTGATAAAGAAAAAAAAAAGGGGAACCTCCCCATTTCCATCCCCCAAAGAAGCAAAAAAAAAAAAATAGGTCAGATCTGGCATCTAGAATAATTACGTATTTCAGAATTTAAATAGAATTTCCTTTCTCTTTCTGAAACACTGAGGAGGTGATACCAGAAGTGGGGAGCTAACAAAAGCCAACCACTCTGGAACTAAGTGAGGTTTGCCCTTTGCTCCTGTGGGGAAGAAGGTTGGCCTACAAAAGCAGGGGAAGGCAGGCTCTAAAAACTCCAAGAAGGGCTCTCCTAATTGCATTTCTCTATTGTTTATGTACACAGATTGGCAAGAAAAGGAAGCCTGGGATCATTAGGGATGTGTCAGGGATAGATCATTCCAGAGAAATGTAGTTTTGTGCATCAGTGGAGTATGTGAAATTAACGGGACAAAAACAAAAACAATTGTTAGTGGTAGTTAATTAGAAATGCACTCAAGGACCCAAATTTAATACACTGACAGTCATAATGGCTACTATATTAATACTATAACAATTTAATGTCCTATATTCTGTTTTCTGCCTATAAAATGAAATTTTTAATAATTAAATTGAGTCAACATTTCCTGGGGGGGGGGTGGAATGAAGGTCAGATGTCTAAGAGATTAGTAAAGAAAACCTTTTCACTGGGAAATACGATCACTTAATATCATGTTTGAATATTTCCCACATTCTTAAAGATACTTAAAATATACTTGACTTTGTGTATCTGAGTGTATCTGTACAGTGCATATGTATGTATGTAGGCTCAAGTCAGGCATGTGACAGAGAATTTGAATCTATCCCAAATAAAACTTTGAATCCAAATGAGGACTTTCAAGAAGACCACTTGACCAAAGACCATTTGAGCAGGACATTTGAGCTTGAACACAGCCAAATAAAACTGACGGTCTTATACAAGAAGCTTTCATCCTGAGCCAAAAGTGAATGTTCACTTACTAATGAGAAACTTCTTCCATTCTGTTGTATAATTACTGGATGGGGAAGTGCACACTGTCCAATGTGAATGTTCAGACAACAGACCTTATTAATATTGCATCCCAAATCCTGAGAACAGTGCACAAGCTCATTTGCCAAAGACCTCTTTTCCATTTTTCTATTCTTTGTAAAGATTTCTCTCTCTTTTTTTTACAGTGAACCTGATGAGTAATTGTTTCTAATGAAGTAACTGTCTTCTATAATTGCTGTCAAGCATTTCATTATGTGTCTTAAATGCTAAAAGCAGTGTCCTAGGCAGTTCATGGTTTTTGTAGAGATTTCTTCAGCCAGATTCAATATAACCGTGAGACAGTGACACACAATTTGGGGGGGAAAAAATGTTCCTGTCAGGTGCTGATGTCTCACACCTGTAATCCTAGCTACTCAGAAGGTGGAGATCTGAGAATTATGGTTCAAAGCTAGCCTGGGCAGGAAAGTTCAGAAGACTCTTATCTCCTTAGATTAACCACTCCCAAATTGGAAGTGGAGTTGCGGATCAAAGTAGTAGAGCACTAGCCTTGAGCACAAAAGCTCAGAGACAGAGCCCAAGCTCTGAGTACAAGCCCTATGATGGACAAAAAAAAAAAAGAAAGAAAGAAAAAAAAATTAGCAAAACATCTCACATTTCCTTTGGCTATACACAGATTTTTTAAAAAAGAAACCTAAGTGATCATAGAGGAAATCTGTTCCTGCTTACATGTTCATGTGTTAGGTGTGTCTGTTGACTTGTTGGGCCCTTTCTTGAAGTGTGAGCCCTAGCCTGTGGACTCAATGCCATTTTGAATGGACAGAAGAACCTGGTGGTTAGAAATGGTAGAAAAGGTATTCATCCTTTCTCTAGAAGCCTCCTCAGATGTTTGTCACCTTCAGTATTATGAGCTACTGAGTTCACTTAGAATTAGCACGTTACCTTTTAGAGATGAGAGGGAGCTCGTTTTATAGATGAGACACTACGTTTCAAAGTAAGACTGTATCTCTTACCTAGGGGCTGATCACCTATGGATTATTATTTCCACCTCAGAACTGGGCTGACAAGTTTTTATAATCTAGTGAGCAAAAGGGTCAGCCATGGATGGTGGGAAATGAGAGTGGTCACTTAGTGGGGGACCTCATGCAGAAGGAGGGAGCTGGGCCCTTGAAGAGAATGAGCAGATGAAATGCAAAGGGACTGCGTCAGAGATGGAGCAAGGGACTGTGGGGTTTGGTAGGGATTGAGGTGTTAGGACATGCCACAAGACTAACGTGGTTAGCTGATCAGATTTGGGCTGACAACTGGAAAACTGGAGAGGTAAGTTTGGATCCCACATGGAATTATGACAGGAAGTCAGTCCCTCTACCTCCCCCTTCCTCGGCTAGTGGTTTGTTGTTTTGCCATCTGCAGACTAGCAGTTCCCGCTTGTCTTTGCAGGCTCATTACTGGTGGTCTTATTTTGTGGCTCTTCTTTGGAATCTGTGTGAAAAAGGTACTAAGTCCCCAAAACACTGCTTCTTGTGCCTGAAAGTCAGGGTTGTGGATTTTCTACACAGGCTTTAAAAAAGTGACACGTGTATACACTGTTCCAATTTCTTAGTCCTTTACAGTTCTGATTGTACCTGATTGGCAAGTTCTGTCTAGTGAGTGTTGGGGGGGGGGGGGAATCCTCAACTACGTCAGTTGAGGAAAACAAAAGTATTTAGACACTATCCAGAGCTAAGTTGATTATGAATAGAAAATATGCAGCCTATAATTTCTATTTTTAACTCATAAAGATAAAAGCTGTTAAACATTTATGGGATGTTAAGTGCATAGATGTATATACATGTACACATATATGCCTATATCTAAATATAGGCATATATGTGTACATAAGTATATATACTTATATACATGTGTATATATAAGGACATATGCACATATACTATGTGGATATGTCAAGGTAGCATATATTTATGTATGTATAGATACATACACATGTATATAGGCCTACATGCATGCATGTAAATATATGTTGCATGTAAGTACTTAACATCTATAGATCTGTATATGTATGTGTATGTGTGTATGTATGTATGTATATACTAAAACCAAAAGTAGTACTGTGGTTCAAAGTGGTAGAGCACCAATTAGCCTTGAGTGAAAAAGCTCAAGGATAACGCCCAGACCCGGAGTTGAAGCCCCACAGTTGATGAAAAAAACAAAACAAAAAAAACCCTCTTCATTTAATCATCAGAATTTCTGTGATACAGAGACTAAAATTCTCATTCTACAGATCAGGCACAGCACTTAAGGTCTTGTCAGGCAACAATCATGATTGCCATGTCAGAAGAATCACGAATGAGTGGCCTTCTAACCCATCGTGACCAGACAACTGAAAGCCCTGCACAGGTGCTTTCCATCAGGATTGAGTCTGTGGTTGCTACTAGATAGTAAAGTGAGTAAGTTTTTGTCAGTTGCTCATAAGCCAGAATCAAATACATTTTAAGAAGACTTTGTTGTGACATCAAGGCCAATTTTATAAGGTATCATATTGGAGAAAAGTATCAGTCTGCCCTTGAAAGATATTGGCTCTGGAGCCTGAGTCCAGGCTCTCTCTATCACATACTGCCATCTGCCAGCTGTGGGATTCTCTGCAAAAGAACCTTCTCAATGAATCTGGGCTTCCTCATCTGTAAAATGGGGGGCTAATGGAAAAATATGTATGACATCCTCAGCCCTGGGGCTGGTACAGTGTGGGTTCCGAGTTTGTTTGCTGAAAGTTGCTCAATGCTTTTAGGTACTCTGTAGGCAGTTTGGGGCTGTGCACCACAGAAGCACTTCCCTCTAAAATGACATGATTTACACATGGATATCCTGTGAAAACTGACAAGGCGATCTGTGCTGTTCTGTTAGCTTTCTCCTAAGTAATATGCTTGCATCTTAGGAAAAAAGTCTTCTCACTGTGATGACTTATTTCAAAGAAATCAGAATGGGACCCCAAATGGCAAGTATTTTTGATTATTTAGGAAGTTCAAGGATCACAAGAGCCTGGATCTACACTCTCAACTATCCAGCTATTAAATACCCACTGACTCAATCTTTATTCAGCTCATGGTGACACATCGCTCTTGTCATTTTACTTGCCTATTCTCTGTGGTGTTAATGATATTTTTCATGACTTCAACTGGTCTCTTTAGTGAAGACACACAACATAGTGTGTGTGTGTGTGTGTGTGTGTGTGGGTGTGGGTGTGGGTGTGGGTGTGGGTGTGTGTGCGCACGCACGCACCAATACTGCAACTCAAACTTAGGGCCTTGCATTCTCCCATAGTTTCTTGGTTAAGACTTGTGCTCTGCCACTTGAGCCATACCTCCAGTTCTGGCTTTTTGCTAGTTAATTAGAGGTATGAGTCTCTTGAGCTTTTCTGCCCAGACTAGCTTTAACCCATGATCCTCAGATCTCAGCCTTCTGAGTGGCTAGGATTCAAGTGAGAACCACTAGCATCTAGTTAAACACAGACATAACAGAAGAACGTAAGTCATATGGGTTGTTTGTTTTTTCACCCAGAAATATGAGCCAGTGACTCATGTCTCTAATCCTAGCTACTTAGGAGACTGAGATCTGAGGATCACTGTTCAAAGCTAGCCCAGGCACTAAAGACCATGAGACTCCAGCTAACCACTAGAAAAGGGGAAGAAGGGTTGTGGTTCAAGGGGTAGCATGGTAGTCTTGAGCTGAAGATCTTAAGGACAGCTCCCAGCCCAGAGTTCAAACCCCATAACCCACAAAAAAAAAAAAAGTATGATTTGGTCTCTTAAGTGGATTATGAACAAGAAAATTACTTTATAATTTCAACAAAGCTGTATTAGTAATTATGAGGCAGCATTTTTATCACCACAGGAGGAGTTCATTTTTTTTTTCTCATTAGATTAGAAGACACCATCCTCATGTCAGTATCATTGCCTAAGTTGAAACTGTCCAGGACTATCCATTTGTCAGGGACTGATACTGCTAAACCCAGTTAATCTGAGCCCCATCAGCTCTTCTGTCTTCATTAATATTCGTCATTGTGACTGATGGGCACTGATGGTGGTGACATAGTGATTAGCTTAGGAGGCTTATGTGAGGTCACTGGATGGTCACAAATGTCCCATTTGTAGCACACTTGAGCAAGTGATGGGTGGTGGATTTGACACCAGACACAAGGAGGATGCATGTCTAATCAGGCCATTCCATCAGGCTTCACTTTTCTCACCCAGACAATTAACTCAGTGAGAGACATTCACTGTACATCCGCTATATGCCAGGTGACTGGGCTAGGCACTGTGGCAGAGTCCCTATTCTTCAGTAGCTCTCCATATAGTCAGATAACCAAATGATGGCTAACATTACCAACTGCTTTAGTGCTTTCCACATGAACTCATTCAGTATCTCTCTGATATTTGCTGACATTCCAAGGGATCTTGTTTAAATTCTTGATTTAGATCACTGTTGTTTTGTTTCAATGCCTAAAAGAAAACTAGAAAAAAAGTAGCATGGGGTTGCTTCTATGGAACCAGCAAAGCTAAGAACATATCCATTCCCAAAGAAGTGGTTCATACAAAATAGAGACTAATCAAGCAACTCTGAACAAACAGAAAAAAGTCAAATTAGATGATGCAAACATAAGATATGGTCCACATGCTACTTGTTGTGAGAGGGGAAAGGAGACAAACATTTGCAAGATTAATGGGCCCTTGAGATTAAAAGAAGCCAAGAGAAATACAACCCTTCCAGGGTCTGAGATCTGAGAGAAATGACTTCATCCCAGCTCATCCTCTCTGAGACAGGGTAGAAAAACTACTCAATCACATTTCATCACAGTTAGGGGTGCAAGACAGATCTTTCCAACATCCATAGCAGAACACCAGTGTAGACTTATCAAAAGTGATTTTGTTTTTTAATCAGTCATGGGGCTGGGCGCTGTCCCTGAGCTCTTCAGCTTAAGGCTACTGCCCTACCCCTTGAGCCACAGTACCACTCCTGGTTTTCTAGTGGTTAATTGGAGATGAGTCTCAAGGTATTTAGTGCCATGGCTGGCTTTGAACTGTGATCCTCAGATCTCAGCCTGCTGAGTAGCTAAGATTACAGGCGTGAGCCACTGTGCCCAGCTTCAAGTGTGATTTTTGTAGGTTGTGGCCCAAAGACAAAATTTCAGAATCATTCAAGAAACCAAAAGGCTGCAATTCCTCTGAGTACTTTTTTTTAAAATAATGATATGGGCCAGGAGTTTGGCCTAAGTGGTAGAGTGCTTGCCTCTGTACGAAGATCCCGGTTCAATTCCTTGGTACCACATACATAGAAAAAAATTGGAAATGGTGCTGTGGTTCAAGTGGTAGAGCTCTAGCCTTGAGAAGGACAGTGCTCAGGCCCTGAGTTCAAGCCCAGGACTAGTAAATAATAATAATGATGATGATGGTAGTATTCACAATGGAGATTTTGCTACCCAGTGCTATCTAATTAGAAATTGATGAATCAATCGATCATTTGAACTTGAGTCTAAAAACTCTTCTTGGAAATCTTTTCTTTATGCTAAACCTTACGTTACCCCTAACCCTGAAGGCTTTCTAGATGTTTCCACTTTAACCTCTATATAGCATGTTAGCCCACTGTCTTCCTTTTTGCAAGGACAAAATAAAAGGAAAGCTTGACATACTCTTCTGTGTAGTTTAGCTACTATCATAAGCCTCCTTCCTGAGTATGCTAAATGCTCTATTTGTAGCCACTCCTAGCATTTCCTTAAAGATTTCTTATCAAATCACTCTTCCTCAGTGAAGACTATCCTGGCAGTCCATCACTAAGCAGGGATATGAATGAGTCACCTAACTGGATGGAGCTAAAAACCCATTCTTTCAGCCTCCTGGCTACTCAGGAGTGGGGGGTTGAGAACTGAGGATCTCCACCCATTTCTGAGCTTCTGTAAAGTAGTTGAGGGGATGGGGGAGGCAGGCTGTCTGAGCTCATGCTAGAATATGAGAGAAGAGGAAGGGAAGCAGAGACTGGAAGACAGGCCTGGTCCTGAGTGTGAATGGACCAGAGGCCCTGGAGGACAGGAAGCAGGGCAAGCCAAGGTGCTCATGGAAAAGCTCTTATGTAAACAAAGGTGGCCCAGGACTCTGGATCCCCTCCACCATTGTCCAGGAGTTGACCCAAACCTACACTCCCCAAAACTCTTCTCCACTGGTTCCCCACCCCCTCCCAAGCATCAAGACAAGAAATCATTTTCAGTATGGGCGGGCAAGGCGTCACAAGGTCTAATCATGTACCAGAAAATCACCCCTTTACAGTCCCCTTGGCCTGACCCTGTGACCACTCTGAAGGCCTAGGCTCTCTTCCTGAAACTGAAGGAACAGGAACCCTTCTGTCTAAACATGCCTTCCAACTCCACGCCTGCCCTTGCCAACCAGCATCCTCTCGGCCTATATTGTTTTATTTGTTTTAAGAGAATGTGAGAGGAGGGGAAAAGATAGTGTTCGCAGATTCTATTAATCTGATGGCTCAGACACCCTATCACCAGTGTTTTGACACAACACCCACTGTATCAAGCAATGTTTACACCAGCCATCCTCCAGGATAGTCACCTCCACGGGGAGCCAGCCCCCATCATGCCCCTGGCAGCGTTCCAGGTGGTCTTTCTTTCCCTGTCTATTGTTTTTTTTATTAAAAGACATTTTCTAACCTTGATTTGCTCTGCCCCTTTGTGTCTTAGCCGGGGGAATGATTTGATTAAAAAAAAAAAAAGATTGTAATTATAGCATGTGAGTGAAATCTCATTACCCACAGATAAACAGAGTTCACACTTGGTCTTCAGATCCAAAAGGCAGCACAAGCAAGAGGGTGATCCGTCTCTTAGGCTTTGTAGAACTTTCTAGAGCCTTGTTTTAGGGAGGGGAGAAGGACTCTAAATATGTGCTTTAAGTACATATTTAACAAATGCACTCATTCTTAGGCCCCACAGCTCAGGTTCACAGAGGCCGCTGGCAGGCATTGTAGAACTCAGCTTCCTTTCAATCAGCACTGGCATTCCCTCCAACCTCAGGGTCATTATTTACATTATTGGAGTTCATCATAAAATAGGCAAGCTATATTCATAGTCATACAGACAAAAGAAAGTTATCAAAGAAAGAAAAAGGTTATGATTAAAAAGTGGATTTTCAACTGGGCACTGGTAGCTCATGCCTGTAACCCTAGCTACTCAGGAGGCTGAGATCTGAGGATCTCAGTTCAAATCCAGCTGGGGCAAGAAACTCCATGAGACTCTGAACTCCAATAAACTATTCAATAAAATCTGGAAGTGATGCTGTGGCTCAAATGCTCACCTTGAAGAAGCAGTTCAGGGACCAAGCCCAGACCCAGAGTTCAAGCACCAGGACTGGCCAAAAAAAAAAGAAAGAGAGAAATTGGATTTCAAATTTGTTGCAAGGTGTTATAAGAGAAGACAACAAGTTCCTACCATTTTAGCATCAAGGCATTTTTTATGCCCTAAAGCAAGCAAAATTTTTATGTAAACTGTAATTACAACATACTCCTTTCCAAAAAGGCCCAGGTACATATTCTCCCTATAGGAAAAGAAAAATCTAATTTCTCTTGCTAGGTGACTTTCAGAGGACTCCTGGAGTTTTTCCCCTGGGGAAAACATGACAGGAAAGATTTGGTAAGTTCCTTGGAACAAGTCCCTGGCCTGATGGACTGAAATCTGGAATGGAAGAAGACTAGGAAATCTTGAGTTCTCCCACATCTGCCCCTCTCTGTGATCCTGCCCAATGCATCTGATCTTGCTGGGTCCAAATTTTCTTATTCACAAAAGGATTTCCAAAATTGGAACCACAATCTTGGCTTCACTAGGGAGGGTGTGAGAACACCCCAAGGCAAGGTGAATGTGCAGAGTTCTTAGCCCAAGCCTGGCGCTTTGGTGACTTGGCAGCTACCAAATTCTATTCAACCAACCAAGAAAGTAAGAAACAGTGGAACAGAGATTTTTCTCCATGAAAGGTCAGCATCATAAATCTGGAGTAAAAGGGGAGGTTTAACACACACCCCCACCCCCACCCCAAAATGTACATCTTTATTCTAACATTCAGGCTTCAGACTAGACCTAGAATTGATGTGGTTATTTGCTGATGGGAAACCATGTATGGAACAAGGCATTTGTACTGGAAGACGGCAGGAGTCTTGAGTGCTCTCACAGGTGCCCAGACGACAGATCCTAGAAAAGCTAAGAAGTTCATTCTCCCCAATTCTTCAGAGAATTCTGTTATTTTCACCCAATTCTGTCCTTTTCTCACATTAACAGGACTACTTCAAAGAAAACATAACTATCAGCAGTGGCTCAAGCTCACCCATTCTAGACCCTCTCTCAACATTCCAACAATGCAGTAACCTATCTTCTAGAGAGAAGACAAGCACAAGGCTGAGTTTTAAGCAAGGAGAGAAAACAGGAAACAGGAGGAATGATAAAAATCTGAAATCAGATGTGCTAAAAGCCAGCACTGTAGTTTTTTGAGTACTGGATGTATAAAGGAGAATGGGAGCTGAGCTTAGTTCACAAGTTACAGGATGACAAAGGCAAAAACTAAACTTCAGGCTTGGCACAAACTATATTTGGTGTGTTTTGGTTGTATGTGAGAAGGCTTTTCTTCATGTACAAAAAGTACCATCACCCAGCGTCTGGTGGCTCATCCCTCTTATCCAAGCTACCCAGGAGGCTGTGATCTGACACTCACTGTTCAATGCCCCCTTGGGCAGGAAAGTCCATAAGACTCTTAAACCACAATTAACAACCAAAAAGCCAGAGGTGAAGTTGTAACTCAAACAGGAGAGCACTAACCAGCCTTAAGCCAAAAAGATTAGGGGTAGTGCCTACGCCCTAAGATCAAGACCCAGGATAAGCACAAGGGAAGGCAGGGAAGACATCATTTTAGCATTTTACTCCAATAATTTATTCTTTTTTTGGTTGGTTGTGAGGCTTGAACTCTGAGTCTGGGTGCTTTCCCTGAGCTCTTCAGCTCTAGGGTACCACCCTATCCCTTGAGCCATACTACTACTTCCCGTTTTCTAGTGGTTAATTGGAAATAAGAGTCTCACTGACTTTAGTGCCCTGGCTGGCTTTGAACCGGGATCCTCAGATCTCAGCCTCCTGAGTAGCTAGGATTAGTGAGCCACTGCACCTGGCTACTTCAATAATTTCTTTGAACACAGCAATAGTATATGATGTAAGTGGTGAGTATGTGATATGAAAGGGATAGAACTGAGGACAAATTCTGCCCCCAGTCTGCACTGTCCAGATTAGAGGTTTGGCCTGTGTTGACTTCGCTTTTCCCCATGGGCCAACTTTTCTTCATCTGGTTTTTGGTTCCAGAAGAGCCAAATTTTTATAAATGTAGAGGGAACAGAGCAAACCCATCATTGACATAAAATCAACCTAAAGCATGTGTGTCCCTAGTGTCATCTGTATAAGGGGGGGCAGTCTCCATTATGTGTCAAGAGAAGATGACTAGTAACTTGCACCGGATGGGAGAGAGACACAGATGGCTCCCATCTGGAGTTCAGCAGATTGACATGGAGGCATATAATGGGCTGACTTCTTTTAAACGTTTTTTATTTTGAATCTCTGGTCTGAAAAGAAGTTGTGTCCACTCCAGAATAATAGGCAGTGATATGGAATACACTCCTCCTACTCCAGCGATTTTTCTCCCTTTGATGGATTACAAATCCTTCCATACTATTGGACTTGGCATGCTGTGTGCATATGGAGGCCGGAGTTCTGAAGCTCATTAGAAAAGGGACCGAAACTTGGAGCGAGCAGAGGACAGCCCCACACCGACGCTGATAACGTGGCCTTGTCCAGAATAGTGCATGGGAGCTTTCTTATCTCGCTTTGGCAGGAGGTGCTGTGAGCTTCCTGTGCGAAATCAGGAGCTAACGCTGCTTTCCTCTTGTTGTTCGGCTTCCTACCCCCTCAAGACGGTTCCCAGCAAAGTGGTTATCTTTGCATCTTCAAACATGGCACAATCCACTTCCTTAAGAGCTTGATGTATTCTTAAGACTTAGGCAAATTCCCCTCCCCCTAAATCTCTTTTCAAGTGCTGTTCTAGAGTCAAGCACTTAAATGACATTCTATTTTTGTGGTTCAAATTTACAAAGAGGGAAAAATAACAGCCCCTAAATTAGAAAAGAGCCACAAAAATCTGTCCTTTCCATTTGGAGAGACCTGGCAGTCAGTCAGGCCTATGGTTTCCATACTAGGCTCTGGGCAGTCTGGAACTATCCTGAGAGATGGAGGAGCCGGGGAAGCGGGGGTCAGAGGCTGACAGCCCCAAGTGAATGCAGACAGTAGCCCGTCTTGCCCCTGGGTATTGCCTAAATTTGATTTCCTCTAACAGTTTTCTTTGTATTTCCTAAAGACCAAATACATAAAATATTGATAATTGTGATTTGTAAAAATAGCTCTTAGAAATCAGACATTCCTTAATGAATTGTCTTTCAAAAAATTTCCAATCTAATTGTAAAAAACAGTTTTTATGGGCCAGGAGTTTGGCCTAGTGGTTAAAGTGCTTGCCTAGCATGCATGAAGGCCCAGGTTCGATTCCTCGGTACCACATGCATAGAAAAAGGCCGGAAGTGGTGCTGAGGCTCAAGTGGTAGAGCTCTAGCCTTGAGAAAGTCCAAGGACAGTGCTCAGGCCATGAGCTCAAGCCCAGGACTGGCAAAAAAAAACCCCAAAAACCAAAAAACAGTTTTTACATGTCATAGGGACTAGGTATAAGCACCATCCTGGAATCACTGTAGCTCTGAGTAGCACTAAAAGCATGTGGTAATATTAGAGAAAGTGCACTTTTTATTTTTAGAAAAGCCATTGAAGCATATTGGATAAGAATGGTAAGAATTTAGGATTTGCTTTAAAACATGAACTAACTTCTGAAAAGAAAAAAACAGAACTCCAAATAAGAACTAGATAGAGCAAATGTGACAGAATCTTAATAACTATGAAAAAATAGTGATGCATTGAGAATGCCATCCTTCCACACACCCCCCCCCCGATGGTAGCACATGCATTATGATGCTGTGCTTCTACTTACCAATGGTTGAAAATAATGAAAACTCTCCTAAAAGTTTAACATGTCATGTACCTTGTACCAGTTTGTATGTTTGCTGGTGTTTATAGAGTGCTGATTATACACTAGGCCTTTCCTTGGCTAATGGGGACAGGTGAAGAGACAGATGTAGCATTATTCCCCTGAAGTTATTGGCCCTGTGTGATCTTAGAAGTCCCTAAGTGGACAGTAAATGTGTAGGGCACAGTCCAAGCCATATCATAGGAAACGAAAGGTGGACTCAGCAAACTGCACCATTTAACATCTGGGGACTTTCTCAGCTCAAAGACCAGAGAGGAATAACAATAGAACTTTTCTGACCATCAAAATCCCTTCTCTTCTTCCTTCTTACTTTATCTTCCTGCTTTTATTTCATACAAGTCATTTACTGATTTGGGCTCCTGAAGATGAGCCAATCTTTCTTTCTGGAAATGGGTCTTAAGAATTCTGCCTGATGGGCCAGGAGTGTGGTCTAGTGGTAGAGAGCTTGCCTAGCATACATGAAGCCCTGGGTTTGATTCCTTGGTACCACATACATAGAAAAAGCCGGAAGTGGTGCTGAGGCTCAAGTGATAGAGTTCTAGTCTTGAGAAAAATCAAGGACAGTGATCAGGCCCCGGGTTCAAGCCCCAGGTCTGGCAAAAAAAAAAAAAAAAAAAAAAATCCTCCTGATTTGATCATCTCCAGAATCTGCCTGAGACCTGTTTACAATTAAGACTTAGCAAGCTTTCTGAAGGTAAAAATATAAAATGATGAGAGGTTTGGAAAGGGAGTGATAGATTTTATGGGCTTAAAGCCAAATATCAATGCCCTTATTTTATAACAAAATATTTGAAGGATAAGGAACAAAATAATTTGCCATCATATTTCCCAAAGTAGACTAGGGGCTGGGAGTTTGGCCTAGTGGTAGAGCTCTTGCCTAGCATGCTCGAAGACCCAGGTTCAATTCCTCAGTACCACATACATAGAAAAAGACAGAAATAGTGCTGTAGCCCAAGTGGTAGAACTCTAGCTTTGAGAGAGCCCAAGAACAAAGCTCAGGCCCTGAGTTCAAGCCCTGGACTGGAAAAAATAAAGTTTTTTATTAAAAAAAAAAAGTAGAGGGGCCAGGAGTTTGGCCTAGTGGTAGAGTGCTTGCCTAGCATGCACGAAGAACCGGGTTTGATTCCTCGGTACCCCACATACATATCAAAAAGCCAGAAGTGGTGCTGAGGCTCAAGTGGTAGAGCTCTAGCCATGAGAAAGTCCAAGGACAGTGCTCAAACCCTGAGCTCAAGCCCAGGACTGGCAAAAATAAATAAATAAATAAATAAATAAATAAATAAATAAAAGTAGACTGAATTTAATAACTGCTCCAAGATGTCTGTTTCCATATGCAACTAATTAGTATTGGGGGGAAAAATCAGCTGTACAGTGGAATATTCTGAATAGCAGCCAGTCTTTGTAGATGTGAAATGCCAGTGTTTCCTTGAGGTTTCCATTCATTAACTTTATTTGCCTTTGTGTTGCTTGTTACTTTCAACATGTCTAGATTAAAATACATTTGCTATTTTTAAGTTCTAGGGAGGAATATAGGAAATGAAAAGTCTAGGATAAATCTCAATTGCATAAAACTTATGGTTTTGTTATTTCAAGACTTCTCCAAAGTTTAGCCTTTCACCAATTGGCTGGACCATGTAGCAAAGTAGAATTGTGGTAACTTACTCTTTTTGGTTTTGTTTTTTAAATAGGTGTGACTTTTGTTCCACCAAGGAAGAACCATTTATCCTGGATTCTGGCAGCAACCTAGGAAACAGGATTGAGAGTATCACCCAACGTGTGGCAGTGATTGAAGGAAGAAATAAGGTACTGTTCATAAAAGTGGGTAGTGGGTTGTCCTCAAAATACACGCTCAGCTCTCTGTTCTATGTTTGTTGGAACCTGAAGTAACTAAAATACTGAAAATCAGATAAATGGTCTGTACACAAATGGACATACACAAGACCTGTTTTTCATTTCCCAAGAAATGAAAGCTGGTAAAGCACTTAAAATCCTACTTTATAAAATGTCTTGGTATTTTTCCTGTCTTTACCAGGGCAAAGCCTAGCTTGGGGTATGGAGGCACACACAGTCTGTCAAGATTCCTTCTTGTCACTTTCCACTCCTCTAACTCCCTTTGGGCCTGGCAAGTCTCTGGATTACAGAGCGAGGGCCTGCTCTCCTGTTAAATCAGGGAAGAATACACTTATGAATTTGCTATTGTCAGGCACAGGGATAATGATGCTTTTAAAACAGAAGGGGAAAAAAAATCAGATAAATGTCTCTTTATACCTACATGCCTTGATTTTGAAATAAAAATGGTTAACTGTTGAGTTCTTTCAAAAATTTATGAGCATAATTTCAGTAGAACTTCTAGTCTGATTTTAAAATCTTCATACACACACACACACACACACACACACACAAGACGTAGGGGAGGTAAACTGGAAAATGATTAGGTTGAACTACAATGACTGAGTTGAATTAAGTACAACTCAGTTCCATATATAAAACTCATTCTTTAACCAAAAATAAATAAATAAATAAATAGTGAGTCAGACACGGTGGCTCACACCTGTAATCCTAACTACTCAGAAGGCTGAGATCTGAGGATCACAATTCAAAGCCAGCCAAGGCACTAAAGTCTGGGAAACTCCTCTCCAATTAACCTCTAGAAAACTGGAAGTGGTGCTGTGGCTCAAGAGGCAGGGCTGTAGCCTTGAGCTGAAGAGCTCAGGGATAACTCCCAGGTCTAGATCAATGACCATGACCGACCACCACCACCCCCACTCCACCCCACCCCCCCAAAAAAAATGGTGACAGAGGCCCAGAGTTTGGCCTAGTGGTAGAGTGCTTGCCTAGCATCCACGAAGACTTGGATTCGCTTCCTGGGTACCACATACATAGAAAAAGCCAGAAGTGATGCTGGGGCTCAAGTGGTAGCTCTCTAGCTTTGAGAAAGCCCAAAGACAGTACTCAGGCCCTGAATTCAAGCCCCAGCACTGGCAAAAATCAATCAATTAATTAATTAATTAATAATGGTGACAAGCCAGGCACAGATGGCTCACACCTAGAATACTGGTCAGGAGGCTGAAATCTAGGGATTGCAGTTTGAAGTCGACCCAGGCAGGAAAGTCCGTGATACATTAGCCACCAAAAAGCTCAAGTCGTAGAGTGCTAACCTCGAGCACAGAAGCTCAAGGACAGAGCCCAGGCCCTGAGTTCAAGTCCTAGGAGTGACACAAAAAGATAAATGGTGAAAGTAGAATTACAACTTGGCTAAAAGAACTTTTTCAGGCAGGCTGAAACAAGTCTGTTGCCTTGTAATTTGTATAGTGTGGCAGGCTGATGGGTGCAGCTGGTCCTGTGCCGCCTGACTTGGGTTCAGGAGCCCCAGCGTCAAATTCCACCCCTTTCTGCCTCTAAACAACATGCAAATCATTTAACAGCTCTCAACCACAGTTCCCTACTTCCAACAAATGGAGTTAATGATATATTGCCCTATCTAGCTTCCTATTAGAAAGATGACATGGAATAGAATTATGAAAAGCCCTCTACAGATATTTTAGTAAAAACAATTGACATACATACCCTAATGAAGTTCTTTCACACTGTAATCACATACAAGAATGTGTATTAAACAATTGTTTTCATTAATAAAAACTTTAAACACTCTAAATAAAGCAGAAATTTATAGGCTGCATATCCCACAGGCAGCTCTAATAGGCTTAAAGCAAAGTACTGATTTCTTGCTTAGAATTGAGGAGCATTTACTATTTTTATTTTAACCTCAGCTAGTAAGGCTTTTGTGTGAAATAATAGATATCATTAGCTACAACCAAGCAGAAGTTCGACTATTTCCAAACTATATGGAATGTTTTTCTTTTACAAGTTGTACTGTTCTGTATTTTTCTGTACATTTTAGGAACTAAACTACAGTCCCAACTTAGACCATATTAATTGCTTTCTCCATGGTCATATAGTTAACTACCCTGTAATGCCACTCCCTAGATATGGGTGGGGGCACTCACACTAGAGCACCTGGAGACTTACAGCAACTTGGGTTTCTTTGTAGTTGCTGTTGTTTTGGTTTTTTTGTTACTCTTTTTATTAAGGCGCATGGAAACGACTGTGGTCCTGGATCTTGAATGTCCCCAGAACAGTGTCTATGTGGACACAGGAGTGGGCAGGCCTGGACCTCTTTCCACACCATGCCCTGTGTCACAGGAGAAGCAGTCTCATGTTGGATTCTTGTCTTCTGACCCACATTCTTGGCTAGGACTTCAAGGAGACTGTTTTCATGTTGGTCCTGGGGTTTGAATTCAGGGCTTAGGCACATCCTGAGCTTTTTTCTTTCAAGGCTGGCACTCTACCACTCCACTTCCAGCTTTTGGTAGTTAACTGGAGAGAAGAGTCGTATGGATTTTCTTACCCAGGCTGGCTTCCAATGTTGATCTTCAGATCTCAACCTCATAAATAGCTAGGATTACAGGCGTGAGTTCCACGTGCATGGCTGAAACTCTTGTTTTCTTATAGTGCTGGAAATCCAGGGCTTTCCACATGCTAGACAGGTGCTCAGCTACTAAGCTATACCCCCCCAACCCAAGGAGACTTTTTTGGCAGCACAGGAGGTTTGGACTTAGGACCTTGAAGTTGCTAGGCAAGTGCTCTCCTATGTGAGGCAACAGCAACTTGTTTTATGCATGCTTGGGTTGTTCTCCCTTTGTTGTTTTGTTTAGTTGTTTAACTCAATGGGAGGTAAAGAGGAAAATAAAATTCAATTCCTTCTTAGACATTTTGGCCCAGATTTTTGAAACGTGAGTCATCAGTTAGAGATGCTAATGGCCAATGTGAGGTTTCATATTGTTTAAATGACTTACCACAATTCTTGGGTTTGTGAAGGCACAGAGTCTGTGTGTGTTGAATGAGACAGATCCTTGGCAGAAGCAATTATACCAATCAAAGGATTGAAGCTTGTGTTTTAGTTACCACTGGCCCCAGTTTGTTCTTAATTCATATGTCCTATTTCTCCCTCAGTTGGCTCTAATGTGCTACCCTATGTTAAATTTAGATTCTTCCATGACCTTTATTTATTTATTTATTTCCCTGAAACATTTAAAAGCAAACTATATTAGAAACATCCTGTTTCTGTTAGAAAAATCACTGTTCCATATATAGATTTTTTTTAATACTAATTCTGGAAATTAGGCTGAATGACACATCACCCCATTCATTTGATTCCATGAGGTTGATAAGATATTGTAGGAATAAATTACTAATATTTAGCAAAGGGGAAGGAAAGAATATGAAGATTCCAAGCTTACAGTATTTGACGACAGCTGTCGTCATAGAAAAGCGGCCAGAAGATGGAAGTCAACTCTTTTAAGAATTTAAGAGTGTAAAATCACAGTGGGCCAAAAACCTCTCCATGGCTGCTTGTGTCCTAGGAGTTAATCAACAGAACTCACGTGCGTATATGAGATACTCTGGCAAAGGGAACTAGCCTGTGCTTTGCATGTGCTAGACAAGCATTGGCATTGAATTGCATCTCTAGCTCTTAAATTTTTGAACCTGGATCTCATCATATAGCCCAGGCTGGTCTTGAATGAAGCCCCTCTTGCCTCTACCTCCGCGTGCTGGAATTACAAGACATGTGCTTAAAATTTTTTAACTATTATATATAAGTATTATAAATTGATGTGTTCTTTCTTTGTAAGGAGGCACTGAGAATTAGAAGCAGATGTAAAGGAATGTTCCCCTTATCTTCTGACTGATAGCAGCTTAGAAATCCTAATTTCATTTTAGCACTTCTTTCTGTTCCTCAGACCTCTTCCACTGATTGTAAGTGAAGAATGAAAATTAATTATAGAGCTAGTTCAAGCAGATGGCCTGAAGACATTTTTTTTTGGTGTTCCCTATAAAACAAATGATTTCCAACACCTGTTTCACCTCAAACCTTGGCACTTTCTCTTTGAAATATCAGGTGATATTTGATGTTCCAACTGTTATTTTCCATTTTCCCCTTTGAAACAATAGTCTTTGGTGGTGAGCGTGTGGAAACAGGTGAGTCCATTTAACACAGATGTGTGCATCTACACTTACTGTGCCACTAGAAGTCACCTTCTGGTCTAACCAAATGACATTGCCCCTACCACTCAGACTTGAGCTCCTTACTCTGACCTTCTAGTCAAGTACCTTTTGTCAAGAACCTTTTATACCTTTATGAACATATATTTAAGTTTATAGCTTAAAAATATCTCAAATAGAAGTACTCTAGTCATGAGTACTACTTTTCATAAAGTAGATTGTAATATATATACATACGTTTCCTTATTGTAAAAATTTCTTCTGTAATTATAACCTGTTTATCAATTATTTGTATACATATATATGTGGGATATATATGCATGTATGTATGTATGTATGTATGTATGTATGTATGTATATATGTATGCGCCACTCCTGGGGCTTGAACTCAGGGCTTGGGCACTGTCCTTGAGTTTTTTTTTTTTTTCTCAAGGCTAGAACTCTACCAGGTGAGCCACACCACTACTTCTGACTTTCTATGTACATAGTACTCAGGAATTGAACCTGGGTCTTCGTGTATACTAGGCAAGCACTCTACCACTAAGCCAAACTCCCAGTCCCAGCTTACTGTTTGTATAAGCTGCTATGGAAGAAGGAAGCCAGCCTCTCTGTACATAGTGACATTTATCTTGTGAGATTACTGCTGATGAAAGAAGGTATTCTCAAGGAAAACCTAATACAAAAAGAGTAGGTAGAACTTTACCAGCAGATCTAGATCAACTTAAAGCATTTTAGTGGGAAAGGCAATATAGACTGAACACACAATCCCTTGAGAGAAACACACGACAGATGTTCAGCTCAGGCTGATCTATGGGCCTACTTATCCTCGGGACATCACTTAGTCTCTGTAAGCCTTGCTTGCTTTATTGGTACAATAGGGTAATGCAACCATCTCATAAAGATAGAAGAAAGATTAAATGAGGTGCTGCCTGTAAATTGTCTTGTACCCTGTTCATTGCATAGCAAGTACTACATAAAGAAAGAAATAATGTACACATGCATCATCTTTGATCTTAAGAGCTTTAGTGAGGTGAATTCTGGGGTAGGTTTATGATTAAAGATATCTTGAAGGGTATCATCCAGGAAAGGAAGAAGGCGTAAATGCATCCTGTCTCCGTGGTTTATGATCTGGCATGATTCATGTCACTTCTGAGTACCTCAGTTTACTTCTAATTCCATAAAAATTCTGATCTGACTTTTGTTGGAATCTTGAAAATAGCTGTAGTCATTCTCAGATACCTGTTCTCAGGTGAGCACTCTTATGATTTAAGCCCGAGCTGCGGCTGTGTATTACCAAGGTCTTAATATGGCAAATGTATACATGTGTATGGGCTTTCTCTTGCCATAAAACAGTGCTTGTTCTCAGTTACTCTGAGTTTAGTGAGATGGAAATCATTTGGGTAGCATCCCAAACACAACTTACGGATGCAGATCATATTGCCTGAAATTTCAAACAATTTTAAGTGAAGGGAAATGGGATTTCCACTTACTGAGCAACAATCACTTTGAGAACCTAACTTTCTTCTTAGCAGAAATATTTGAGAAGCTAAGATAATATTTTTTTTTTGTCAGTCCTGGGCTTGGGCTCAGGGCCTGCGCACTGTCCTTGGACTTTTCTCAAAGCTAGAGCTCCACCACTGGAGCCTCAGCACCACTTCTGGCTTTTTTCTATGTATGTGGTACCGAGGAATCGAACCCAGGTCTTCGTGCATGCTAGGCAAGCACTCTACCACTAGGCTAATCTCCCAGCCTTAGACAATAATAATTTTTAAAAAGATTGCTCTCAACTTTTTAAAATTTCTCTACCTGTTATCAAGATTAATACTCAAATTAACAGGAAAAAATTGAGCTGTCCTTCAAGCATATATTTTCATTGGTATTTGCCTTTGTGTTCATGTTTTCTTACAAATAGAACTCGCATTTGGTCTTAAGGTAAGGAAATCAATTTCTATTACTGTAAAAGTCAGTAAAAGCCAGCCACCGATGACTCATGCCTGTACTCCGTAGCTACTCAGGAGTCTGAGATCTGAGGATTGCAGTTAAAAGCTAGTTCAGGCAGGAAAGTCCATAAGATTATTATCTTCAATAAACTACTCAGAAAAAAAATCTGTAATGAGCTAGCCCCTGAGTTCAAGGTCCAGGACTGGCAAAAAAGGAAAAAAAAGAAAAGCAAAAAGCTGGAAGAAGTGCTGTGGCTCAAATGGTAGAATGCTAGCCTTGAGAATAAAGAGGCTCAGGGATAGCACACAGGCCCTGAGTTCAAGCCCCAGGACCAAAAAAAAAAGAAAGTATTATGTTATACACATTTCTTTCTCCCCTGCAACATTTAGGAAGTGCCTCGATAATATGCAGTAGATGTCTATTGCCATATATTGCAAATATTTTTATTAATGCATAGAGTTTATTGGTAGTGTAATTAAGAAGATACTTCCAACAAAGAGAAATGACTTTGTTGGCTTAAACTTCAGAGTATATTTTCAGTCCTCATTAGCTGTAAAGATTGAAATACTGTAATTTCTTAATAGAGACAAAAGACCACAAAGTATCTTGCACATTGCTTAGCAGCTCAGAAAAATAGGATGACCCTTCCCAGAGACCAAGAATACGTTCCACACCTAAAAAAGCTTGCTACCACATGTAGGCCTATGCATTAATGTCAACCTAGAGGTCATTGATCCAACTAGAAGAATCACCACACCCCCTACAGTTTCATAGCTAGAGAGCACTGCCCAGTCGTGGGGCTTGAACTCGGGGTCTAGGCATTGTTCTTGAACAATGTTAGCGCTCAATGTTAGTGCTCTGCTACTTGAGCCACGGTGCCACTTCCTGTATATGTGGTACTGAGGAATCATGCTTCATACGTGCTAGGCAAGCACCCTACCACTAGACCACACTCTCAAATGTATGTGTTAAGTCTTAAAAACTAGCCTTTTCAGTCAGGCACTGGTGGCTCACACCTATAATCCCAGTGACTCAGGAGGCTGAGATCTGAGGATCACAGGTTCACAGTCAGTCCCAGGCAGGAAAGTCTGTGAAACTGTTATCTCCAAATTACCAGTAATGGAGCTGTGGTTCAGAGTGGTAGAGCACTCCTTTGAGCTAAAAGGAGCTCAGAGACAGAGCCTTAGGCCCTGAGTTCAAGTCCAAAGGCCTGAACAAACCAAAACAAAATAGCAGCACTGAAATCTAGTGAAAAGCTGGGCATGGTGGCTCACACCTGTAATCCTAGCTACTCAAGAGGCTGAGATCTGAGGATTACTGTTCAAAGCCAGCCCTGGCACTAAAAAACGTGACACTTATTTCCAATTAACCATTAGAAAATGGGAAGTGGGGCTGAGGCTCAAGGGGTAGAGTGGTAGCTTTGAGCTGAAGAGCCCCATGACTCACAAAAAAATATAAATAAATTTTATAGTATTATAAAACAGTATTAATCCACAGTCTATATATCTGCATTTTTCTAGAAAAGGAGCTTAATAGAAAAAATAACATATCATTATGAAATCTATACACAAAAGCTTAGTGAGCTTTTTGGCTTCTTTAGGGACCATTAGGGCCTAGGACTTAGAGCACAAGGAATCGTTTGGCCACACACTTCTGTCTATACACTTTGTGTGTCCACTAGAGAACCAAACAGCACATGAGCCTCTTGTTAGCATTGGCATTTGTGTTCTCAGGTCTCCAAACAAGGGAAGGCTGTGGCCTCACCTGTTCCTCCCATTGATGTGGAACGTGCAGTCCCACAGCTCAGGTCTGTTCATTGTTAGGCCAGCAATACGAGATAAGCCTAAAACCCTCCTATGAGTCGGATATCATGGGCTCCGGTCTCCTGAGGACCTGCTTTCCTGTTATTTTCCCATTCTTGCTGGGGCTCAGCGAGGAGATTGCTTTCTGGTAACCACCCACCCATGCAGTATTATCTTTGCTGAATGATCGGGGCTCGTTGTATCATTTTAACCTTAAGAAGCTGCTTAGAGATGTGTGGATCGTTCTCTGTGCTATTGCCAGCTACAGTTTCATTTTTTCTTTCACAGATCGCTAGCACCTTGGTTGTGGCTGACTCCAGGATTTCTGGGATCTACAGTTGCATGGCTTTCAATAAAGTAGGGACTGCCGAAAGAAACATAAGCTTTTATGTCACAGGTAAGTAACACATTCTAAACATATCCAGAAAGAGAGTCTGATGACTTCAGCCTCTTTCAACCCTGTTTGCATTTAGTGCACTTATAGCTTGAGTGATTTTTTTTTTTTTTTGATCTGTGTGTGTGTCCACTTTTAAGTACTTTCATCCTTGCTGTCAGGAATAGAATGCTACAACACCATTAGCTCTGCTAAAGAGTTATTTCCCTGAATTCTCTTTTTAAGAGTTATTTGTATATGTCTTTCTTCCAGATTGTATTGTAAATGTGGGATCTCATATACTCATTTTTGAACTCACTTTAGTACCTAACACAAGGTTTGGCACACTGTTATTCTCTAATAAAGAAACCAATGAGAACACCAGTATTTGAGTACCAGTCAAAATGCAGTAATTTTTTTTTTGCTAGTCCTGGGACTTGAACTCAGGACTGGGGCACTGTCCCTGAGCTTCTTTTGTTCAAGGCTAGCATTCTACCACTTGAGCCACAGCACCACTTCACTTCTGGCTTTTTGTTTGTTTGTTTATGTGGTACTAAGGAATCGAACCCAGGGCTTCATGCATGTTACCCAAGCACTCTACCACTAAAGCACATTCCCAGCCCTGCAGTATTTATTTAGTTTAACTTAGACATAAGTTAAGTAATGGAGACTGATGAATGAGGCTCTCCTGTAGAAATCTGAAACTGAACTTGGTTAAATATAATTAGTAGACTATTTTTGAGCATTTAAGAATTAATCATTTTAAATATGATCTCTAACAAATCTTACAACCCCTAAGGTACACAAATGACACTCCTTATGGCCCTCCATGGGTACAGGAAGGAAATAAGTAGCTCAAAGTATAAAAACAATTGCCTGGCTCCATGGCTCCCCCAATTTTGGAGGAAACCTGGGCAGGCTGCCAACTCCCTGGAAACTTCACACTGCATGGGGCAGGCTGCAGACATTGTCTAGAAGTCTCCAGAAAGAAAAGACACAGGACAAATTTCATGAGATGGTTTGAGTTGTCAGATAATAGGAACCTTTTGGTAAGTGAGCCAAGAGTCCCAGTTTCCCTGGAACAGGGAACACACCCTGCAGTTGATTCTCACAGCAGATCAGAGCCAGAAGGCACTCAAGAGAAGGTGCTCAGCATCCCAGCTCCCCTATTATCCAGAGAAGAAAATAGCATCAGGAGGGTTGAGGAGGAGAAGGTAGAGCCATGCTGAGCCATGCAATATCAAGGCATTCCCCTTGTGTTACCTGACAACAAGGTAGAACGTACTTCTGCTTCCATTCTAAGTAAAGGATGCCTTTCCTTATGGGGGGAGTCTAATAAAACTCATCCAGATTACTGTTCAATAAATCCAGATGATTTGGACTAATTTAATATAAACATTTCTATTGTCCTTCATATATGTTGGGGAACAAGTTAACATCCAAAGCCATAGATTTAGAAGATAAAAGAGAGAGCCATTGTTCTATTCCTTTCTGAACATTCAACAATTTTATTGGCACTGACTATTAAACTATACACTTCTCATCTGCACTGAACACTTGATTTTCATCAGTTGAAATAAATAAATGGGATAAAGTTCAAGGCTGCACAGCCCCAGGTAACCCATGGGTCCTGTGTTACACAGTATAGCTAAAGGCCTCTGAGAAGGAAGCAGGATGCAGGGGCACTGGCTGAGGGGAGAATTGGAATAGGAAGAAGGAAGAGGCTAAAGCTTGCCCTGACATTTCCAGATCCAAGTCAAAGAGTTCCATTATAGATCCAAACATCCTTCACCCAACCACTGACAAAATCTAAATCAAGCCAGAAGCCATTGCGTGTCAGCTTCCTATGTGCAAACATACCTTTGGAAGATCCCAAAGACTAGGAGGAGTTTAGAATCCTGGGACTCTTGAGTTGCAAAGCAGACAGTACAGGAGCCCTCCCCCCCTACACACACTCTTCTCTGTGAGGGATCATATGGTCTCCTCAGCCAGGCACTTCAATAGAGTCATCTCTGGGCTATTTCTTCAGTTGACCTAGAGGTGTGCCTCTTAACAAGCTGTCTGATTTCAGGAGGTGAGACCTCTGTTAGAGGAAAAGGTCTGAGCCAAGCAGATTTGGGATCAGCTTTTGGGGGATTTCTGGGATCTCAAGGTCCCTGGCATAACAGAGTAGAGTGGCACAGGTTCTGGTTGGGAATGTTCCTCATTGACTCCTCATAGAGGAGATAGAGCTCCCAGCCAAACACAGCCATATCACAACTCAGGACAAGGACACTTTAGTCCCTGGGTGTGAGTGTGGCTCCAGAAGAGGATGTGATAAGAGTGAAGAGGAAATACAGGCTTACAGTCTTCAAGCATGCCTGCCTGGAGCTCATAGCTCTCTTCCTCTAGAAACTCTTTAGTTTGTATCTTGAAACTGAACACCAGTTTAGTGAATCCAGTTCCCATTGTTTAGAAACTGTGCTTTCTGAAAATTTCTACCAGTCCTGAAATGTTTTTTTTTGTTTAACAGCAATCTTCTTTTGGTTTTCTTTTTTTTTTTCAATTGAAAGTTGTATATAGGGGGCCGGGAGTTTGGCCTAGTGGTTAAAGTGCTTGCCTAGCATGCATGAAGACCCGGGTTCGATTCCTTGGTACCACATACATAGAAAAAAGCCGGAAGTGGTGCTGAGGCTCAAGTGGTAGAGCTCTAGCCTTGAGAAAGTCCAAGGACAGTGCTCAGGCCCTGAGCTCAAGCCCAGGACTGGCAAAAAAAAAAAGTTGTCTATAGGATTCCTGCATCTTCTCAATTGTGTCTTCCTTGTATTTGCCCTTTCCCTTTCCTACTTGGCGGGGTTTAGCTTTCCATCCCAGGATCCTTTTACGGTCTTTGTCCAGTTTCAGCCTGGTGGTAACCACCTTGCTGGAGTGAATGCCCACGTGGACAGTGGTGCCATTGCCTTTTCCTGCTGTATCCATTCAATATAGATGACATACTTCCTGTAAACCTGCACCACTTTGCCAATCTGCTGGCCTTTATAGTGCCCTTGTACAAACTGCACCTCATCATCCTTTCGGATGGGCACAGACCACACATAGTACTTCTGTCTCAGCTCTTTGGAAAGAGGGGAAGACATAATCTTCCGCGAATGTGGGAAGGTACATTGAAATATCTTTTTTGGTTCTTGCTTCGGTCAGAAGTGACAAAGGGATTGAACTTCATTTTGGCCACTCCTGCTTCAGCAATGACCGAAAAGGGGAAGAGCTACACAGCTGGTTTTTTTTTTTTTAAGTGCCAGCCTTGAGGAACAGTGCCCAGGCCCTGAGTTCAAGTTCCTAATATTGATATGCACGCACACACCCCAGTGAAAAAAAAACAGTAATTGAAAAATGAAAATTCAAATTTGAAAACTGCAACTATGGCTCTTACATGTGCATGGCAGTTCCCTGAAACAAGTAAAACTTATGAGGTACTAGCTTTCCTCAGAGAACGCTATTTCTATGTTGAGTGTAAGTCAAGCTTTCTCTACCCCCGCCTGCTGAATAAGATTGACCTCCTCCTTCTAAGGGTCTAGGTGTCTAAGTGCTTGTCTTCTGTGAACTTCATGTAGCTGGGGTCCAATCAATTCAAAGCATCTCCTCGCAATACACACACTCTCTCCGCTTACCCTCGCTAGGTTGGATGTCTTTTCCCAGCCAGAGCTGACTCTTCTAAGACTCCTTGCATGTGGCTAGTGGACCGTTGACATTATTTGGTGATGATGATGACTGGGCTGAACGCTCCACAGATAGGAAAGTGTGGGAAGATTGCTTGTTTTCACTTTAGAGGGTTAGAAGGCAATATTTTCTTTGGGTCAGTTTTTCTCTTCAGGATTTTTTTTAAAAAGTCATTGTGAATTAAGAAGAAAATCCCTCTGGATTCATTAAGCCATTGAGGACATCTTATTTATCTTACATCTTCTCCAGATCAAAAGAAATACCAAAGGAGTTAGCTTGAGCGACTGGAGCTCACACCTGCAAGCCTAGCTATTTAGGAGGCTGAGATCTGAAGATCCCAGTTTAAGACCAGCCCAGCTCAGAAGTGTCCATGAGATTCTTATTTCCAGTTAACCATCCAAAGTTCAGAAGTGGAATTGTGGCTCAAGTGATAGAGCACTAGCTTTGAGAGGGAGAAAAGGAAAAGCCCAGGCCCTGAGTTCAAGCCCCAATATCAACATTAAAAAAAAAAAAAGTACCAGAGGGATTCCATTGAGAAAATAGATAATTCTGCTTAAGAGGTTGTTTGATGTCTTCAACCAAATGAGCTTCAGTTGACTGTCTCTCTGTACAAGAAACAGATCTGGAGATGGATTTGCTTCCTTTCTTTTCCCCTGTGTGTGTTTTTGCAGTTTTGCTGGCACTCAACATCACTACTCTGGGTGTGTAAGCAAGTACAGAGGGCGAGACAGGACCCAAGCTGCCTTATCTCCCTGGCTTCCCAATGTCACTAAATGAATTTTATTTTGAGATTCCTGGTGGTGCTTGGCAAAGATAAACAAAATCTTCCATCAGGAAACCTGTAAGCTATTTCCACAGGAAGTTTCAAATCACTAAAGTAAACAAACTCTCTACATGATCTCAGTGGCGTTAACGGGGCTTACACCAGGATAAAAGCTCAGACGTGAACAAAGTCTGTGGTCTTTTCAGAAGTGGTCTTGATTGCATAGTCCCTCTGCTCTAGCATCTGTGTAAATGTTGTTTTGTTCTTCATACCTGGAAAATGTCCAAAATGTAAAAAGATGCTGAGTTAAAACAGCTATCACTGACATTCCGTATAAGTATAAAATGACTGTCAAATGCTGCTGTAGCTTCTAACACATTCTTAGATTTTCTTTTTCATTTGAAAGCAGGAAAAGCTTCACTAGGCTTCTCTCTCCCCAGCCACTATTGTACCCCCACTCCCCGCCTTCCCAGGTTTCAAATGAATACTTTGGCATTTCTTCAGACGTAACACTTTATAATAAAGCCAATGCCAGAAAAATCAGAAAAAACAAGCAAAGTGAGATTTAGGAAAGAGTTGATATGATATCTAATTTTGGACTATTGTCCCCTTCAGGTTTAAAGGTTTCTTTATAGCTTTGTGCGCAAAGGATAATAATAACAACAACAACAATAATAATAGCATAACATAGGGCTTTTCATCTTCAAAGCACTTTGTCAAATGTTGGCCCAAATTCTTTGCTCAAATATAGATACACCACGAGTAACGGGCAATGGGAAGATTTTGACAGTGAATCAGTTTAGGGCCGTAGCTGCAGTTTTCAAAATCATCCAGTGAAATGATCCAAAATGACACTAAGGGACTTGCAGCCCAACTCCTTAAATAATGTTGCGGGGAAGTGCATGGGATATTGTTACCAGAGATGGAGATGAAAGGAAAATGAGGAAAAGGTGAGCTGGAGTGAACATGGGACAAAATTGCTTTGAATGACAGCTACCTTAAGAATAGGTTTAACCTGATTTGGAGAATAAAAAGGGTTTTTTTTTAAGTCTTGTGATGCTGTGGCTCAAACCCAGGTCCTAGCTAGGCTGTTAACCCTGGGCTATCCTCCCTCCCCGCTTGAACCTTAAATCAAGTTTTAAAATTAGCTATGTTCCAGGCTTTTCAGATTAGTTGTCTTATTTGTTTTTTTATTTTTATTTTTACTTTTTTTTGTGTGCCAGTCCTGGGTTTGAGCTTAGGGCCTGAGCACTGTCCTTGGACTTTCTCAAGGCTAGAGCTCTACCACTTGAGCCTTAGCACCACTTCCAGCTTTTTTCTATGTATGTGGTACCAAGGAATTGAACCCAGGTCTTCATGCATGCTAGGCAAGCACTCTACCACTAGGCCAAACTCCCGGCCCAGTTGTCTTATTTTTTAGAAGAACTATTTGCTGCATCAAAGGGATCCTGAGTGAGAAAAGGGGCCAGGGTGTCCTCAGCTTTCCTAAGCCAGTGAAAAGTGAGGTGGGAGGGACCGAGAGTCAATTGTCACTGGAGGGGATAGGACTGAGATGGTATATTGAGTGCCAGGTACCTAGGGATAAGTGTGCTACCCTCTCCTCTAGGCTGTTTTTGTTTGTTTTATTTCTTTCTTTCCTTATTGGTATTAGTACTGGGGCTTGAACTCGGGGCCTAGGCACCTACCCCCTTAGCTTTTTCACTCAAGACTGGCACTTTACTACTTGAGCCACATCTCCAGTTCCAGCTTTTTGTGTGTTGGTGGGGAGGGGGGGTACTGGAGACAAGAGTCTCACAGACTTTCCTTCCCTGGCTGGCTTTGAAATTTGATCCTCAGCTCTCAGTGTTCTGAGTAGTTAGGATTATAGGTGTAAAGCCACCAAAACCCAGGCTACTTTGAATCAGTTCGCCTATACACGTAGGACAATTACTCTTCTAATTTTCACTTATCCAACTGGGAATGTGACCTAGTGGTAGAATGCTTGCCTAGCATGCATGAAGCCCTAGGTTCAATTCCTCAATACCACATTCACAGAAAAAGCTGGAAATGGTGCTGTGGCTGAAGTGGTTGAGCACTAGCTTTGAGAAAGCTCAAGGACAGTGCTCAGGCCCTGAGTTCAAGCCCCAGGACTGGCAAAAAAAAAAAAAAAAACCAAAAAAACTCCAAAACTCACTCACCAGTTGGAGGGCTAGATGTATCCTAGGTTGGAAAAAGTAGCATTCCACTGTGAAGAGCCAATTCTGGGCAAATAAACACCGTCCTAAAAAATTGCTTTTCATTTCCTGCCTCATTTCTATTGGAATGAGTTCCCCTGTTCTTCCCTCCTTTGTTAATACTGAGAGAACTATATCATAATAACGTACTTTTTTTTTTTCTTGGTTCCAATACTGGAGTTTGAACTCAGGACTTGAGCACTCTCCCTTACTTAGCTCTTTCACGTAAAGCTAGCAGTGCCTTGTGGACTTTTCTGCCCAGGCTGGCTCGATTTTCAGATCTCAGACTCCTAAAGTAGCTAGAAAATTTACCGGTGTGAGCCACTAGCTCCTGGCTGTATCAGAATAATTCTTATGATTGTGACTATCTTAAGACTCTCAGATGGTCTCCTGAGACATGGGTTTCTCTATGAGCTAAAGTTCTTCCTTAACTTTCCAGATGTGCCAAATGGGTTTCGTGTTCACTCGGAAAAAATGCCCATTGAAGGAGAGGACCTGAAACTGTCTTGCACAGTGAATAAGTTCTTGTACAAAGATATTGTCTGGATTTTACTGCGGACGGTCAATAACAGGACAATGCACCATAGCATCAGCAAGCAAAAAGCGGCCATGGTTTCAGAGTATTCCATTACCCTTAACCTTGTCATCAAGAACGTGTCCCTGAATGATTCAGGCATCTATGCCTGCAGAGCCAGGAATATCTACACGGGGGCACTAGTCCTTCAGAAGACAGAAGTTACCATTCGAGGTGAGCAATGCACCAAAAAGGCTGTTTTCTCTCGGATCTCCAAATTTAAAAGCACAAGGAATGATTGTGCCACACAAAGTAATGCCAAACATTAAAGGACTCTTGTTTAAAAAAAAAAAAAGTAACAGTTGCCTCATATCAGCTTGATATATCGTCACTGTTGCTAACTTTCAGCTTGGAGGAGAGGTTCCTCCCCAAATGAGTTTGGAGATGATAGGAATCATGGGACCCTACCCCCAGCCCCTGTGGGCCAATTCAGGGCTCCCTGGGGCCCACCTGGTGCCTCTGGATTTAGAGGGTCCCTGCACTGCCTTCTCTGTGTGTCCGCTCTTGCTGTCTTCCCCTGCCTGATAAGCAACAACCTGGAACTGCTCCTTTCCCTCTACTTTGATGCCAACCTCTTTTTATGTTTTAAGTGGTGAAGCTGCACGAACTGAATAACTTAAACAGATGCTGGCTTTTGCCAAAGAGGACAACGACTAAGTTGATTTTTCAGCTCAGAATGAGTCCAGTGGCATGGAAGACTTCTGTTGGACTTCTGCCTTGTTTGACATTGTACTATTTCATCTGCTCCTGGTTTTGTAAATAGCACCTGAAATAGCAAGTTAGAATGCTTATTTATTTGAAAACGCTTCTTTTGACATGAAACACATTGATCTTCAACTGGAGTTTTCTCAAATGGGCCCCTAGGTTGTAATTCAGAGACAGTAACCAGTTTCATCACAGTGTGAATTAGGAGTCTACCAAAGCCAACCTTTATTCCCTCCTGTCTTTCATCTCAGATAATTAGCAACCCTGTGGGGATCCCCCAGTAAGTAGGTTTTTCTCCTCACCTCCTTGGACTGGACTGACAGCCACTTATGATACCTGAAACAGCATCACTTTAAACAGATGTCACTTTAAATATTTCCACCCCCGGGGTATTCTTCAGGTAGAATTTCATCATGTTAAAATGATGGCATTCAAAGTTGGTCCCTGATCAACTTCTCAAGGGAATAAAGGCTACTGTGACCAGACATTCAATGCATTCCTCTAAATATCCACTGGAAAATCTATTTAAAAGAGTTCACTTTCCCTATATGCAAATGTTAATAGGATTTTTATGGGGATTAAGAAATGGTCCAACTAGAGCAGCAGGATTGAAGTCATTTCAAAATTACATGTCATTTATGGTTTGTTTTCAATTATGATCTCTTGTTTTAAGCTTCTATTTGAGGAAAAATGAGTTCTTTTCAACGATGTATTATAAATTGTTCTGGTTTCATTTAAGATTGATCATTACATGTGACTTGTGGGAATGACAGCAGAAGAAGAATAAAAACAAACTTATAATGACCAAAATAGCAGTGGCTGAGAAACAGAGTGGGTAGGCAGTTCAATGGGAGGTGACAATATGACAGCTTCTAAAGCTTGGGAACTCACCAGCCTGTTTCCTCCTTTAGGTAACAGACTGTGTCCCACGGCTAAACTTGTCTTTCACGTGGGAATTGCTTTTGTCAAGTGTGAAAGAGTAAACAATAGCATTTCCCCCATGCCAGGTTTATGGAGCCCCCAATGCCCTGAAAACAATTAGTAACCTGGAAGTTGTCAGCCCAAAGGAAAGAATAATCAATTGTATCATGAATTTTACCTATGGCTCTTTAGCCTGGCCTCTTTGTTCATTATAAGCCAATGCTGTCCTTCAGAAAACAATGCCTTAACTCCATAGAACTGGAGTGCCTTGCGTTTTGAGGAAAGCTAAAGAAACAAATGGAATGATTTAGAGATCCTTACAAACAGTGATGGATTGGCCAAGTAAAACTTCTTTCCCTTCACTGCAATTTTTGTGGAGAAAAATGTTAGTATTCTAGGAGATGATTTTGAGAATTCCATAGAATAATTAATTGTTCATTGCAATGAAGCCTTCCAGAAAGACTTTTGAAGAAAGAAACTATTTGGGTGGGTGTTTCTTTAGTTATTCAGTGGGAGGTGAGGATAAGAGAGAACAAAAGAGCCCAGAGAATAGGAGTGGAATTGGAGGGTGAGGCTGGCTCCTCAGCCCTATTTCAAATGGAAAAAAGAGGCTATGCATTCTGTGGGCCCTGGAGACCATCTGAAGGAAAGGACAGCCCAGTAGAGCAGCTACCTCTGGCTAACCAGCAGAAATGTTCTCTTTAATCCAGTTTTCTTATCTACATTTGAAGTTTTGGAAAAAGTAGGCTTCCAACAAATATGTATGGATTCAATGTACCTTTCTTATTTAAATTTTTTTTGTTTAAATTATGGAGTATAAAGTAAGAAATGACAAAAGATGGTTTCTAGGTTGAGTGGTCATTTAGAAAGTAGCTGAAAATGAGACGCTTGACATAGAATTTATTTTCAGAAATAAATCCTAATACTGTATTTTGTAGACTGTTTATGTGAACCCTTTATTTAACTGATTTTATGTCTACTCTATAGTGGGTTTTTGGCTGATTTTGCTGATCCTCTGAAGTTTGTGTAGTACAAATATGGCCTTTGGGAGTTCTTCATGACAACTTTGTTAGCAGAAAATGTTCTCTTCTACATAAGCATTATTGTCCAATACACCCATCAGGGAAAGCCAAAGCCTGTCTGTGTTGATAGTGTTACAGATTGTAGTTATGAGAAATGATGTGGGTGGTATGTATAATGTGCCTCGTATTTAGACTGTCTTCTTATAAGACCTAAGAGCAATGATAGATTGTTCTGTTGTATTTAAGTCATTGGAAATAGTCAAGTGTATCACAGGAAAAAGTTGAGTATAGCTCATAAACTGGGTCTGAGTTTTAAAGAAGATAAGCCAAAGTTGGCTTGTCACTGTAAAAAATACTAAATGAGTCATATGATACTTTCTCATCTCATGTTTTTCTGATATGATTGATTAGGGTATGTGTGCTGCATAAGTGTCAAAAGTATAAAGAACAAGCATGCACAAGTCAGCATAAATTGAAGATTTTTATACAAGGCAGCATTTCAATTAAGAAAAACTTTCGGCAGATTGCACAGAATACAAACACAGAAACATTGTAAAGGCTTCTGCCTTTAGGTTCAAGATAGGATAAGAAAAACGCTGAAGGCAGAACAATCATTTCTACATTTGAAGAAAGTTTAACAAATTTGTATATACTTCAACACTTTTTTTGCCTTCGGATTTCATTTTATATAAAATGGGAAGATAAGTTATGAAAATCAAATTTTATTGAGAAATCTATTCTCCTAATCAACAGTAATCCTACACATTATAGTACTTCAATATGTTGTAAAAGTTACATGGTAATATACTTTTAACCTGGAATATCTCAATGGCTTTATCTAAATGGTTAATCCAGAGAGCATTCTTGCAGGAATTCAAAGAGAAAGGTTTGGGAACTCAGCAGAATCCTATAGGGTTGTGGAGTCAGTCTTTGCCATGTGTCACTTTTTATTTTTGTTAGTCCTCGGGTTTGAATTCAGGGCCTGTCCCTGTCTCTTAAGATTTTCTTTTTTTTTTCATATATTTTTTATTCTAATTAATAGAAGGGTTACATGATATTTGCCAGATAGAAGGTGCATTAATTCACATACATTAATACCCTTTCTCATGTCTTGGTCCCCATTTCCCTCCTCCCCACCCCTACCCCTCATCTTGTTTTCCCCCCTTCCCTATCCAATTTCAAATAACCAAATACAAATATATCCAATGTATCAGATAACAAAGTGAGATACTGTAACAATATTAGAAAACCAAGGGACAGCAAAAGAGATGAGAGATAACATGGTACATTAAGGACAACCATCACTCATTATATGGCTTTTGTTTCTAGCAGGTTTTCTGCTTAAAGCTAGTGCTCTACCACCTTCAGCCACAATTCCACTTCCAGTTTTCTGATGGATAATTGGAGATAAAAGTCTCACAGACTTCCAACTGTGATCCCCAGATCTCAGCCTTGACTGAGTAGCTAAGATTACAGATGTAAGCCACCAGCTCACTTGACTGACACGTGGGTGTGTCACTTTTTATAGTGATGTAATCACACTTCATCTTCTGTCACAATGATCGTTCACTATAGTGAGGAGTTCCAAACTGATCAGAGAAAGCTCACCCTATAATTGAAACCAATGATGTAGAACATGTAAGACTATGCCAAAACTTTTCATTTTTGTTTCAAGAATTTGCAATACAAAGGGAAAGGGAAGATTTAGGAGGGTAGAAAAGACACTAAGAGTTTGTTCTTCTTTTTTTTTTTTTTAAATTCCCCCTGGAGCTTGAACTGCCAATCCAGTACCCACCTAACTAGAATGTATACCTATCAGCAGGACTGACTGACTACTTCATTAAATAAACACTGTACTCATTGGGGCATTGGGGGTACTATTGCTCCTTTGTGGGATTTTAATATTGTAATGTATTGCATCGTAATGTATTAAATTCATGTTGTATTATATTGGTTGGCATTTTATTAAAATTGTATTGTATCATATTTGTATGTTTTAAGAGAAAATAATATAAAATACAATATTTGTACTATTATATAGTGCAAAACCTACAAATCTGTGCCTCTGCCTCTTGAATTAATCCTTTGGTCACTTGCATTTGAAAAGAGAAAGGAGGAAAGGAACAATCAATAAAGCTTTGAAAATTTTAAGAATTCTCCGGTTTGTTCTCCTGCCCTTCAACTTAGGTTATAGGGTGACATGTACATACTTTCAGGGCTATCAATGAAAATCCATACAGAAAATCTGGTAAAATCAGGCTGTAGGGATAATTTAGTGGTAGAGCACTTACCTAACATGTAAGAGTGCCAGAGTTTAATCCCCAGAACTAAGGAGAAAAGCATGAAATTCTAATAGCTCATCACTACATATGCAGATAAAAATTCATTTTACAAGCCTACATACAATACTATGTTTTCCGTTTTTACCTTGTAAAATATCATATGAAATCCTTGGGTTTTCAAAATGTGTTTCTCAAAACAAAAAAGGAGGGGATTAAAAAGAAGAAAGGAAAAGAAATGAAATAGACCAAAACCTTTGTATTAAATATGAAATCTATGGGAGCCCTTGGTTTTACTGTATTCTAACGTAAGGCGATTTATCATAGCATCTCCTTTAAAAAGAAACAGGAGGTTCACTACTGAGAAGAAAGGAAAGGAAATGCATCTGCAACCTCATGGTGGAGTTTGCCGGCTCTCTCTAGATATTTAAAATGTTGATATACACCTACAATAAAAGGAAGACAAGTAATCACACCTGCCTTTCTTTACTCTCTAGATCAGGAAGCTCCACATCTTCTAGGAAACCTCAGTGACCACACGGTAGAAATCAGTGGCTCTGCCACCTTGGACTGTCATGCCAGTGGAATCCCAGAGCCTCAGATCACCTGGTTTAAAAATAACCACAAAATACAACAAGCACCTGGTAAGACATACTTTTTCTTGTATTTATTCCTCAGCCCTATTCCCCAGTCTTCCTATTGCTTGCTTCCCTGCACCTAGAACCACTTGCTAATACAGCAAATATTGAGCTCTGATTCATGGTGGTGGCACCTTCCAACATGGAATATTTGGGTGGAATCTTCTGCAGCCTGTGGTCCTAGCCCTATTTATTTTTTTAAATCCTTACAGAATCTATACAACTAGAATGCCTTAATTAATAAGAAAGAAATAAGCAGAACTACCTAAACAATGGTTAGGTCACCTGAATATCTAGGAAAGTGAAGTTGATTTCTTGAGTTAAGACGCCTCAGAAACATAGACACCTGACATGCATAAAGTTCAGAAAAGTAGATTCCCAACTTTTTAAAATTTCCCTACACTGAAATTTTAATAATTTGGAAAACAGATAGCTATTCTGACTGCTATTTTGTCATGTTGATTAAAATGAAAAGTACTTTCTAAACTTAATTGTTATGGGTTTATTTTCTTGGCAACAATAAATATTCTCAAAAACAGGTACACGTAAACCAATGAGATATAAACCCTATCTAGAGCCTGCCTCGTAAGGCCATGCCATGATTCAACATTCAACTTAAGTTTTTGATTAGTGAAATAAATTAGTAAAAATAAAATTCCCACTCACTTGACATGCACAAGGCCCTCGCACTACAAACAAAATTAAATTAAAATGTCATTTATTTGTAAGCGTCCAACAACTTAAATCAAATAAGCTACAATATGGAGGAGTCCTGAAATGTGAGTCCTGTACTCAAAGTGAAGCCTTCGTTTCAGTCTGATGGACAGGACAAAATGTAATGAAATGACTTAAGTTTTATGGTACTGATATCTGTCAAGCTTTTGGGACTTCCCAATCCATACCACAGCATTTTCTCCATAATGTAGCACCTCCCCTTATACTGACAAAATACACTGAACCATCCAATCAATGATGAATCACCAGATTCTCAACATGTTGATTATAGGTACTAAATATTTTCACAGAGCTATCCCTCCTTTTGTTTCCTGATCTTACTGGTTCAGGAACTGGCTCATTTTCTATCCTCTAAACATCTGCAGTCATCTCCCAGCTTGGCTCCCTCCCCATCTTCTCCTTACTTGTTTTCCTCACAGTTGTCTAGAATGCAATGGTGACCCTGTTGCTTCCTTGTTCAATACCCTCTGTAATTCCCTGTTATACAGCCTTATACACTTCAAGCATGTGACAGAGAAAGCCCTGGCCACCTGGCCCTGCCTGCTTCAATTCTGCTCCTCCTCTACTGTTTTGGACTTGAAATACCAAACCCCTGATCTATCACTGTACACTCTGCTGCATCTGCCTCCTAAGCTGTCTTTATTCTTGTATGCTTTACACTTCAAGTGCCTTTCCTTTGGCTGATGCATGTTCTTTCCTGAAAACCAAATTTAAGGTCCTCCCACAAAGAGGAGCTCTCCATGAATCTTTTTTACATAGGTTTCTACTTCTCTCTTACTAGGGTTTTTCAAAAAATATAATCCTTCATTCATATGTCTGTGTGGGACACACATTTCTTCTGCTCTCTTTCTGTGTTTGTGTGTGTCTGTGTGTCTGTGTCTGCCTACTCTAGGGCTTGAATTCAAGGCCTTTTGGACCTATACAGCTTTTTCATTCAAGGCTGATGCTCTTATCTCTTGAGCCATTCCTTCCAGCTTTTTGGTCGTTAATTACAGATAAGAGTATTATGAACTTTTCGGGCTTTAGACCTTCCTTGATCCTCAGACTTCAGCCTCCTGAGTAGCTAGTATTAAGGCATGAGCCACCAGTGCCTGATACTTCCTTTAATCATGAGTTACTCACCAGATAGTCTTTAACATGTCTTATTTGTATATGGTCTCTATATCCTCAGAACCTAATGGTTACTTGTCAATTCATCAGTGTTCCATGATAAGAATTAAAAGATGCATATAAAACCCTTACAGCATATAAAAGACCTGTCTAATAAGTCCTATATTAAAGAAACCTAGTATTCTAATTTGAATGCTGTGTTCGCCAAACTTGGCCATGAAGTGTATATTATGAAATATTCATGTAAGGTGTTGAATGGCTCTGTGAAAGAAGTAAATCTGATTTCAATTCAGCTTTCAGACTTTGGATGAAAGTTAACCCATCAAAGTTAAACCAATCTTAAAAGCTCATGGCCTTACAGCACTCAAGGAAAGACAGGCTACAAACAAAAAAGGAGTAGAAAATTCTAGAAGACCAGAGCTTGAGGCCCAGTGAGGTTCTCATGCATTCACTTGTGCCACGCTCTGAGCCCATATTTCCTTATTTCTAAAATGGGGATAATGCTAATCACATGGGATGTGGTAAGGTCTGTGAACATAACTATACTGGCCCATGGTCACTTCTGAATAAATACCAGCAGCTTCTGACTCACTTCATTCATTCATTCATTCATTCATTCATTCAGAAACTAGCCTATAAGTTGTCACAATCCACTGATAGCCCTTAGTCATCAAATGTCAGACAATTCTAAAACAGAATAAGAATGCATCTACCCCCTAAAGGATTTTCAAAAGGGATCTAAGATAACATTCTTAGAGAAAAATCTTCCTAATTATTCAAATTACTTCCCTTGGAAGTTATGAAGCTTAACTATGCTGTCATCTTTAAAACTACTATATTCTTTTGGAAAGAAATTCTTTCCTTCCTTCTTCTTTCTTTCTGTCTTTCCCTTCTTGTTGTTCCAGTACTGGGTTGGGCTTAAATTTGGGGCCTGATCATTGTCCCTTGGTTTTTCTCACTCAAGGCTAGAGCTCTACCACTTGAGCCACAGCTCTACTTCTGGCTTTTTCTTCTTCCTCCTGGTTAACTGGGGATAAGAGTCTTATAGCCTTTCCTGACTAGGTTGGCTTTGAACCTCAGTCCTCAATATTCAGCCTCCTGAGTACCTAGGCTTACAGATGTGAGCTACCAGTGCCCAGCTGGAAAGGAATTTCTTAATTGCTTAGACCTAATCTTCTTCTTCACACATGTAGTTTCTTTAAAGTTCCTGGGTGGCATTCCCAGAGCATGAGCAGCAAGCCATGCAATATGATGCTTAGGTTGATAAATAGATATCTTTACAAATGACAACTCTTGGGCTTGAAATGTGGATCCGTGGTAGATTGCTCTGACCAGCGAGCACAAGGTCCTAAATGCAAACCAAATAATTCCCCTCACCCCCACTTCTTTTTTAAAAGTCAACTTGTAACCATTCCTTTCACAAACGCTGAGTAATGAATGATTAAAGGTAACCATCATGATCACCCTTGACTTACCAGTGTTTCAACGCAAGGAGAAAACACCCAGCTCAGGGCCTGAAGAGCCTGAAAATTCAGTCATGTTGTACTAAGCCACTGAGCCAGCCTGCAGTTTCTAACCCTGAGAAGATGTGGCGCCTTCAGAGAACGGAAATGCCTCTTTTCTTTGAAGCCTGGCAGCTGAAAAAAGACCTGCACACCAAGAGAAGTTTAGGGGCCATGGATCATTCATAGGACCGGTCCTCTGTCATTGCTATTTGCTGAAGGATAACACCTCTCCACTCCAAAGAAAATATGAGGGAGGAAGCAGGGCCCACATGCAAGCTCACGCTCTGGTAGCCCTAAAATGCCTGCTGAAAGAACTTTGGGGGGAGCAGGGGGAGAGCAGGAGGCATAGTTGGAGCTGTTGTTTCCCTCCTTATTTCCTCTCAGGAAAACCCTGGCGGTTTGGTACAGCCATTTTTTTCCCAAAGAAATGCAATCACAAGAAAGTGTTACCAAAAAACTGAGTAGTAAATTCCTGGGCCAAAGGCCATCAGACAGGAACCAAAAGGAACTTGAGCGTGCCCAGGAAACGTGTGCACGGAGGCTGGAGAGGTGATCTGGGCCAAGTGCAATGGAAATAAAAGAAGGAGCCTGCCAGCCATGCCGTCCACTTCTGCCATGCTGAGGGTGCTCCCCGCTTGCCTGGCCCAACTGGAAAGCTACCAACTTACTCCCGAGCTCTCCCAGTCACCCCTCACTCTGCTCCCCTCAATCCCTTTGGGGTGCAGGCTGCTCCAAGTCCTACTTCTTTCCACTCTTTCCTCCAAGTGCTTCTCATGCCACTTTCATTCTTGTCACCAGGGATCTTTCTCTCATATTCCAGAACTAGATCCTTCCTCTTTTTCCCATCAGGGTCTGTGTGAGCTTTGTGCCCTAGAGCCCCTGCTTGCTTCTTCTCTGGTTTTACGCGTGATTGTTTTGTTAACCTCTGGAGATGGATACGGTATCTTCTTTCGTAAGAATAATCATGGAAATTGTATTGAGCATTCCTTGGGCATCAAGGCACTGTGTGAAGTGTTCCTAGAAATGTTGCATTTGATGTCCCTCAGTGTCACCTGAGGCAGGTACTACTGTGAGGTGTGTTTCACCGATGGGTTTTTGTTTTTACTTGAGAAGCAATGAGTAGAAACCCAGGACTGCTCTAAGCACTTTACAGCTACTAACTTGCTTTCTCCTCCTAACAATCAGTCAGAATTTGTTAAATGATTATGTCTGTCTCATAGACTTAACAGATGAGGAAACTGAGGCACAGAGAGAACTAAGTAGTTTCAGGTCATTGAGTTAGTGGGAAGCGGACCAAGGTTTGAAGCTGAAGAGCTTGACTCTGCAATGTACACCCTGAATGCCAACCATGCAACCAAACGCTAGCTTACCTCCTTCAGACAAAAACAGAAGCTGCAGTCTTAAACCAGCTTGTGACATCAACAAACTTGTATTTAAAACAATGAATATCTCCTCAGTCCTAACTCTCAATCATGGAGTCTCTTTAACACTGGAGCTTCACTTTAAGCATATTAAAATAAAGTATTAAAAAATTAAAGCTGGACCTGTCACGTCCAGAATTGAGGTCTCATCGGCCTGACACTCATTTATTTATTTATTTAACAAATATTTATGAGGTGCTACTTTCTGTCTGGTGCTGTGCTAGGCTCAGCAGATACAGCACTGACCTTGAAAATTAAACTCTGGATAAAGAAAAACTGAAAGTGATGAACTTAATGTGTCTGTTTCAATGAAGTGTGAAATATAATTTCTCTAAGCAGCAACCATGTGTGTCCTGACTCATTCACTGTCACCATGCCAACTGGTCTAAAAGTGGGAGAAGGTAAATTAAATGGAGCAAATCAAAAAATACTAGGACTTAGTCATAGGAAAGGTTGATCAATGGATACAGTTAAGAATGAGAAGTTCTAGTGTGGCCATTGCAAAAAGCTAGGGAAAAAAAGCATTCCTCATGAAGAAATGATAAATATTTGAGTTTAGAGATCTGTTTAACCAGACTTAACTATTACATGATGCATCCATCCATCCAAATATCACATAGTACCTCATTAATATATGCTTCCAGATATCAGTTAAAACAAATTTATTTTCAAATATTTAATACATTAGATAATAAAAGGATGCTTTGTGCTTTAATTTTGCTACTCGTGTGTGTGTGTGTGTGTGTGTGTGTGTGCATGCACACGCATGCCTATCCTGGGACTTGAACACCCTCACTTGGCTTTTTTACTCTAAGTGGTGCTCTGTCACTTGAGCTATAGGTTCTCTTTTAGTGACGCCTGCGTGAAACTATCATGGATGGCTTCTATAATAGTGAAACATTTTTAGAAGACTTGAAGGTTAAAGCAGGAATATTGAGAGAAAGAGTTCACAATGAATAAGCCCTGTCTTCACGCAACTGAGGCTAGGCAGGATAGGTTAATGTTCCTCCTTAAGTGGGATATCCTGGGCCACTGGGACTAAGAATTTATCTACTATTCTGAAAGGGCCATCTTTCAGGTCAGCAGTGTATCACTAGCCCCAAATACCTGTATCAGTAGGCTTCATACTCAGACCACAGTGACCCAACAGCTTCATACCTGTACTTTGTAAAACACTAGGGAAAAAAGTATTCATCATTAAAAAAAAAAAATGATGAATCATGCCTGGGGCGAGTGGCAGAATCATCTTTGAACTGCTAAGTCATTTGAATAGATCTAAGGAAAAGGAAAAGGGAGAGGTGAAGGAGGCTGCTATTGCTTCAGTGATGAGAAATTGTCCTTATCTTCAGGCCATTGAACACAGGAGTTCTGCTTGATTTCTTAGTCAAGAAATCCAGCCATGGGCCGGGAGTTTGGCCTAGTGGTTAAAGTGCTTGCCTAGCATGCACAAAGACCCGGGTTCGATTCCTCGGTACCACATACATAGAAAAAAGCCGGAAGTGGTGCTGAGGCTCAAGTTGTAGAGCTCTAGCCTTGAGAAAGTCCAAGGACAGTGCTCAGGCCCTGAGCTCAAACCCAGGAATGGCAAAAAAAAAAAAAAAAAAAAAAGAAGAAATCCAGCGATGTCCACTATCTTCGGCCAACCATTAGCAGGAATTGCCTTTCTGTTCTCATGAGATTTCCCCTATGGAGTCCAATGAATGCAGAAGGACTTGTGTGATTTTCAAATCAATGCTCAGTCTTTTCCCCTTTAAAATAGGAGGAATGTTAGTCATGAATCAAGTGGTAGGTATTTCACCTGCCCTACCTAGTATAAAGCCCTGAATTCAAGCCCCAGCACTATCTAAAGAACAAAATCTTGATAGAAAGGGAGGAGGGGGACACTGCATAGGAAATAGTCTGTTGACACAGCTGAAGCTCTAACCCTGATGTTACCACAAGCCCAACTCAGAGAAAAGATGAACTGAAACTTTATAGACCTCCTACGATTCTGCAATTGCTTGTTAATGTTTGGCTAGTTCAACGAGAGTGAGAAGTAGTTTAGTTCTATGATTTCCATCCAGAAAAGGAAAATCAAGCCCTGTATTGAATTAAAAATCAGTTGAAGCTATTTTTTTTGAGAATCAGTCTTAGCCTTCTAGTTATCTTGTTATTTACATTTCACCTGGTTTAGGTCTTGCTACCCAAACATATGTACATGCATATAGGCACACATAAGTAGCATTGTCTCATAGCCTAATGCTTTGTCCCAGGTAAATTTCTTGGAGACATTTCAGAGCCTGACATCTCATCCCTGTTCAGTCCACCAAAGAGTTGATGGCCATGAAGACCCAGCAGAAGTGTCTCCCCTAACTGTTGAACTGTGTGTGTCTTGAGGCAGAAGTAAAGTTAGAATATATGAAATAAGAAAAGGTCTAGGAATATAACTCAGTAGTCGAGTTATTGCAGGACATGACCTTACATTCTGGCATTTGACTTCCTGTCCCCACTGGGGAAAATGAGGAGAGAAAAGAGGAGAGGAAGAGATGAGAGAGAAGGGGATACAAAGCGAGGGGAGGAGAGAAAGGGAGAAATGAAGGGAGAGGGGAGGAGAGAATGGAGGTGGAGAGAAAGAAGGGAGGGAGAAAAAGAGGGAAGGGGAGGGAGAAAGCAATGTGAGGTGAGGAGAAAGGAGAGGACTGAAGGTCAGGGAAGGGAAGGAGATGGAAAAGAGAAATTGCAAATGTGGGCATCATTTGAGTCTCTCCCATGTCTTTGATTGTAGTCATAAACATAACATCAATTTGTATCACTTTAGATAATTCAGGGGACTAGTTGCATTTGCTAGGTTGTACAACCATTACTACTATCTAGTTCCTTTTTTATAACCCCAAATGGCAATCCCACATCCATCAAAGCTTTCCTTTTGTGTGTGTGTGTGATTCTGTAGAGTGAACCCAGAGCTTTGCCTGTGCCAAGCACACACACTATACCCCCTCTCCGCAAACAAACAAAGCCCTGTTTGAATATGGATTAGCCCCAAGTCTTTCTGAGACCTCTTATACCAAATTGTACTTTGAGCCTGGCCAAGATCAGTAAGCAGCTCTTTAGGCCTGAAGAGCAGTCATTGCTTGAGAGACCAATGGTAGAGAAAAGGAAATGAGGAACAAAGTTAATAACTAAAGAGAAGATAAAGAGACATAGGATCCTTGGGGTGAGGGGGAAATATACTTTCCCAGAACTCGTCTGAGAAGTCTCTAGGGAACTGTACTCTGTCCAGTTCCAAAAACTGAGAGATTCTGATGGTGTCCTTAGAGCAAGCAGGAGGGGGCTCAATGCCCAGTCAACAAAGACCTCCCAACCCTGAACTCCAGATGAAGCAGGGGAACGCACACACACCATGAGATCCTCCACCTTTCTGCAAAATAATTGATGAGGTTATTCTGCTTCACATGTCTAGAATTACATGGAACTCCACTCTTTCTGCCCACTCCCATAAACTTGAAGCAGTTTAGCCAGGACCGAACATAACACATAATATGACAAGGCAGTAAAGGCATCTCCATACCTAATGACAGAAAATAAACAGGCAAACACATTCTTTGATACCCTGTTCAGTGAACTCAGCCTGTTGTTTGCCTAGCTCCAAATCATCACTGAAAAAAAAAATCCAAATCCACCCAACCTCTTCCATCCACAAATGATGAACTCCATTTGGTTGTAGCTGAAAAGAAAATGGAATGCAGGAAATATTGTCTCGATTCCATCTCCATCTCACGCTTGTATAGATTCCTGCCCGCCCCCCCAGGGACCAGTCTCCCAATAGAATGAGTTTTGGCTTGCCCTTTTGCTACAGTAATCTAAAATTATAAATTGTCATAAACTATAAGTCTACTTTTCTTGCTTCAGAAACATCTCACTCTCCATACTCAATACTAAGTTGTACAAGTGTTCGGCTCTAATGTAGCCTTTAAGTTTTCATTTAGTGGCTCTTTGCTGAGGGTAAAGAGACACACAGTTCCACTTTTATTCATTTTTATTAAACAAGTAGTACACAAATAAAATCACACTGTAAAATATTCACAAGGTACAGAAATAAAGTACACTATAAAATTTTCTTTTATCAAGGCAGACGCTCACACCAGTAACCCTAGAGCCTCAGAAGGCTAAGATCAGAAAGGATCACAATTAAAAGCCAGCCTGGGCAAAAAAAAGTCCAACAAAAAAAGCAAGCAATCAGGCCAGGAGTTTGGCCTAGTGGTAGAGTACTTGCCTAGCATGCCTGAAGACCGGGATTCAATTCCTCAGTTCCACATACATAGAAAAAGCCAGACGTGGTGCTGTAGCTCAAGTGATAGAGCTCTAGCCTTGAACTCAGGCCCTGAGTTCAAGCTCAAGGAGTGGCAGAAAGGAAGGAAGGAAAAGAAGGAAGGAAGGAAGAAAGGAAGGAAGGAAGGAAGGAAGGAAGGAAGGAAGGAAGGAAGGAAGGAAGGAAGAAAGGAAGGAAGGAAAAAGTCTCATGTGGTTGAGCACTAGAAGAGCAACAACCTTAAGGCCCTGAGTTCAAACATTATCACTACCTTAAAACAAAATGTTCTTGTAGACTAAAAGTGTAGCTCAGTCGTAGAGAATTCATCAGCACTGGGAGTTTGGGGGGTGGAAAATTAACCCATTAACTGTTATATTATCTTGCAGTCATTTTTCCACTTTTCACCAGTATATATGTACATATATAAAGCATATATACAGGGGCCGGGGGTGTGGCTTAGTTGTAGAATGCTCACCTAGCATACATGAAGCCTTGGATTCAATTCCTTGGTACCACATACACTGAAAAAACCAGAAGTGGTGCTGTGGCTCAAGTGGTAGGCGCTAGCCTTAAGAATACCCAAGGACAGTGCCCAGGCCCTAAGTTCAAGCCCCAGGACTGGCAAAGAAAACAGCAACAAAAGTCCCATTTATGTACCATTGGTTCACACCTATAATCCTAGCTACTCAGGAGGCTGAGATCTGAGGATTGCAGTTGGAAGCCAGCCAGGGAAGAACAGTCCCCATGAGACTCCTATTTCCAACTAACTACCCCCAAACTGGAAGTAGCACTGTGGTTCAAATGGTAGAGCTCTAGCCTTGAGCACAAAAAGGCTCACAGATAGTGCACAGGTTCTGAGTTCAAGCCCAGCAACTGAAAAAAAAAATGATTTTTTTAAACACAAATCAATTCAGTCATTCACTCACTCAACAGATACTGAGAACTTGCATATCACAAGCATATGTCACAAGCATAAACTAGGTACTCTTTATATGATGGGACCTTGGATTTATATTCTAATAAAAAAAATGCAGGCAATAAAGTTTACAAGCAAAACTATAAAGATTTAGTATATAATCAAATAATAATATGATTTTAAAAAGAGATAATAGGTGCTGGTGGCTCATGCCTATAATCCTAACTACTCAGGAGACTGAGATCTGAGGATCCTGGTTCAAAAACAGCCTAGACAGGAAAGTCCATATGACTCTTATCTCCAATTAACTATTGGGGGGGACGGGGCAGGGGAGCCAGAGAAATGGTGAAGTGATAGAGCAGGGAGTTTGGCCTAGTGATAGAGTCATGTTTGAGTGCCTAGCATGTATGAAGATCCAGGTTTGATTCCACAGTACCATATACATAGAAAAAAGCCAGAAGTGGTGCTGTGGCTCAAGTGGTAGAGCTCTAGCCTTGAGAAAACCCAAGGATAGTGCTCAGTCCCTGAGTTCAGTCCCCAGGACTGGCAAAAAAGAAAAAAAAAAAAAGAGCCATAACCTTGAGCATAAAAGCTCAGGCCCTGAATTGGAGCCCCAGAACTGGCATTAAAAAATAAATAAATAAATAAACCTAAATAGATCCTTGTCAAAAGGAATGCTACCTACCAGAACAGAATCTGAACCAAAAGTTAGCTTTGATAGGTTACAGGATTATGGAACCCAGGCAAAACAAGTGAGTTACATATGATTAGATTTGAGGGTTAGTAGCTCAGTGCCGCTGTACTTGACTAGCACACATCAAGCCCTGAGTTCTATCCCAAGTACTACAAAACCAGAAGGAAAAGAAAATGGAGGGGTGAGTAAAAAGAATACAAAAAGGAATTTCAAGTCTTTTGGTTTCTTGGGTTCACAGCATTAGCCTTAAATTAGCAACTACACCAGAAACACTAATTGCCGCTTCCTATTTCCCTGCCATGCTTCTCCTTCCTATGATTGCCATTTAGACTCTGCCTTAAGCTTTTCAACATTTCAAAGCTTTCACTTAAATCACAGCATTATCATGAAAGAAGCAGAGCAGGGGTCCTCCTTTCTCAGGGAACTTCAGTGACTTAGCCCAAGTTAGAGGAGTGTGACCATTTTTTCCTGTGATCATCTAGAAATGAAATATTGAACTCATTTCTTTCCACTCTTGGATCTAACAAAGAAGCCATGCCTGGAGGTTGATTCTACCCAGTATGTTTCCATTTCTTCTTCCCCACTTCCTTTCCCCCCCACCAGGGCCGGGGCCTGAATTACCTCTGGTGAGCCAGACTTCCCGATACAGCTCTTTCCTCATTCCAGGCCATCCTGCATTCTCCTGCTAGACTAAACTTCCCTAAACACCGCTTCCATTGTGTCATTTCCATGCTCAAAAATCTTTCAGAGTCTTCTTCCTTCAAGTAAGAATGGAAACTGCTCCTCAACCAAGATTTGAACATTTTTATTCATTTGAAATCACTTTTTTCCAGTCAGTCCTCAGAAGAGGTGCTTTGAAAACAGATATGGCTGACATGACTTCATATGAAGAGTGTCCAAGGGTGCAAATTAAAAATTATGTTGATCTTCCAAATCAGTGAAGGTTTTTTATTTTATTTTTATCTTTTCAGTAATAGTGTTCAGTGCAGGCAGGAGAGTGATCAGACAATATCTTATCCACTGCTGGTCAAGTATTCACTGGCATAATCTTTTTGGAAAGGCAATTTAATTATATGAATCAAAAGAATTTGATTCTATGACCCACAACTCTGCAGTCTAAGGAAGAAAATTAGAGAAATCTTTTTGTCTAAGTATGTTCATTGGGGCCTGGAGTTTGGCCTAGCCTACTCCTAGCATGCATGAAGACCTGGGTTCGATTCCTTGGTACCACATACATAGAAAAGGTAGAAGTGGAGCTGTGGCTCCAGTGATAGAGCTCTAGCCTTGAGAAAGCCCAAGGACAGTGCTCGGGCCCTGAATTCAGTCCCCAAGACTGTCAAAAAAAAAATGTTAATTGTACCCTTAGGAAGCAGAAAGCAGTAAATAAACTAATACCAATCAATTGAGGAATGCATAAAATATTATGCATACATATGATGGGTAACAATATTAAACATATATAAAACATGGAGATACATATATATTAAAGAAGGGAGAGGGACAGCATTTAAAGTTGGATGTTTAGGAAAAGAATCTAACCATAGATCACTAATGCTTTCATTTCCTCCCATCCCCAAATACCTTCTCTCCAAAATTCCTTCCTCTTTCTCATTTTAACACATGAATAACTTACTTATTTCACTGAGAAATGTGCCAGGTGTGCCAGTGGCTCACATATATAATTCTAGTACTCAGGAGGCTGAGATGTGAAAATCAAGTTTCCAAGCCAGCCCTGGAGGTAAGTCTGTGAGACTTTTCTCCAGTTAACCAGCAAAAAGCCACACGTAGAAGAGTGGCTCAAGTGTGGCTTGAGTGACCGGCAGAGTGCCAGCCTTGAGCCAGAAAGTGAAGACCAGAAATGTCCAGTCCCTAGGACTGGCGAGAGAGAGAGAGAGAGAGAGAGAGAGAGAGAGAGAGAGAGAGAGAGAGAGAATGCTTCATCAAATTGTCCAACCTACCTGCCTCTTCATACTTCTCGTCTTTCTTTTGAACTAAATTGAATGACCAGCAGAGGTAGCCTTGGAAAACATCAGGACACCCTGACTGTCCCTGCGCCTATGCTGGGCCAAGATGGCCTCTGGATTCCGTCTCTCCCACCTCAAGAGCTCCGCTCCTGGCCCTATCCTTCTGTCCCCGCATCATCAAGTTCATTTCCTCCCTTTTCACATCTTCCATGGTAGCTGCCAGGCACCTCCTTGAAATGCAGCCTTGCCATCTGCATGCCGACACCTCTCCTTCTCATTCCATGGCTTTGCTCTGGCATTTTTTTCCACACTTCCCTGAAATGGCTCACGAGGGACAGTTAACTCCATTCCACCACATCTCCCAGCAACACTGTTCATAGCTGACTGCCCTGTCCTGTGGGATAGTCTTTCTTTGGATGTTAAGAGGCATTCCTCCCAGCTCCTTTTCTGAGCTGCTCGTCTTCTAAAGTTCTCGGGGCTTGGCCTTCAGCCTTCTCCTCTTCTAAGTCTCCACTTGTGCTAGGACATGATGCTTTCTCCGCCTGGTCCTCGCTGGCCTCGCTGTGTGCTGACTCCATCCTCAACCCCCTGGGCTCCTGAGCAAGTCTGCCTTCACATGTGCAATAGCCATCTGGAGTTGAAAGTGTGCAAATCACAGCAAAATCCTTGATGTTTCTCCCTCAAACCCACCTTCCCCAATCATTTCCACCATCATTCTCTTAGTTGTCCAAACCATCAACTGGAAATCCCCTGTTGTTACTGTTTCTTACCTATCATACACTAGTTCATTCACAAGCCAAAAGCAATCTCTTACTCTTGCAAAGTAGTTACTCTGGCTCAAGCCCCATGGCTGTCATTGGAAGACTTAAGAAGCCAGCTACCTGTTTTTCCCACTTCCTTGTGGTAGCCATACTACTAAGAAGTCTCCAATAAGCTTTTGTCTTTTTCTTGCACTGGTAGGACTGGAACCCATGGCTTTGTGTATGCTGGAAGTGCTCTGCCACTGAGCTCTACCCCCACACCTGTCTCCACTGGCTTTGTTTATTTATTTTTTATGGGTCTTGGGACTTGAGCTCAGCCTGGGCTGTGTCCCTGAGCTCTTCAAGGCTACTACCTGGAGCCATAACCCTACATCCCTTTTTCGAGAGATTAATTGGAGATAAGAGTCTCATAGTCTTTAGTGCCCAGGCTGGCTTTGAACCTCAATCCTCAAATCTCAGCCTCCTAAGTAGCTAGGATTACAGGCATGAGCCACTGTGTCTGGCTTGGCTTTATTTTTTTTCTTTTCTTTTTTTTCTATGTATGTGGTACCGAGGAATCGAACCCAGGTCTTAGTGCATGGTAGGCAAGCACTCTACCACTAGGCCAAACTCCCAGCCGGCTTGGCTTTATTTTTTAACCACACTTCAAACAATTCTAAGTCCTTACCATGGACTATAGAGTAATGAAGAGTCTACACCTGTCCTCCTGCACCTTTTTTTTGTTTGTTTGTTTGACTCGTCATATGGCTCACACTCAGGGTCTGGGTATTGTCCCTGTGGGGGTTTTGTGTTTGTTTTGTTTTTTCTTTTTTGTTTTGCCCAAGGCTAATGCTCTATCACTTGAGCCACAGCACCACTTCAGCTTTTTCTGTATATGTGGCACTGAGGAACAGAATCCAGGGCTTCATGCATGCTAGGCAAGCACTTTACCACTAAGCTACCCCGCCTTTTTTTCTTTCTGGTGATACTGAAATCAGGGCTCCCCACTTACTAAGCAAGTGCTCTACCACTTAAGTTATGGCCCCCAAACTTTTTTGTTCTCATTATTTTTCAGATACGGACTGACATTTTTCTCGATCCTTCTATTTCTGAATCCCACTTTGCTGGGATGACAGATGTGTGCCTCCACAGTTTTTTGTTGATTGTGATGGAGTCTCATGAACTTTTTGTACATGCTGTTCTCAAGCCACAATCCTCTTGATCTTAGCCTTCTAAGTAGCTAGCATTACAGATGTGAGCCAGTACATCTGGCTTTAGCTGTTCCTTAAACACGCATTCCTACCAAAGGGGCTATATATTTGTCATGCCCTGAGCCCAGATTGCTGCTTTGCAGCTAACCTATTTTTGCCTATCCCATAGGGCGGGTCACTTCCTCTGAAGGCCAGGTGCTTCTTCACGAGCGCCTGACCTAAACACAGCTTTCTTCACCTCCTAATCCCAAGATCCTCTTCACCAGGTTTGGTTTCTTCATAGACTTTATTGTTATCTAAAAGTATATTATCTGTATCAAGTATCTCCAACATTAGAACTGGTACCCTTTGTAGGCAAGGGTTTTGTCTGCTTATTATATCACGAGCATCTAGAGTATTACTAGCCAGTACATAGTAGGAGCTCAAAAGTAGTTGTTACATGAATGAACAAACTATCTTTAAAGTCTACTTAAAACAGACCTAGCTAGGCCAGGTGACTCATGCCTGTAATCTTAGTTATTCAGGAAGCTAAGATCTGAGGATCTTGGTTCAAAGCCAGCCCAGGCACTAAAGACCATAAGACTCTTATCTCCAATTAACCACCAGAAAACCGGAAGTGGCACTGTGGCTCAAGGAGCAGGGCTCAGGGACAGCACCCAGGCCCACAGTTCAAGCCTCAGGACTGACCAAAAAAAAAAAAAAAGACCTAAAACTGCTGCTCTGTTTGTGGAGAAGTGCTTACTTAGCATAAATAAGGCCATAGATTTAATCCCTAGAGCTAGGGGCAAAAAATATAAGACTAGGCCGGGAGTTTGGCCTAGTGGTAGAGTGCTTGCCTACAATACATAAAGACCTAGGTTCAATTCCTTGGTACCACATACATAGAAAAAAGCCAGAAGTGGTGCTATGGCTCAAATGGTAGAGCTCTAGCCTTGAGAAAGCCTAAGGATAGTGCTCAGGCTCTGAGTTCAAGGCCCAGGACTTGCAAAAATATATGACTAAATGAGGGCTGGGAGCATGATCTCGTGGTACAGTGTTTGCCTAGCATGCATGAAGCCCTGGGTTCAATTCCTTGGTACCACATACTCCGAAAATGCCAGAAGTGGTGCTATGGCTCAAGTGGTAGGGCACTAGACTTGAGAAAGCCCAAGGACAGTGCCTAGGCCCCGAGTTCAAGACCCAGACTGGAAAAAAGAAAAGAAAAAACATATCTGAGGAATAAGATTATAGATGTTTGGTAGGTCTTTTGAGTTTTTTCTTTACTTTCATGTTTCCTCATTTCCTAGAATGAGTGCATCTCGTTTCATGTATGTGTGCTGGCCCTGGGGCTTTTGCTCAAGGCTAGCACTCTACCACATGAGCCACAGTGCCACTTCTAGATTTTTTTTCCTGCCTGGGCTGGCTTCAAACCACCATCCTCAGATCTTAGCCTTTTAAGTAGCTAGGATTACAGGCATGAACCCCCATTCCCCAGCAAAATATAACCTGTAGTTTAGTCAAAACGTATCACTATTCCAGAATAACCTCTCCATGCATAGACCTTCCAACATCAGGCCTTCCTTTCTTATTTCACCTCTGATCATTTTTCCAACTGTGGCTCTAGGCCCTCTCGTCCTAGTAGCCTTTCCTGAGAATTTACTCCCAAAGACTTTCTCAGACTTTGAACCTGGTTAGAATATTGTCCTATGTTCATTTTCATTCATCCCATAAATTTCTGTGTGGTCTTTCTATGTGTGTGTGAGAGTTGGAGACAGAGATAGTAACACATATGCTATATATATATACATACATATATGCATATTTTACATAATTTCCTTCCTCATAAACTAGTCATCCCTCCAGATGTCACCTCTTAGTCTGCTTCATAAAAGTTTCTAACTCAGATTGATAGAGCAAATATGTGATAAGTGCATGCTTATAGGGTTTGGCCTAGAAGGCTTTCAAATGTCTGAAGTTCACAGTACTCCCTCCAAACTCCTAGGCGCTTACGACTTACTACGTGCATTTCCACGCCAGGTGCTTTACCACTCATTTTCACATTTAGTGAAAAGGAACCTCTTCCATTTCTGTCTTAAGATTGAGAGAAAGCTTCTTGAGGGTATGACATAATGGATGAAGACAGCGGAAAGCAAGGGGAGGTGGTGACATTGATCCGAATACATTGTACTCAAGCTGACCACTTGGTACAATGACTTAAAAAAATAAATCTTTTTTTAGAAGATTGAGAAAAACTGTGAGTTAGGAAGGATAAGTCATTTGCCTAAAGTGATCAACCTGTAGTGGTATGGCATGAATTCAAACCAAGCCCAAACTCCTTACCACTATCCTAGGAACAGCCTCACCAGGTAGAAGACAAAATAAACATGACTTCTCTTGACCCTAGACCACAACAGTGCTTTGGAATAAAGCCCTTGGGTGAGTTACTTGGCCTTGGGAGAGCTCATGTTCCTTGTGTGCAAAGAAGAAAAACTATTGCCTTCTAGGGTTGTTGGAAATGTCTAGGTATGTTGGATGGAGGGTATGTTGCAGAGTGCTAAGTACAAGAGTAAGTGTGATTATTATTGGATCTGCTAGCTGGATATCAGTGACTTTAATGTGGACTGTGGCAACTCCCCTGACTGGCTCTCCAGCGAGACACAGTTCTGTAAGGTAATGAAGATGCAGGTAGAAAGTTAGACAGAACCACGTCCTGATGGCTCACATCTGTAATCATAGCTACTCAGGAGTCTGAAATCTGAGGATCAAGGTTCAAAGCCAGCTGGGGCAGAAAAGCCTGTGAGACCCTTATCTCCATTTAACTACCAAAAATCTGGTAGTGGTAGAGTGCCAGCTTTGAACTAGAATGTTGAGGGACAGCACCTTGACCCTGAGTTCAAGCCCCAAAATTCACATACACACACACACACATACACACACACACACACACACACCAGACAGAGAGGAGACAAATAAGCAGCCCTGTACCAGGTCACTGGGTCAAAGTGAGCTTAGGTTCCTGTCTGATGCATAGGCTAGCCAGACACTTGCCTTACAGAAGGAGCTGTTCACATTTGTCCTCCAGTCTTGCTAATCCAAACATCTCTCCCTCCTCAGGAATTATTTTAGGACCAGGAAACAGCACACTGTTTATTGAGAGAGTCACAGAAGAGGATGAAGGTGTGTATCAATGCAGAGCCACAAACCAGAAGGGGGCCACAGAAAGCTCAGCCTACCTCACCGTGCAAGGTAAACAGCTGGGAGAGAAGCAACAAGATGCCTTGCACACATCTGCTTCCCTGTTTGTTTAATTACCCACCTCCCTGTCCGCTGTAGCCAGGTGGGCCACGTCTGTTTTTTTTCCCTGACCTCCCTCCACCCTCCCCTCTGGGAAGATGCTGTCCCATTCTGTCTGGCACTGGACAAGGCCAGGACATGGACTGGACTCAGAAGGGGCTCAGTAGGGAAGTACTTCCTGGAAGAAAGGACCCCTGCTGGGCTGCTGACATACAATAGTTCACACCTGTAGAAAAATAAGTCCAAAAAGAAAATACATCCTGGACACAGTGACTCATGCCTATCATCCTAGCTGCTCAGAAGGCTGAGATCTGAGGATCAGGGTTCAAAGCCAGCCCGGACAGTAAAGTCTCTGAGACTTGTATCTCCAGTTAACCACTAGAAAACCAGAAGTGGTGCTGTGGCTCAAGGGGTAGGGTGATAGCCTTGAGCTGAAGAGCTCAGAGACAGTGCCCAGGTCCAGAGTTCAAGCCCCACAGCCAACCAAAAAGAAAAAAAAAAGGGGGGGGGAAAAAAGAGGGAGGGAAGGGGGAGGCCCAGGAACAGGGGGCGGAGGAGCTGCACACTTGAAATTGTGCAGCATGTTTGCTCTTTCTGAGTTCTAGGAGTTGTACATATGTTGCTTCTCCCAAATGTTTTCCTACTCTCGTTTGTGTACTGGTACTATGTGCTGTCTCTTAGCTTTTTCATTCAAGGCTGGTGATCTACCACTTGAACCACAGCTCCACTTCCAGCTATTTGCTGGTTCACTGGAGACAAGACTCTCATAGACTTTCCTGCTCTGACTGGCTTCAGTCTGTGATGCCTAGATCTCAGCTTCCTGAGGATCTAGGACTAGAGTTGTAATCCATCCGTGCCTGGCTCCTAAGCTATTTTGTTTTGTTTTAAACAGGAATAAGTGCAAAATAGTACAAAAAAAGCAACATGGAATAAACCTCAGATAGTTTGTTAAGCAGCAAAATACAAAGAAGCTGAAAGCCACTCTGCCTATGTCCATGTGGTTTCCATTCGGAAAATAATTCAGACCCTGCTTTCAATTTTCCAATGCAAGGAATCATCCAAAATATAAAATTTACAGCACCATAAAATATCAAGTTGGTGCCTGCTAGATATAAATATCAATAGCAAGTTGACTTTTGACATTGGAACTTGTTTGGTAGCCTATTTCCAAACACTCCCCAATATACTTCAGAATATTCAAATACTTCTAGGGAAGGAACTAGGACAAAAAGCAATGTACTGATACTTTGATTCTTGGAAACTTACACTGCCTTTAGAATCCTTTAAAACTGAACAGCACACCATCTCCCTTCTTTCACAAGGAGATGACTTCTGTCTCCTGAAACACTGAAACTACTCTACCACAGATGTCTGCTTCCAGAAAAAAGAAAGGGAGTGACATGCCTCAAATAGCCTTAGCAATGGTCCTGTCTAAGTGATCCTTCTACTCACACATAGTGAAACCAACTTATTAAGTGTACATCTCTTTTGAACACCTCCTTGCCCAAATGTTTGCTCCTCTGTCTTTTAACAAGGATTTGAGATATGGCTTTCAGGAGTGGCTGTATCAAGCCAGAGAGAACCAGGACAAGGAAGTTTGCCTCATCCTCAGAATTAAATGTCCTTTCCCCTAGGTCCTCACAACCCCATCTGAAATGTGGAGTAGTCTTTATGAAAGTCCGGAGAGACATAAAACGAGGAGCAGAAATCACATAGGCGCAATGGCAGACCTGAGGTGGACAACAGCTGTACTTTTGGGCCCCTCTTCACTTGGTATGGCTGCCTTGTTGCATGGCTTTGGTCCCATCTACTCCAGCAGGACCAAAAGTAGCCATGGCAAGGCATTGGATGGCTTTAGAGAAGCCTGATGCGAAGCCAAGCCATTTCTGTGTCTGTAGGTCTTCTCCTCTCCTGGCAGGTTCATAGGAGTTTCTTAGGAGCCATTTGTTTAAATCTATGCTTTTGACATCTGTGAACCTTGAGATTGTCACACGACTGTTCTCTGGCACCTCCTAGCACTGTGGCCATTGACTGGTGAGTCTGACTCATTCCAGAATGCTTCATGTGGCTTTTTTTTTTTGCCATGTAGATCCCACAGCCCTGACCATTTTCTCAGGCTACATTCCCAATTCCAGTCGAATCTTCCTGTCTTTGGAAGCCAGCTTCGGAGATGACTACCTACGATATCCCGTTCTCCAGATGGCCCAACATTAATCCCTTCTGCTCTCTTACACCAGGGTTCTAGAATTGTCCTATTTTTATTAGGATGCCATGCTTCTCTTCCCTATAGAACTGTAAACTTTTTGAAGCCAGATATCCCCTTTAATATCCCTTTATCATCCGTACTCAGTAGGAAAGTATCCATTTAATACGTTGATTTTTAGGCACTGTTCTAGACACTGAACAATACAGGTCCACAGGTTTGAAACCGCCAGATTCAACAAATTGTGGAGTGAAGATACTCAGAACTAACAACTGTGTGTGTGTTGACTGAGTACCAACTTCTTCTTGTCCTGTTGCCCTAAATAATACATTATAACCAGGAGTTACATAACACATTGTACTATTACAGGTACTGTAGTATTATGTATCATTGCAAGAGATGATTTAAACCAATATCCCTGTTTGCTACTAACCATAGTTAACCTATGAAGCCTGCAAGAATGCAAAGACATCACCAGTGTTTTCCTCCATCTGTAGCTGTATAGGATGGAGACACAGGTTAGGTAAGCTACTCACAGTCCTCCAGTTACATGGTGAAAGGAGAGTCCATGTTGGTAAAATCCTCTGGATCTACCCACCCTTCCTCTAATCTTCCTTTTCAGAAGCTGCCCATAGGTCTTAGAATCAGACATCTTTTCCTTTTTCTCATTTATCCTGTCTTGTTCTCCTCTTAATTCCTGCATCTTAATTCCTTATCCTAACCCCTGTCTCCCTCACATGTGCTTGGAAAAGTCCCATGACGTAAAGAACGCTGAGCACTGGTCATTTCTGTGTCTGGTGGCCTCTGTCTTGTAGCCTCCTCTGGACACCCAGGATCTCCCAAGGGCACCTCCTGCTCCCTGCTCACCATCCCATGGCTGGAGAGTTGGCACACATGCAGGCTCTTCGCAGCCTCTGCCTTTCCACCACTGTCCGGCAACACCTGTCTCTCCACAGCCACCTCCCTTTGTGCTCCTCATCCCTCAGCAGGCTATTTTCTATCCTGGAATGCTGAATTCATATTCTGTTGGCTTAGTATCTTTGGAAACCACCTTTTCATGTCAGGAAAAAACGCAAAGGGAGAGAGAAGCCACACTAACTGACTGTTCACCTATTTACTCATGCCAGATTCCACAAGATATGGAAGTGTAAATCGTGACCCTCTAACCTCAGTGCCCATAGCTGGAAGACTGAGCACCTCCCACGGGGAAGTAGGGTGGAATAAAATAGACTAAAATAGACTACACAATGCCACTAATAAGGGCAATGGCATTCCGAGAGACAGACAGACAGAAAGAAACACACACACACACACACAACATGGAGTGTACTTGAGCTATAGAGTAGCCCTCATAGGGCTGTGTACTGGCAAGGTAGATGAGGCAGGAAGAGAGAAGCCAATGAGCTATGAGCTGCTTTGAACCTTCCACGTGGACATCCCCTGGATAATCACAAGCTCAAAGGATTGGCAAGTCCTCCCAGAATTTTCTCTGGAACTAGTAGTTGTCACTCATGGCCTCTCTTCCTCCACTCCCTTGTTTTCTTCTACAGTCCTTCCTCTGCTGTCACAGTAATGGCTGCACTCAACTTGTTTGCTTACAAGTTATAATTAGAGGGGAAAACAGATCATATGAATTGGCAGACATCAAAATATATCTTTATACCTATGCTAGGTATAACGAAGCATAAAGAAATGGAACCATTTGCTGAAATGGACAAATAGATGAATAATGATAGAGAAAGTGAGGGAGAGACAGAGACAGAAAATATTTAGCCCATAAAAGAGACAACATGGGCCAGGAGTTTGGCCTAGTAGTAGAGTGCTTGCCTAGCATGCACGAAGACCCGGGTTCGATTCCTCGGTATCACCTACGTAGAAAAAAAGCCGTAAGTGGTGCTGAGGCTCAAGTGGTAGAGCTCTAGCCTTGAGAAAGTCCAAGGACAGTGCTCAGGCCCTGAGCTCAAGCCCAGGACTGGCACCAAAAAAAAAAAAAGACAACATGATTATTTTCTTCAAATAATTGAGGAGGTTTCTCATAGAAGTGATAACTCATGCTTTGACACAGCAGGCATGATAACTAGAACCAAGAAAGGGAAGTGACTGGAAGGTTTCCCAGAGATAGGGTTCAGGCACATCACTGATATAATTTGGAATAGGAAGGATTTTTGTCAGTGAGACATAGGAGAACCTCCAAGTACAAGCAGTCTATAGTATCTTTTTTTTTTTGCATTTTTTATTGTAATTAGTAAAAGGGTTACATGATATTTGCCAGATAGAAGGTGCATTAATTCACATACATTGATACCCTTTCACATGTCTTGGTACCCATTTCCCCCCCCACACCCCCCCCACCCATCTTGGTTTCCCCCCCTTCCCTATCAAATTTCAAATAACCAAATACAAATAAATTCAATATATCAGATAACAAAGTGAGATACTATAACAATATGAGATAACCAAGGGACAGCAAAGGAGATGAGAGACAACATACTACATTAAGGACAACAATCATTCGTTATATGGCTTTTGTTTCAATGTCTATAGTATCTTTAACAGAGATACTCTGGGCTCACTGAATAAGTTCAATGGTGGGCTGTCCATAACAGCTGAATGTGGTTATCAACTACAGTGTAATTTTAGACTTAGATTCCTGCTGTGGGGTCTAAATCATTATTTAGTGCACTCTGGTTCTCTGGATTTAGGTTTGATTGCCTGTTAGATTTCATGTGGTCCTTTCACGCAACCCTATCTTGTCAAATTGGGTTTGGGAAATGAAACCAAGCACCCAAGTTGTAACTGTGGCTATGTTTAACAGATTTAAAGAGGTTCAGGAATGTGCCAGGAAGGAAACTGTCTGCTCTTTTTATTTCCTTTGAAAAAGGATTCTTATACTCCTAGATAAAACAATGTGTTATTTTTATATCTGCAAAGGATGAGTGGACTTGTGGAGTCAAAGTCACTTCTTTAAATAATCACATGCCTTGTTTGGTTTGGATGGGGCCTGAGGACACGTGCAGCCCTCAGAGGGGAAGCTCCAGTATGGACACCAGCAATAAAAATGGTAGCATCCAGAATCATTTTGTAGGTAACACAGCCCTCAACATTCAATGCACTGTGATGGTGAAAGTGGGGCACATTTTCATCCACGAGTTTTAGGATGAAGTTATACTTCATGGTTGCAAACAATAACCACAATGTCTACAAGGCCTTTCCTTTTTTTTTTTTTTTTGGGTCAATCATGGAGCTTGAACTCTGGGCCTGGGCAATGTCCCTGAGCTCTTCAGTTCAAGGCTTCTGCCCTACCCCTTGAGCAATAGCACCACTTCCAGTTTTCTGGTGGTTAATTGAAGATAAGAGTCTCAGAGACTTTAGTGCCTAGGCTGGCTTTGAACGCTGATCCTCAGATCTCAGCTTCCTGAGTAGCTAGGATTACAGGCGTGAGCCACTGTGTCCGGCTACAAGGCCTTTCTTATAAGATTAGGGCTTCACTAGTTCGTCATTATTATTTACACAGGAGGACACAAATTGAAGAACCAATGCCATTGTGAACATGCATTGAGAATAACTGGTAGATTCGAATATGACAGAAGGCCTCCCTCAAGACCCAACAATCTCAATACTTGAGGTGTCCCTGGCAGGAATTGCAAAATTTGTGCCACAACAACTGCACACTGCCACTTATTTGAGGAATGATCAGTTCACTATGTTCTCTATTAAACATCTTAAGAGTCAAGGAAAAAGAAAGCTCAAAATAAAATTGCCCTGAGTCTCTTTCTTTTACAATTTGATCACCTTTGACAAGCTTTTTTTTTTTTTTCCCGGTTCTTGGGCTTGAACTCAGGGCCTGAGCACTGTCCTTAGGCTTTCCTCAAGGCTAGCACTCTATCACTTAAGCCATAGCTTTCCTATGTATGTGGTACCAGGGAATCAAGCCTGGGTCTTCGTGCATTCCATGCACGCACTCTACCACTCGGCCAAACTCCCAGCTGGCCAGCTTTCAATTTTCAGTTCCTTGTTGACCCTTCTCGGGTCCTTGCCTGGCCTCCACCTCAGCGCCTCTCTTCTTAATTCTATCCCCACATTCACTCCCATGACTATTCCAGTCCTGAGGAAGGTGTGCTAGGTGAATTCACATGAGTACTGTGGGATTGATGCTGTTCTCTCATGGGTATTGGCAAATCTCAGAAACGTCTCTCCTGTAGATATAACAGTGCCCCAAACTGAGGGATTGACTGCTAACTAACTCCACACCCAGAATCTTGGGGCTCGGGGTTATACAAGTCTTTTTTCAACTTCAGATAATGACAAAAGCCTGCTCTTAATGAAGAATCCAAAAAATGATGCCAGAATTCAGTTAGGAATTTGAACTCTTTGTAGATAGCTTCAAAAAACAAAACAACACAAAACAAAAGGGCAGTTTTGAATTGAGATACAGTTCAGTGGTAAAGTGCTTGCCTAGCAAGCTCAAAGCCCTGGGTTTTATCCCCAACACCAAAAAGAAAAAAAAGTCACACACAAAAAAATCCATCTTAATGCCTCTCTGCTGTGAATCAGTATATACTATCACAGAAGTGTTGAGCTCTGTGAAGGTCTGGATCTATGTAATTTCATTGTATACTTATAAAAAATTGGCAAAACAACTTGTAAAGATCATATAGCTAAGGTCACACTTTCTCAGCAGAGCTGAAAATTGGAACTGTGTTTAGTTAAAGTGCTCTACTGTGTCTCAAGTCCAAGCCATTGTAACATGGTGGTATAGAGTGTGTTTCTGCTGGGTGCTGGTGGCTTATACCTGTAATTCTAGCTACTCAGCAGATTGAGATCTAAGAATCATACTTCCAACCCAGTCCAGGCAAGAAAATGCACAGGTTCTTATCTCCAACTAACCAGCAAAAAGCTAGAAATGCAGATGTAGTTCATGCAGTAGATAGCTGGCACAAAAAATAATAATATATAAAAATACCAACTCTTTCAGGGCTGTAGGAAGGATTAACAGAGTCAAAACAACATTCTCTAAGTATTAGTAAATATTAGAGTTTATCCATATGACATACCAAATTCCATTTCGATAAAATGATCTGTCATGTGCTTCACCTGAACTAGGGAAATGAGTCACACACATGGTGTCCAAGCCACAGAATCCTTGCTTGGCTTACGATTATCTTATATTAATAAAATTATGCTACAGAAATGCTGTCAGAAATAGCACATTTACATATCTTTACCTAAAATTACTCTTACAAATGAATTTCAAATATAATCTGAGTACAGTATTTTGTAAGTCACTATCCATAAGAGGGGCTCGACCTTGGTATTCATAGATTTCTAAGGAGTCAGAAAAATCTGCGGGCCAAGTTTATACTTCAGTAAGCTGCCGTGAAAACACATGGTAACTGGGTCCTGGCATTCAGACAGAAGTGACACTGCTTGATTAGCTTATATTCATCAGGAATCCAAAGAGTTAGGGCTTGGTGTGGCTGATTCATTTGCTTTTCATCCCTATGTAGTTTTTATTGAGAATTTCTCTGGGTCAGTGGTAGAAAAGAACCAATGAAGTTTTGTTCCAACTCATCAGTTACCAGAAATTACGATAACAACAGAGGATACCTCCACCATTATGTGATGCCAGGCTGGGGGTGGGGGGAAGAGGAAGAGGTATTAGATTCCACTTGATTTGTTTTAGGAAGAAAAGACAAATTGTGATACATACAGTATGAGTGGATCAGGGGAAAGCATTATCTTTCCCTTGAGATCTAAAATTCAATTTTCAACAAAAAAGGGGGAGGGGAAAGAGAGAAGTGAAAGAAGCAGCCTTCAAATAGCTTAGAGCAGGCATACATGTTCCACTTGTGAAGTTGTTCTCTCCACTATTTAAAGATGAGGAAACTGAGGCATGATGCTCCTGGTTCTTGTCTAAGTGATCCAGCCAGTCTACAGGTCACATGGTTTCTTACCAATTCCTGATGCAATCTGTGCTTAGTCTCTGAGTCAAGGCAGGTTCTGGGCCAAGGTGTTCATTTGTTTGCGCTTTTTTTCCTCATCTTCTTCTTTTCTTCCCTTCTTCCATCCCTCCTTCCTCTTGGCAGTACTTGGGATTGAACTCAGGGCTTTGCACTTGATAGGAAAGCACTCTAGACCCATGGCCACCACAGTCCTTTTTGCTCTAGTTTATTTTTCAGATACGATCTCGTACTATTTGTCCTGGCCAGCTTTGGACTTCAATCCTCCTACCTCTGCCTGCTGAGTAGCTGGAATTACAGGCATGTTCACCATGCCTAGCTCATTTTTAAGATAGAATCTTTCTAATCCTTTTACTTGGGCTGAGCTCATATTGAAGTCCTCCTATCTCTGCCTCCAAAATAGCTGGAATTACAAGCATATTCCATCATGTCTGGCTTATTATTTTAAGATCATATCATTCTACATAATCTTTTTGCTTGGAGTGGCCTCAAATCAAAATTCTCTTATCTCTACCTCCAAAATTGCTGAAATTATAGACATAAACCCTCAAATCCACTTATCCTAGTGGTTTGCTTCTTGGGAAACTATTGGTTATATCTAATGAACTGAGTTATTCGCTTTGTCACGTATAATTCTAGCAGTCTGATGCCTCATGCCAAAGCTGGTGTGAGCTACCAGACCATGCAGCCCAAGCTGTCTATAGAAAGAACCACTACCATCAGAAAGTCTCAGGACACAGCATAATTGTAGGGACTCTGAATAACCTCTGTCTACCCCCACATGGCACCTACCCTTTCCATCCCAAGAGGGATTAAAATCTAGGAGGAGAACTGGAATCTTCTGTTCTACAGGGCAGTAATGAAAGGCACAATAATCATACACGCTTCAAATTGCCCACATTCTTGTCAGAATCCCAAACAAAAATAGCTTGTCCTGTGTCCTCATACTGCCCTTTCACACACACTGTATGGGAATGATGTTCCTGAGAACCAGCACTCACTCCTAATTATTGTCAAATCCCACCCACGTTTCCGCTGGCCTTCTTTCCCCTGCCACGTGCAGCTGGGCTCGCTCATGTACTGAGCTCATCAGCCCTCACCAGCAAGCCTGAGCTGGGTTTAGGCCAAATGCATGGATGTCTGATCCCTGAGTAGACACCTAAGGGCTTGCTTAAATCAGTCTCCCCAAAGGAAGAGTGAAGAAGAAGCCATCAAATGAGAGAAGAGTGTACAAGCCACATCATACACTGGAAAAAAAAATTGATCGTTTCTCATGAAGCGATTATGAATATTAGTATTAAATAGGTCTTCCCTGCCCAAGACAGATTCATCTTGAGGACATTCTTCATGAGTTTCTTCCTTCCATGTAGAAGTGTTTTTACACACAAACACAGTCCCGCCAAAAGGAATTTTGCTTGAGTAAGGACTATGGAATTAGACTATGGGGTCCGCTTCCTGCCCCATAGAATTCAGTGAGAATGTTCCCACAGTCAGAGGGGCTTCCTGCGGCACATTCCATGAGGAAAGTAAGGATAGAGGGTCCACTCAGTGCTACGTATCAAGATGTTATCAGTGTCTGTGACAGCCAAAGGCCACTGGGCTGCATCTCAGGCAAGGAGCACAGCAGCATTCACTGTTAGCCTATGGGAGAAGCAATTCACACTCCTAAGCATTCCAGCTTAACAATTAGCCCACACTGCAGAAGTAGAGAGAGAGAGTGGGTGAGCACACTGGGACCATTCGAAGTTATTCTTAATCTCAACAAAAGTTGTGCTCAATCTCGTGAAGTTCAGAGAAACTTAACCTGAAAGCTGACAGACAGCAAATGAAGCCAAGTTCATTATTTGACTCAGTGTCTGTGTTCGGGATATCTTCTACATGTCAGACATTCTCTGTTCTCCTAAACACTGGCAATGTGGCAGTGAGCCAGAAAAACCTCAATCCCACACTCTGCTGCTATACTGGACATACTCATACATGAATACTCATATATGCACACTGCCATCCTTTTTAGTACAGCTGTGTACCAGCCTCTAGAAAAGATATGAGACTTAGGTCATAGACTGTTTAATGAATTAACACGAAAGAACAAGGACTTGACCCTGAACTCTTGGAAAGTCTCATGAGACTCTCTAGAGATAAATGAAATAATACTTATCCATTCATTCACTCAGCCTGAGGAATGAGGTAAGAGGAATAGGATCCAGCCAGCAGATGAAATTGAAGAGATAGCCAAGGCTGGGTATAAATGACCTAAAAAGGATTGGGGCTATAACTCAGTGGGAGAGTGCTTGCCTTGTGTATGTAAAGTTAGGATATCAATCTCTGACACTGCAAGAATAAACAAACAAGCCAATAAATAGTAAAATAGAAAATACCAAGGCTGAGATGTATAACTCATGTGGTAGAGCTCCTGACCAGCTAGCTTGAGGCTCTGAAGTTATGTCCTATTACCTCCAAAAAATAAAGTAAAATAAAAATACTAGGGAGGGAAGTAGCACTGTGGATCAAGGGTAGAGCACTAGCCTTGACAAAGCTCAAGGAGAGTACTCAAGCCCTGAGTTCAAGCCCTTGGCCTGGCAAAAACTAATTAATTAATAAAAGAATAAATAGGGGCCTGGAGTTTGGCCTAGTGGTAAAGTGCTTGCGTAGCATGCACAAAGACCCGGGTTCCATTCCTTGGTACCACATACACAGAAAAAAGCTGGAAGTGATGCTGTGGCCCAAGCGGTAGCGCGCTAGCCTTGAGGAAAAACCCAAGGACAGTGCTGAGGCCCTGAGTTCAAGCCCTAGGACTGGCAAAAAAAAAAAAAGAAGAAATAATAAAGAAAAGATCTAGTCAGGTGCCAGTGGCTGGTAACTATAATCCTAGCCACTCAGGAAGCTGAGATCTGAGGACAGCAATTCAAAGCCAACCTGGCAGAAATGGGCAGGAACGTCTCTCAGACTCTTATCTCTAATTAACCACTAAAAATCCAGAAGTGAATCTGAGGCTCAGATGGTAGAGCACTAGCCTTGAGCAAAAGGGCCTAGGTGCTGAGTTCAAGTCCCAAGTCCAGGACAAAGAGAAAAAAGAAAGGGAAAGGATCTAAGGATTTACTTAATAACTATTAAGTAATGGTGCAGACTGAAGACTGCCTCAAGTGTGTTAAACACCTGACCTATCACTGAGCTACATACCCAGCCCAGCATTTGGATTTTTATCCTGACGTGGGTGGTGAGTGATAGAACCTAGATAAAGGAACACTACAACTAGATCAGATCAGTCTGTAGCTTATGTGATAGAGTGTTAGCCTCGAGCAAAAGAACTTAAGGGTTAACACCCGGTCCCTATGTTCAAGCCCCAGTATCCACATATGCACACACATACAGACACACACAGACACACAGACACACACACACACACACACACACTCACACACACAAATAAGTAAAATCACAAAATAAAGAATAGCCTGCTGCTATTCTTTAGGAGGTGGAGGCAGAAGAGGCTGAGCTGGAGATTAGAGCAGCTGCTCGGGTTGGAGCAGGTAGAATCTTACTCTAGGCAGTGACTGGAGATGAAGAAGTGGTGACAATTTCCCAAGATGTGAAAGAAGCATGGGTAGGACTGATGGACCGAATGAGAGAGAAAATGTTATTTTTCCCTTCAACCTAAAGATGCCTTGTGGCAGGGAACGTGACCAATCAGAGTGGTTGACAAGAGTCCTTGTAAAGGCCCAGAAGATAAAAAAAGGAGGAGGAAGAGGTGTGCCCTGAGATGCATGGTGGTTAAGCATGCCGAGTCGGATTATATGACTTTGAGCAAGAGTCTTAATCTCTCTATGACTCAATTTCCTCACTCATAAAATGGTAATCATCCAGCTCATAGATTGACGTGACTAAATACATGGAAGTCCTTAGCAGAGTCCCAAAATAGCAAGCACTCACTGTGTGCCACTGCAGTTATGCATAGGTTTCCATTGTGTCCATTTGCAGTGATGCAAGACAGGGTATCCTCACCGGCTCTGACCACCTGTAGCGTTTATTTTAGCTTGAATTCTTGTTCAGAGACTCCACATCCTCTACGCTTTGGTCCTGTTCCCATAATCTGCAGTGCTCACCTCTGCCTTTATCTGCAGATCTAGGTCTCCCACTCTCATTTGGCTTTTTCCATTCCAGGACGGTGCTTTGCCACTTGAGCTACATTTCCACTTCTGGTTAACAGGAGTTAAGAGTCTCAGGGACTTTACTTCCCCTGGCTGACTTTGAACCACAATCCTCAGCTCTCCGCCTCTTACATAAATAGGATTATAGGCACGAGACACCAGTGCCCAGCTCCTCTGAAGCTTTTTTTTTTCCCCCTAGTCCTGGGGCTTGAACTTTGGAGCTGAGTGCTGTCCCCGAGCCTCTCTGTGCTCAAGGTGTGCTCAAGGCTAGCGCTCTAATACTAAGACACAGCACCACTTCCAGTTTTCTTTGGGTATGTGGTACCGAGGAATCAAACTCAGGGTTTCATGCATGCTAGGCAAGCACTCTACCACTAGACCATGCTCCCTGCCCTCCTCTGAACCTTTTTAAAAAGTGGATTTATTTGTTAGTTTTGAGGAGGCTTTTTTTTGGGGGGGGGGCATGGGGCTTGAACTCGGCCTGGGCACTGTCCCTGAGCTCTTCAGCTCAAGGCTACCACCCTACTCCTGAGCCTGGGCTTTGTTTCTGAGCTCTTCAGCTCAAGGATACCCTTGAGCCAAGCCCCACATCCCATTTTCTAGAGGTTAATTAGAGATAAGAGTCTCAGGTCCTTCTGTACTTGGGCTGGCTTTGAACCTTGATCCTCAGATCTCAGCCTCCTGAGTTGCTTGTAGCAGGACTTAACACGCATCTGCTGAATTTAAGCAAAGAACTTACAAGACAGAATCCTCACACTGTATCATTGCCACCTACCTAACTCATAGCATGGCCACGTGCACAAAGTAACTGTTCAACACAGGAGATCATCGTCTCTAAGAAAGATCTCTTGATTTATCTTAACATAAGCCTCTGTCTTGTTTTAATGGAGCTAAAAGGGTAAGGGCATTCCTTAGAATTCCAGGGGAACTGTCCACTGGAATGTTCTTCCTTGGAGCATTTCTTTACAAATTACGGAGTCAGTTAGTTCTGGATACTTGGGGTCTTTTCTTGTTGGTCTTGGAGGAGCACTGTTTGACTTTCAATTTCTATCGCCTAAGGAGGATCTAGCCCAGCAGTCACTGTGTCTTCTTTCAGCTCTCCTAGGCCAGCTGGTGACAAAGTCAGGCATTGCTATAGCCCAGATGCCAGGAGCAGGACTGTGGGTGGGTTGGGTGTCTGTCCCAAAAGGAGCAAAGCAAGCTATTGTGACAGTCCTTGAGTTGGATTTTTATTTTTAAAATCTACTTTGAAGAATTTTCTGAGTCCCAAAGGAGCTCTTTTATGTAATTTTTTTCCTTTTTCTTTAGAATTTCCTCCCCATTTGGGAGATTTAACGTATTCCAGATTTAGCACTTGAATGAGCTTTTGTTCCTGGCCTTAATTTTGTCACATTTTTAAAATTTCTCCTTTGATTTTGTTTTTAATTAGCTATCTCTGGGATTCCAAACTCAACAGCAGAATTTCTGGAAAGTGAGTTTATTATAGTAACTTCTGTGTGAGTTTATTATAGTAACATTATGTTCCCTGTAATATCATAAGCCTCGAAAGGTAAGTCTGGCTTAGAGACTCACTCTGAGCCAGGAAATGGTCTTCACTAGGCTAAACCAGAAATGCCTTTCACCAGGGTAAACCACTTAAGAATCCTGGTCTCTTTGCTAAAACCACAGAGAGCCTGAATATTTCCTCTTGGTTTCTGGTTTGGTTTGGTTCGGAATTGCTGTTATTTTGATTTGGTTTGGTTTTGATGTTTGATGTTTTGAGTCATAGTTTTCATGACATAGATGAAGGCTGGTCTCAAATTCACTCTGTAGCTCAGGGCAGCCTCAAACCATCGGCTTTCCTCAGCCTCTCAAGTGCTGGGATCACAGGCACTCATCAACACACCTAGTTTGAGGATTTCTTTGTAAGCCATGTCTTGGTGACTTTCTTTCTCCAGGAACCTCAGACAAGTCGAACCTGGAGCTAATCACTCTAACATGTACCTGTGTGGCGGCCACCCTCTTCTGGCTCCTGCTGACTTTGTTTATCCGAAAACTGAAAAGGGTAAGAACGTACCAGATAAAGTTCTATGTTTTGTGTTTTCATACTATTCTAACCTGCCTGCTCTGACATTTATAATGAGCACTGTACTCGAACTCTGTTCTTTCCTTCCCCGATACAGAATCTTTAAAATTCAATTTAACTTGGGTCCTATGAAGTCTTCTTTGTCTTCCCTCTCTGCTAAGAAATAAAAGGAAGGGACAAGAACCTACCTCTGCTTGGGCTCTCTAATATTATGGCCATATAAGTAAGGACCTATGTCTTTACCTGTACATCCATAATATATTGAATATGTATTATTGTTCCACTCCGGGTCCTTCTATGACACTGTAGGATCTACAAGTGACCAGCTTCACCACAACTTAATGGGAAGAGTAAAATTCATTCATTTATGCATGCCTGAAATATTTACTCTGCCCCTGTTTTGTGCAGAGTGCCAGTCCTGGTGACAGTGAAAGGCCAGTGCCACTATGTACAGACTAGAAGGACTTATGTCAATCACATTGCCAAATAGGAAACTGAAACTTTTCTGAAAGACTTGGCTGACCCAGAGCTGTGTCAGAGAGGAAATCTGGCAAAGGAGGGAAGGAGAAGTGTTAGAGGCAAAGGGAGCAGAATGTCTGTGGCTGGAGCAGGAGAGGGGATACATTGAGAGTGAGACACCAACAGGCTCAATAAAGCTGCAGTGGGAAGAACAAGGGGAAGCTGCTATGAGATGAGGATGCCAAGGTCAGGTCAGGCATATGTGGGCCTTGGAGGCCATGGCAAAAAGGGTCTGAATTCTAAAAGCCCAAGAAGAGAGGGATAGTAACATGAAGTATATGGTAAAGGGGATGATATGTGTCTGGAAAGATTACCTGGGCTGCTATGAGAAGAATGGCCCAGGAAAGAAAGGGTCAGTAGAGACGCTTAGCACAGGAGAAGGCATGTAGTAAATAGTCCAAGTAAGTAAATAATGGTAAAGCCTCGCATCGGTGGCTCACATATGTAATCCTAGCTACTCAGGAACCTGAGATATGAGGATCACAGTTCAGAGCCAATTGGGGCACAAAAGTGACTCTTATCTCCAATTAACTGCCAGAAAACCGGAAGTGGTGTTGTGGCGTAAAGTGGTAGAGCCTTAGCCTTAAGCTGAAGAGCTCAGGGACAGCGATCAGGCCCAGAGTTCAAGACCCACAACCGACAAAAAGAAAAAGGAAGAAAGATAATGTAACCCTTCTATTAATTACAATAAAAAAAATATGAGAAAAAAAAAAGAAAGAAGGAAAGGTAGGTGTTGCGGTGGCTCACCCCTAGCTACTCAGGAGGCTGAGATCTGAGGATCAAGGTTCAAAGCCAGCCAGGGCACAAAAGGACCTGAGACTCTTATGTCCAATTAACCTCTAGAAAATGCACAGTGGGGCTTGGCTCAAGGGTAGGATGGTAGCCTTGAGCTGAAGAGCTCAGGGACAGCACCCAGGCTGAGTTCAAGCCCCATGACTCACCAAAAAAAAAAAAAAAAGAAAAGATGGTAGATAGCCAGGCACCAGTGGTTCGCACCTGTAATCCTAGCTACTCTAGAGGCTGAGACCTGAGCATCATGGTTCAAAATCATGCCCCCACAGGCACTCCCTACGGTAAATGCATCACAACAGGCTTTTGCCATATGAAATAGTTGCTTTTCAGACATCATAAAGCCATTACTTTTAGAGGACACAATTTTTTTTAAAAAAATTATTTTTTATTGTAATTAATAGAAGAGTGAGGACACAAAAAATGTTTAAGTAATACATTTTTCTGTTTTTGTTTTTCAGTTTTGTGCTGGGACATGAACTCAAGGCACGGGCTCTGTCCCTTAGCTTTCTTGCTCAAGTTGCTCTGCTCTGAGCCACACTTTCACTTTAGGCTTTTTGGTAGTTCAGTGGCATTAGGAGTGTGTTGCACTTTCCTGCACAGTCAGGCTTTGAATGATGCTCCTCATTCCTCAGCTTCCTGAGCCACTGGAAACCAGCCTGGTCATCATTTTACAAAGAAGACACTTTATCTGGGGGGAAATGCAGAAGCAAAACTTGTGCAATCTGTAGAGGATGTACAAAGCTCGGGGAGAGCCTAGGAGAGAGGGAGGAAAAGGCTTCAGCAAAGCAAAGCCTGAATCACATGTTAAAGGCTGCAGCTGGGAGGCACAGAGAAAATCACAGTCCATCCTGCCCCACCTTGCACTGCCTCAGTCAATACCCCTGACTGGGGCAGAGCCAGGAAGAGCACAATGGACAAAGACTGATGGGTAAGTCGAAACCAAATTGAGGCAAGAGGAGCAAAAGCATCCAAAAATATTTCCATGTGGTTTCTCTAACCGCAATGGAAATTCCTCATTTGATAAGGATTGTGTTTTTCCCCCGCCCCTCCCCATGTGCCAGTGTTAGAATGAGCACATTTTTATGTTTGCTGTAAACCAGGTCCTAGTGTAACAGTTTTATGTTGATTCATTTCATAGTCACAACAACCCCAGGAGATAAGTACACATTACTGTCACTCCTTCACAGATAAGGAAAACAGTCTCAGAGGGGTTAAGCCACTTGCCCAGTGTTAATGTGGCTGCTCCGAAGTGAAGCAATGATTGAAATCCAGGCGGTTGGCCCCTATGCCAAGAGCCTAGAAAATGTTCAGTGTTGATGTCAATTGCAACAATAAATATTTGTCAACTTTTTGCCAAAGCCCTGACTTAAGCTGGGTATGGATATCTGTGCTAATAAGACCAACTATAAAGTTCCATTGCTGCCTCTTGGGGACAGCTCCCTGCCCCCCCCCAACTGTTTCCCAACCCCTGTCATCATTGCTACCACCACCCATGCCATCATCCTGAATAAACCCAGGACAGCTCTTGCCAAATTTCAGCTATCCTGTGCCCTTTGAAGGTTGAAGATTTTTCTTACCGTCGTGTGCATTTAAACACCTGTAATCCTAGCTGAGAAAGCTCATGGAGCTGAGATCTGAGGATCTTGGTTTGAAGCATGAAAATCCATGAGACTCTCAGTCTCGTGCTATTCTTTTTTTTTTTTTTGGTCAGTCCTGGGCCTTGAATTCAGGGCCTGAGCACTGTTCTTGGGCTTTTCCAAGGCTAACGCTCTGCCACTTGAGCCACAGCACCACTTCTGGCTTTTTTTCCCCGATGTATAGGGTATTGAGGAATCGAACCCGGGTCTTCTTGCATGCTAGGCAAGCACTCTACCACAAGGCCAAATTCCCGGCCCTAGTCTTGTGCTATTTAAGTACAGAAAAGTTTAGTCATAAACACCTGCAATCCTAGCTGTGAAAGCTGAGGAAGCTGAGATCTAAGGCTCTTGGCTTGAAGCATGAAAATCACCAGGCTCTTGATCTTGTGCTATTTAAATATGGAAAAGTTTAGTCATAAACACCTGCAGTGCCAGCTGAGGAAGCTGAGATCTGAGAATCTTGGTTTGAAGCATGAACATCCATGAGGCTTTTATCTCCAATTAAGTACTCAAGTGGGAGAGCACTAGTGTTGCTCACAAAAGCTCAGGGCTAATGCCCCAGCTCTTAGTTCAAACCCAAGGCTGCTGTGTGTTCACGCACACACCCCCCCCCCACACACACACATACACACCCGCACATACAAATATTCCAGTTTCCTGAACACCAAGCACCTTGTAGGGGAAATTATATTCTTCTGCAGGCTGACAGACTGTCTGCTTCCTAATGTCTAAAGCCAATGTAGATACAAGTCATGATGAATGAGCTCCCTATCTTTAATTGCATCCTTTGTGAGACCAGTCATGCCTTTCTGTCTTGGGCTGTTTGTTACACATGTTGGTGATATTTTTTGTGAGAAGGATGATTACGAGTGATGGATGAGGTGAGCTGTGGAAGGCTGGAACAGGGTGAGCAAGAGATGCAGCGTGTGGTGCTAGAAACGGTGTGTATGGAAAAGTTATCCTCCTTGCTCCAGCTCTAAGCCTGGTGAGGGGGAAAGGCTCCCAAGGGAAGCCCCCAACTTCACTGAAATCACCTCGGAGATGTTCATTTCTAAGCAAGAATCCTTTCTGTTGCCCAAGAGTCTGCCCTCAGAAATGTAGGCGCCGATCCTGTTAATTTGTCACTGAAATGGATCTGACAATACATCTAATTGTCTGTGCTGTGACCAAAATGTTATTTTCTGGGCTTGATTTGCTTTACCAAGAAAACAAGCACTTCAAGGCACATGCCAGCTTACTCACTTGATACCTTACCAATGGCCTAATAGATTCCGAATGTACTATGTTTACTCTTTAGCCTTGGAATAATTAACTTCTCTTTCTTAGAAGAAACAGGTCTGAGAATATGGTAAGCTTTATGCACATCTCACTAATGGAGTTGATAGCCTTTCTAGGAAGGGAAAGGCAACTAAGAGGTCTGTCCTTCTCGAATATTGCTCGTATATCATAAAGTGCTTTCACTGCTCTGGGGGCCCTTAGTTTTACTTAGCTCCATTTGGCTTTGTTTGTTTGTTTGTTGTGTTGTGTTGTAGTACTGAGGCTTGAACTCGTGGCCTCATACTCTCACTTGTCTTTTTCACTCAATACTTGTGTTCTACCACTTGAGCCACACCACTACGGCTAGCTTTTTTGCTTGTCAATTGGAGATAGGAGTCTCATAGAGTTTTCCTGCCTAGACTAGCTTCAAACCATGATCCTCAGATCTCAGCTTCCTGAATAACTAGGATTACAGATATGAGACACCAGCACTCAGCATCTTGCCTTTATTACAAATGTAGAAAAGCCACAGTGCCCCCCACTGGCTGGCTCCCCATCTGTAATGTCTATTGCTGCATATACAGAATGCCATGGAAAGCTATTTTTAGTCACTGTTTGGAATTTTCCTGAAACACTTTACATTTGCAAGGTCACTGGAGAATTTGAGAGTGTGCTTTGTTTAATACGGGATGGCAAAGCCAGTACTAGTAGAAGCATTATATGAGAACAGAAAGTTGTATCGTAGAAACTACACATCCAAGGACGTGTGTGTGTGTGTGTGTAGGGGCACTTTCTGTCCCTGAGCACACATTTTCAATCAAATGATCCCAGAGAGCAACAGAAGTTAGTACTATTTTATATTATTTTATTTTTGTGTCAGTACTGGGTCTAGAACTCAGGACCTGGGCACTGTCCCTTCGCTTTTTCACTGAAAGTTAGATCTCTACTACCTGAGTCAGAGCTCCATATCCATTTTTTTTGGGGGGGGGTGAGTGACTGGATATCAGAGTGTCACAGGTGGCTTTGATTCTCAGAGCTCAGCCTCCTGGGTCGCTAGAGCCAGCAGCACCCAGCTACCCAGAACTGTTTTCAGTTGGGTCTATCTGAAATTTGAAAGTTGCGTTCTTCACGGTGACGTTGAGGTCTCTACTTCTCAGTCTTCTTCTGAAATAAAGACGGACTACCTGTCAATCATCATGGACCCCGATGAAGTGCCCCTGGATGAGCAGTGCGAACGCCTCCCGTACGATGCCAGCAAGTGGGAATTTGCCCGGGAGAGGCTGAAACTGGGTAACGTATCTCTTTACCAGATTCACCAGTCCATCAAAGCACCTACTATGTGCAAAACACTGTGCTTTGAGGGATACAAAAGGAAACCAATCTGAACTCTAACCTCCAGCAGTCCACAGACAAGGAGGGCCCTGGATACAGAGATAAAGAATTCTAAGGAAATGTGAAGTAACAGGACAGAGTGATAAGAGTATCTGTGGACTCATCCAACAGTTACTGAGCAGTAGCCACTCAGGCCCCTGAGGGGTCCAAAGTGTTTGACCCTTAAAGGGCTAGTCAGGAGACTGAAAAAAAAAAAAGTAGATAAATGGAGAGGAAAGGGGAGAGAGAGAGGCTCACTCACTCACCAGGGTAGCCCTCTTAAAGAATGAAAGTTAGACGTGTGAGAACTAAAACATCATGCATACTGGTAAAGAACAAGTGAAATCAGACATTTGGTATAAGAATTAGTACTCATCAGAAACCCTTCTACGCAAATCCACAAATGACATCCTCTCTGCGTGCTGGTGTGGGGACTGTCCTGGGAGAGTGGAAAGCCCTAGGGGACAGCTCCAGTTTCACTACTGAAGAACAGAAACTTGTTTTTCAGGTAGGGCGGATGCTGTTTACAGCAGGCAAATGTGTTTTGTCTTGGTTTACCCTCCTCCCCCCCCCAGTTCAGTCGTCACAGTGCACACCCATCGCCAACCCCAAAATCACTCCTACCCAATCGGTTTACCTTGTGGCCTCGGAAACTTTTCCACTCACTCCTAAGTATGCCAGAGTCATTAGTGGTCAGAACTAGGAAAACAGATTGTGAGTCCAGGGAGTCTTAGAGTTGGTTGCTGTTGGTATGAAAAGCAGGCTGTTCCCGGTCCCACAGCTCGAACCCTCTCCCTGCAGGCAAGCCATACTGGAGTGGGAACAGAAAGAAAGAAAGGGGAAAAATGATTTGCCTTGTTTTTCTCTTGGGGGATCTTGAAATGATTCTGCTTACACTGAGAAAGGACAGTACCTGGAGCGGTTCTGTTTGCCTTAGAGGAAAAGCTTGGAAGTTAGCTCAAAGCTGGAGACAGGAGAAAGCCAGCAATAGCTGCAAACAGTTCAGGAGTAAGGGAGGAAACAACTAAATTTAGAGAAGTTCACTGCGTGAGTTCCTGCTGCTGCAAGTCTGAATTAGGTGGCAATGTGCCCAGCCCTTTGGTGACCCTGGCAGGGAACAAAGGTCATCCCCCCCCACACACACACACATACATACTCAGGAGCATTCTCAGGCTCTCAAGTTATCAGACAGAATGAACATGTGAAAATTCCTTACTATCATGACCAGCACATCCAGGGAGAGAGGTCATCCTTCTACCAGAACTCTCCTGGGACTTAGTGACCCCTCCCCCTTTCAGGAGATTCTCCTTATTAAGATATTCTCTACTATTCCTTTCCCTTGTCTGAGCTGCATTGTACTATTATGGGGCCAGTGTTTAAAGCCCGGTTACATCCTTCAATGCACAGTGTGGCTACAACATCTAGAGAAATGGTCCGTTGATTAACATGGGAGCCAGGAGGCTCAAGACATCTGGGTTTTGTAAGTCAAATCAATGACACAAAGTGATCTGAAGTCATATTTAGCAAGGGGGAAGGCACCAAAATTATGATAAGAGGGATGGAAAAAAAAAGGCTGGTTTGATGGGCAGAGTTAAAGTAGGGTTGGAAAATTACAGCAGGGGGCAGGGAGTTTGGCCTAGTGGTAGAGTGCTTGCCTAGCATGCATGAAGACCTGGGCTCAATTCCTTAGTACCACATGCATAGAAAAATCCAGAAGTGGTTCTGTTCCTCAAGTATAGAGCTCTAGCCTTGAGAAAGCCCAAGGACAGTGCTCAAGCCATGGTTCGAGAGAGAGAGAGAGAGAGAGAGAGAGAGAGAGAGAGAGAGAGAGAGAGAGAGAGAGAGAGGGGGGGGGAGGGAGGGAGGGAGGGAGGGAGGGAGGGAGGGAGGGAGGGAGGGAGGGAGAGAGGGAGAGGGAGAGGGAGAGGGAGAGAGAAAGAAAGAAAGAAAAAATTAGAGCAGGGGTGATTTTTTACTGTGTTTACTGTGTTCATTGTGATTCCAGGCTCTGGGGAAGGAAGTCAGACATTAAGAATACCTGATAGATAGATAGTTGGAGCCTGGGTTAGAGGGGTTGCTACCACTGAAATTCCTGAAATCCAGGAACAAAGTACTACCTCCCTTTTTCATAATTTTCCATCAACCCTGGGAAAATCCCAGAAGTTAGGATGCTAACATTGTGCTTTCTGTTATAGGATGATTTAAGAGGAGAATCACCTAATATGGAAACCCGTAGAGTCTGGAATTTGGCAAGTCCACAGTGCCTGGGCTGGTGCTGTGTCTTGTGAAATCAGCATCTTTAATTGTCAGAGAAGGGCCCAGTTGATGCTGCTCTCAGCTGTCCCCAGAGTGGCCAGTGATTTAGCCATTCCAGGACATAACTGGAAGAGATTCACATATAGTGCATTGCATGACAATGACCCAACACATTGCAGAGCTAGTTAGTAACATTCCAGGCAACACGAGGGAGACTTTCAAGGGAAAAGATCAGGATGGGGTAAGGTCAAATCCAATGCAACTGGACTCCCTGAAATTGGAACCATGGGTCTGTGGAAGGATTCCAACATGCCAAATGATTAAGAGCCTATAATCACTTCATGTTGTTTCATGAGGCAGCAGTTGGCTTCCTTGAGAGGACTGAGAGAAGCCAATGAGAACCAGTGTAGTCTCCATGAGAGAAGCAGAGCCCCCAAACACTTGTTAAAACAAAGCGTGTTGTGACGGCTGAGAGGGGAATGTGTGGGGGTGGAAGTTTTGGAAAGGAGAGGTGTCTGTGTGCCCTGCAGAAGCTGGGGACTTAGGAGTGTGTAGTTTGTCCTGCTATTTCTCAAGCTTAGGATCTTCTCATATCAGATGGTGGGGGGTACTGAAAAAAGAGGTTGGTTAGCTTTCTTTCTCTTTTCTATTATTCTTTCTCTCTTCTTTTTCCTCTTTTCTTATCGCCTCTCTCTCCTCCTCTTTCTTTTTTTCTTTGTGAACTCTGGGTCTGGGCACTGTCTCTTTTTCATTAAAGGCTGGCGCTCTACCATTTGAGTCCCAAGTTCCTCTTCCAGTTTTTGGATGTTTTAATTAGCAATAAGAGTCTTATGGATTTTCTTCCCAGGCTGGCTTAGAACCATGATCCTCAGATCTCAGCCTGCTGAGTAGTGATAATTACAGGCATGAGCCACTGGTACCTGGAATTTTTTTTTTCTCTTAACAAAACAACCAAACCAAAACAGAAAAATAAGCCTCCAACCTAAATACACAACTTTTGCGAATCTGGAAAAGGTACTTGCCAGAGCTTTCCCCCTATATACAATTTCCATGTGCAGCAATTGCAGAGGCTACTGGATACCTTTTAATTTTAACTTAGGAGTCCCCATTCGGGTCTATTTGGGGGATAATTTTACATGAAAAAGGACTCAGAGACCGTGTCTCTGCCTATATTTATGCTCTGGGAGAAATAAGGTTTAGTAATCACCATAAGTACATGTCTGACCAGAGAAAACACATATCGTCTCCCCAATGTTCCCCTCAGAAGCACAGTGAGTCCCTGTGCCAGACAGCCACATGGGTACGTTTACAGTTACACAGTCCTGGAATTCTCCACGTCCTAACTGGATGCCTGGGTTGGTGGCAGCAGAAGATACTAAGCAGAGGCTTAACTGAGTGGTTGCACATAGACACATGAAGGATAAGGAAACAGGACTGCTTCATTACAAACTTAACAATAACCATAAAAATATATACATCCTTGGGGGGAAGGGCTTGGGGCATGAGGAAGGAAGGGAGGAAGGAAGGCTAATTAACGGAAGGTACATTTATCAGGGCAGGCTGAGAAAGAGGACTGGGCTGAGGAAAAAAAGGTGGTGTTCAATTCACAGTGTGTCAGGATTTACTTTTGTGTTGCTGCTTATATCCAACCCCGTCCAGAAGAACAAACCAAAAAGAAAAAAGAAAGAAAGAAAGAGAGAGGGAGAGAGACTTTCTTGGTTCAATTTTCTTACAGCATATTATACTAGTGCTGTTTCTATGGGTCTGTTTAGCTCTATGTTTTCTCATTGAACAAAAGAAAATCCCCTAATATAAAAGGTAGTGAAGATATTCCAGGAGTGTACCTTTCCCAAATAGTATCAATCTCCCCAAAGAGTGTCAAGCCTCCTCCAAGCCCCTCTAGTTACCTCTGGTGGTTTTGTTAGGTGTTGCACCAATTCTCAGATGCCACTTTCCATTCTAATTTAACTGTCTAGAAGACCTCTTCTACACTAGGCACCGGGCAAAGAATGTGGGTAAGTCAATGTCTCCTTGTCCCTGTGAGTCAAAGTGGCTTATTCAAGGGTGGAGAAAGAAACATACTAAGAGCTATTATAGTATCACCTAATGGCTACCACAAAGGAAATCCTGTTTTGTTATTCCATTTGACCAACTACCTCTGTAGGGTTACAACAAATTACGCTCATGGTTAAAGGATCATGTAATGAAAACAAAGAGAGTTTGCAATAATAATCATAGGGAATAAATATTCTGGAGGTTTGAGAAATGACTTAGTGCTTCCTTTTTTAAATTTAGAAACACTAGGATAGCTCATCGCAGTAGCCCATTATTCTTGATTTCTCCTCCCCCCCCACTTTGTTTTTTGCTGAAAATCGAACAAAAAATGGCATTAAAATGGCAAGCAAAGGGGCTAACATGAATCACTGAGAAGTCTTCTCGGATAATGTCATAAAACAATGAGGGAGACTATCCAGGGCAGGTCAGGCTTCCCTCTGGAAGGACTCTATGAGAAGGAAACTGGCCATTTACCTTCCCGGAATGCTCCAGGGACCTACTCTAGATCTAAAGAATGCCAGGCCTCAGAGGCAGAGGAAAGAAAGGAAGAGACCCTAGAAATGTGTCCCTTATTATGTCTCCTTTGAATTCAGTTCATTGCCGAATCCATTCAAAGCAACAAGCCTCACATAACACATAGGAAAAGGCATTTCCTTCCTGAAAAATACAAACACTCACTCAGCTGGTTTGGCATACAAACCAAGGTCTTCTTTTCATTGTAGGCAAATCCCTTGGAAGAGGGGCTTTTGGGAAAGTGGTTCAAGCATCTGCATTTGGCATTAAGAAATCACCCACTTGCCGGACTGTGGCTGTGAAAATGTTAAAAGGTATGTTGTCACCAGCGTTCCATTGATGGGTCACTATTTTGCATCTCCTAATTGTTCATGCACACTAAATCTGGGAATGAACACAGCCATTTCTGCTTCAGCTCCATCACATTTGTCCAGTACTGGGAACCCTTTGCTCCAAGATTTTATGTTAGGCCTTCATAGTTCCAAAGAACGCTTGTCAATGGAACAATCTAGAATTGTCCATGGGAAAATGTTGTCCGTCACCGTAAGATTTCTCTTTTCTTGCATCTCAAAGCAGGCCCCCAGGGACACAATGCTTATTGCAATCATAGGTTCAAAATGTTGGCATGATCCACTATGACACTGTGATGGAAATTAGGTGCTGCACATCACAAACCACACAGGCTTAGTTGGGGCTTGCCCTAACCATAAAATAAAACTAGAAAGTTAGGAACAACCTAGTTGCTCAGACCTTTTATTTTCTACTGTCAAGTCCTAACCATAAAATATATTCTCTTGGGAAATCAAACACACATATCATCACCATCCTAATGTTGAAAGAAGTTACCACTGTGGAAAATACTGGAAGGCCAAGCCACATCACATCATGATTTATGACTACTACTAACAGACTTAAAATGAAACTCAGTGAAAAAGGTACCAACCAAACATCCAAGAAGCATGTGCCCTTTAAAGCATTTGGGATGAAAACTTTGTTACTTCAGTCTTTAGATTCCAAAATTTAAAAAAAGAAATAACATTTAAAAACTCCAAGAAAAAAGCCAGGGGCTGGCTCATGGCTCATGCCTGGAATCCTAGCTACTCAGGAAGCCGAGATCTGAGGGCCAACGTTCAAAGCCAGCCCAGGCAGGAAAAGTCCTAAGAGACTCTTATCTCCAATTAACCACCAGAAAACCAGAATGGGATCTGTGGCTCAAATTGGTGGGGTGTGCAAGCCTTGCATACAAAAGCTTTGGGACAGTGCTTAGGCCGTGAGTTCAAGCCCAACAAACCAATAAAAACAAAACACCCCAGAACCTCAAAAGAACAGAGGCAGGAGCTAGTGGCTCACACCTGTAATCCTAGCTACTCAGGTAACATAAATCTGAGACTAAAGATTTAAAGGCCCCCCCCCCAGGTTCACAAAACTGAGAGTCTCTCATCTCCAATAAACCAGCAGAAACGCTTGCACCGAAGGTGTGACTCAAGTTGTAGAGTTACAGCTTTGAAAGAAAAGCCAAGCTGGACACCCATGGCTCACACCTATAATCCTAACTACTCAGAAGGCTGAGATCTGAGGATCATGGGTCAATGCCAGCCCAGGTAGGAAAAAGTTCGTGAGACTCTTATCTTCAATAAACTACTCAGAAAAAGCCAGATATGGAGCTGTGGCTCAAGTGGAATGCTAGCCTTGAACAAAAGCAGCTCAGAAAAAGAGCCTGTCCTCTGAGTTCAAGCCCCAGAACTGGCAAAAAAAAAAAAAAAAGGCGGAGGGAGGTGGTGGAGGTAAAAAAGGAAAGCCAAGGAATAGTTAAAGACTCTGAGTTCAAGAGCTGGGGAAGAAGCAACCCTCAAAGAGCAGCGTTTGGCTTTTCAAAGATTCTAAGGTGATGCTAGAACTCTGAGGCCAGTAAGCAGGTACCCAGAGTAGATGCTAGGAAAAGTGGCCCTGTGTTTTGGGAGACTTTCCAAGTTCTCTCTTCTCCACCATTGTCCTGTTACTTCAGAAGCCCAATGTAAACACATTTACTACTTCAAAAGCTGTTCTCCATAGAGGAACACTGATAAAACTCTAAAAATGGAGGCTGCACACAATGGGTTGAAAACTCAGTAGAGAGTAAGTCCAGCAGCACTGTAAAATAACTATAATTTATAGCAATTTTAAAATATATATTATTGGGGCCGGGCATTTGGCCTAGAGGTAGCGTGCTTGCCTAGCATGCACGAAGACCCGGATTCGATTCCTCGGTACCACATGCATAGAAAAAGGCCGGAAGTGGTGCTGAGGCTCAAGTGGTAGAGCTCTAACCTTGAGAAAGTCCAAGGACAGTGCTCAGGCCCTGAACTCAAGCCCAGGAATGGCAAATATATATATATATATATATATATATATAATTTTTTTAAAAAAGCGAGAGGGATGCCGGTAGTTCATGCCTGTAATCCTGGCTACTCAGAAGGATAAAATCTGGCAGAAACTGCATTTCAGAGTTAGCCCAGGCAGAAAAGTTCAAGAGACTGTATCTCTAATTAACCAGCAAAATGCTGGACTAGAAATATGGCTCGAGTTGTAGAGCATCAGCTGTGAGCAAGCAAGCTGAGTAATAGCACAAGACCCTAAATTCAAGACCCAGTATTGACAGAAGGAAGGAAGGAAGGAAGAAAGGAAGGAAGGAAGGAAGGAAGGAAGGAAGGAAGGAGGGAGGGAGGGAGGGAGGGAGGGAGAGAGAGAGAGAGAGAGAGAGAGAGAGAGAGAGAGAGAGAGAGAGAGAGAGAGAGGGAGAGAGGGAGAGAGAGAAAGAAAACAACAAAACAGAAAAGAGAAGTACAATAAAATAAGGAGAGGACAATGCTAATTTCCCTTCTCTGACAATTACACATGAAACACATGTGGATACATTTTACTCTATACATATTCACAATTATTATTTTCCCCTCACCTTACAAAACAACAAAACCAAAGCCAACATCTACAAAGAACCTGACAGCTGCCTTTTGAAAGTAGTGGGGGAAGATGGGGTTTAGTCTACAAGTGAGAATACTGGTATGTTAGCCGCTCCTTCAGCCCCAGATTCTCCTGTGACTCCTCCTCTGTGAGGAAGCACTTGCCCCTTGAATATATTAGGCTGAACAACACAGCATTGCTGCTTTTCTCATTCTACCTTGTGCAGTAGACTTATCCCCAATGGGCAGCAGAGGAATGACAGTCCACAAAGGTGGAACAGCCTCTGTGTGGCTGTACTGTTGCTCTGTAGAAAGAGTAAGTGTTTGATTGCAGGTCTTCTAGCCCTGAGTCTCACTGCTCCCCAATCTTAAAAAAAGAAAAAAAAAATCCTTGGTCGGGGACTCTGGCCTAGTGGTAGAATGCTTGCCTAGCATGCACGAAGATCTGGGTTTGATTCCTTGCTACCACATACACAGAAAAAGCCAGAAGTAGTGCTGTGGCTCAAGTGGTAAAGCTCTAGCCTTGAGAAAGCCCATGAACAGTGGTCAGGCCCTGAGTTCAAGCCCCAGGACTCAGGATGGGGCGGGGGGGAGGATAAAAAAACAATCCTAGCCTGCCTTACACAGACAATCCCATATCTATCCCATATCTTACCCGGAGATAAGTTGAAACAGATCCAGTGGGAATCATGTCTCATTCCCCTGATCTGACCATGCTCTGTGCCTAGAAGGCAAGTCTAATGACCATACCACTCTTGTGTACCCCCAGTCATCCCTGCGACCTTGCCTAGAAATGGAACCATCAACAGGGTCTGACCTTTTCTGGTGTCAAAGGTAGAACAACTTGAAGGGATTGATGAGCTTGAAAGGAGAATATTTTAAACGTAAGGTGGTACTGGGATTTGAATTCAGGGCCTTATGCTGCCAATTGGCTTTATTTATTTGTTGGCTTATTTACCTACGGTGCTGGTCCTGGAGCTTGAACTCAGGGGCTGGGCATTATCCCTGAGCTTCTTTGCTCAGGGCTAATGTTTTCACTTGGCGTTTTCACTTGAGGCTGGTGCTCTATAAACTTGAACCATAGTTTCACTTCTGGATTTTTTTATTGGTTAATTGGACTTTCCTTACCTGAGTTGGTGTCAAACCAGGATCCGCATATCTCACCCTCCTGAACAGCTAGGATTCTCCTCTATCTAATACAGAAATGTGGAATATCTTCATAAATGCCTATTGCAAGCCATCGGCATTGACTGAAAAGGACTGTCAAGTCCCCTACACTATCAAATTTCTAAAAAGAAGAAAGAAAAATTCCAAATTATCATTCTTGTTTAAGTTGGTTGGCTATCTATTTCAAAGAGAAATAAAAAAAAAAGGCAAAATGTCAAGCCCGGACCATAAGTCAAAAACTCTTTCAAAGACTCCCTGAAGAAAACCTTAATCTTTCTAGCCCTCATACCCATATCTGCAATGAGATTCCTAACTTCATTGTTTATTTATCCAAAATGACCTGCTGAGTGTCTACCCCGAGCCCAGTCCCACCACCCCACTGGGAAGCTTCAGGATTTTATCTGGTTATTATTTAAAATGATTTTTGTTTGTGAAATACAATGTCAGTATCTGCTACAATGTTCCATGGCACATACTTTTCACCCATTTTTCAGAACTCTGAACCATACGAACATTTCACACAGACTTTCTGTTACATCATGTGTGATCCCTGATAATATTAAAAGGCGGTTAAAAATGCACACACATGTGCGGGCGCGTGCGCGCACACACACACACACACACACACACACACACACACACATACACACAACGCATATACATGATTCTACTTATGTAAGCCCCAGAAAGGTAATTTTTATTGGGTATCTACAAGTGCACAGAAAAAGTCTGAACTCCATACTGTTAGCAGTAGATGTTTCGAGGAAGATAAATAGGTCAGGGTAGGAAATCTTACTGCAGTTTTCTTTTCTTTCTTTTTTTTTTATTTATTTTTATTTTTTTGCCAGTCCTGGGCTTGAGCTCAGGGCTTGAGCATTGTCCTTGGACTTTCTCAAGGCTAGCAGTCTACCACTTGAGCCACAGCACCACTTCCAGCTTTTTTCTTCTTTTTTTTTTTTTTTTTTTTTTGGCCAGTCCTGGGCTTGAGCTCAGGGCCTGAGCACTGTCCTTGGACTTTCTCAAGGCTAGAGCTCTACCACTTGAGCCTCAGCACCACTTCCGGCTTTTTTCTATGTATGTGGTACCGAGGAATCGAACCCGGGTCTTCATGCATGCTAGGCAAGCACTTTAACCACTAGGCCAAACTCCCGGCCCTGTAGTTTTCTTTTTAATCTTTGAAATTTACTTCTTGTTTATTTTTACTTTTTTGATACTGAGATTGAGCCCAAAACCTGTGCATGCTAAGCACATACTGTTGTTATTTTTGTTTTGGGGGGATTTTTCTTTTTTGCCAGTTCTGGGGCTAGAATGCAGGGCCTGAGCACTGTCCTTGGACTTTCTCAAGGCTAGAACTCAACCGCTTGAGTCACAGCACCACTTCTGGCTTTTTCAATGTATGAGGTACTGAGAAATCGAACCAGTTCTTTGTACATGCTAGGCAAGCACTCTACCACTAGGCCAAACCCCCAGCCTTCATCTCCTGTTTCACACTTACTCTACCATATTTTCACTCCCAACTTATATTGTTGCTGTAATTACAGCAACATAATTTTACTTATTTCTTAAACATTAGTGAATGCCCTAGAAATTAACCAGAAAAAAAACCCAAACAGCATAAACTTAACTTTGATTTTTCAACCCTGTTAATTCTTGGGCTGACCTTGCTGGTCTCAGAATGTGAAGATGAAGTCAAATGCTAAGGATCTTAACCCCCAAGTCAACTCCAGGAAGAAATAGTATAGGGAGAAAATAACACTGGGCAAAGATGTTGACAGAAGCAGCGATCTGTGGGTCTTTTGTGCTCCTTTGTGAATGCCCTGACTAGGGAGAATGAGAAGAGGGAAGGTGTAGGTGGATCGCAGCTGGCAAGTTCTCGCTCCACCTGTTTTGGTCACAAGGGAGGTCTTTTGGCAGGCCCAGTCAGAAGGTGACCAGCTCTGCCTCAGCACATTGCTGAACACCACTAAGACACCACGAGGAAATGTGCAGTGACTAACCCCACCACACACTGGGCCACTCTGTAATTGAAAGGATGTTGGCTCAGGAGGGTAGGAGTAATGAAAACAGTCTGGAGACTTGGCCTTTTGGCAGAATGTGGGGATGTTAATGAAGCAATCCATTGAGCACTGACAAACAAGGAAGGCAGGAATGCAGCCTCCTGCGGAAGTAACCCCCATTGTCCTGTTGCTTTGACTCTTCCTTGCTTCTCATACAGAGGGGGCCACAGCCAGTGAGTACAAAGCTCTGATGACGGAGCTCAAAATCTTGACCCACATCGGCCACCATCTCAACGTGGTGAACCTGCTGGGAGCCTGCACCAAGCAAGGAGGTAAAGAAAGGCAAAGGGACAGCCTGGTCCATCTGCCAGGCATTCACGGAGGAAAGAGCTCTTAGACTCTACACCCAGCTCCTTCATCCTAGCCCCGTGCTTCCTAATCTAGAAGTGATGGGGGCAGTCAGGGATCTTTCCTTTCTTTTCCTTCCCTTGCATCAGCCCTTCCCTCTATCCTAGCCTCCATTCTTGATTTCTATTGTATTTTTAAAAAATTTACTTTGTTATGATAAAGGTGATGTTTGTTTTAAAAAAACCCTTCACAGCTGAGTGCTGTGGCTCATGCCTATAATCCTAGTTACTCGGGAGACTAAGATCTAAGGATCGTGGTTTAAAGCCAGCCCAGCCAGGAAAATCCATGAGGCTCCATCTCCAATTAACGATCAAAAAGCCAAAAGTGGAGGTGTGGCTCAAGTGGTAGAGCACTGTCCTTGAGGGGAAAAAACTCAGGGATAGGAGCCAGGCCCTAAGTTTAAGCCCTAGGATCATCACCAAAACACAAACAAAATGTACTTCTTAGGTGCAGGTGAAAAACATCACTCTTTTCATCTCTTCTCTGCCCTAAGTGGAAATGCTAGGTTGTACCCAATGTAAAGGCAGGTTGGCTTGAAGTTTCTCAGGCCAGCTCAAGGTGGCAAGTGGTTGACTGACTGGTATGTCTGAGCATGTGCTGTTTTGGCTGCAGGCCCTCTGATGGTGATTGTTGAATACTGCAAATATGGAAATCTCTCCAACTACCTCAAGAGCAAAAGAGACTTCTTCTTTCTCAACAAGGTAAGGTATTTAAGGAGAGCAATGGATTTCCATTTAGACCTGGGCAGCCTAAGACAGGCAAAACCTAATTGGTTCTATTCATGATTAGGGTTAAAACTCAATTTCTATTCCTTTTGTCCATGTTTTCCTTCCGTGCTAGCCTGTCAAAATTTTGTCAGCAAAGCTTAGCACTGGTAGCTCATGCCTGTAATTCTAGCTACTCAGGAGACTGAGATCAGAAGATCACAGTTTGAAGCCAGTTGGGCAGGAAAGTCCATAACATTCTTGCCTCCAGTTAGCCACCAAAAAGCCAGAAGTAGAGATGTGATACTGTGATAAAGTGATACAGTGCCAACCTTGAGCAGAAAGCTAAAGGGATAGTGCCTAGGCCCTGAGATCAAATCTTAGTACTAGCAAAAGAAGGAAGGTTGGAACGAAGGAAGGAAGGAAAGAATGAAGGAAGGAAGGAAGGAAGGAAGGAAGGAAGGAAGGAAGGAAGGAGGGAAGGAAGGAAAGAAGGAAGAAAAGAAAGAAGGAAGGAAGGAAAGAAAGAAGGAAGGAAGGAAAAGGGAATATAAAAGGAAAAAAGAAGTCCAGGGCATCACTTATGCCACAGTAATAATGTGAATAAACATACTCATCTACCTAATCAAAATCATCTTAATAACTTTATTTTCCCCTTTGTAATAGATGTACTAGCAAGCATATATCACTTGTTCAAATATAGTTGTCTTTCAGGCAAAGATATAGTCAGTGAAGTGACTTGCACCATCTCTAATGTGCCAGTGATGGACCAGGGCTAGGAGCCATCTTATTCACTTCTTACTGCCGTTTCTTCCACCTCTTAGACCTGTGCCAGCCCCTTTACCTCTAACTCAGCCGGAATAAGCCTCATCCATTGACTAAAAGCTGTGCAATTTAAAAACAAAACAAAAACCCACATGGAGGACTAGGCCTTGTGGTAGGGCATTTTTCTAGTTGTTACAAAGTCCTGGGTGTGATTCCCTATCATCACACACACACACACACACACACACACACACACACGTGAGCCTAAACTTTAAAGCAAACAAGATATGAAGTAAACTGACTGAGGTTTGGACACACTTGTAATCCCAGTTCCTTAAGAGGTAGAAATAGGATTATAGTTTAAATCCAACACAAGCAAGAAAGTTTGCAAGGTCTTTGTATCCTTTTATCAGCAAATAGTCCCAGCATGGTAGTCATGCCTATAATCTCAGTCATGTCTAAAGCATGAGTAAAAGGATAGTGGTCCAAGGCTGACTTGGTCAAAAAGCAGGAGACCCCATCTGAAAAACAATTACAAAAGTAGTAGGGCACTGGTGGCTCACACCTGTAATCCTAGCTAATCAGTAGGCTGAGATCAGAGGATAACAGTTCAAAGCCAGCTCAGGCAGAAAAGTTTATGAGTCTCTTCTCTCCAATTAACCACTAGAAAACAGGTGGCTCAAAGTGGAAGTGTGCTAGCCTTTAGCAAGAAAGCTTAAGCACATCATTCAAACCCTGAGTTCAATCCCCATGACTGACCAAAAAAAAAAAAAAAGAAAAGAAAAGAAAAAGAAGGAAAAAAAATTACTAAGGCAAAAAGGACTGGGGATATGGTTCAAGTGACAGAGAACTTGCCTAATTCCAACACCAACACCAACAGCTGCCCCCCTTCTTATCCCCTCAAAAAATATTGACTGAAAAAGAAATACTTCACTAAAACTTTGCAGTGTGACATATGCTACAAGTGCCATATCCTCCCAACTGCAAATATCCAGGAGACAATAATTCAAAATTATTAGCCAGTAATTGGCATCAATAGTGATAAAAAAAAATTTAATGTAGAAGTACTCAGACTGCAAAATCAGACTTCCCGCTCACCTTTTTTTTTTTTTTTTGCCATTCCTGGGCTTGAGCTCAGGGCCTGAGCACAGTCCTTGGACTTTCTCAAGGCTACAGCTCTTCTACTTGAGCCTCAGCACCACTTCCAGCTTTTTCTTGTATGTGGTACCAAGGAATCGAACCTGGATCTTTGTGTATGCTAGGCAAGCACTCTATTACTAGGCCAAACTCCTGGCCCCCTACTCACCTTCTTTAAGCTCAGTTCCCCTGTTTTGTTCTTGTCTTTTCTTTCTTGGTACTGAGGATCGAACCCAGAATGTTGCATGCGCTAAGCAAGCACTTTGCCACTAAGCTAATTCCAGCACAAGTGTCAGTGGAGGTAATAGCCAGATGCCAGTGGCTTATGCCTGCAATACTAGCTACTCAAGAGACTGAGACCTGAGGATCATGAATCAAAGCCAGTTTTGGCAGAAAAGTGTGTGAGACTCTTATTTCCATTTAACCACCAAAAAAACTGGGAAGTGAAGCTGTGACTTAAGTGGTAGCAAAAAAGCTCAGGGACAGCAAGATCAAGTTCAAGCACTGGTTCTGACACCAAAAATAGACACCAACTTACAGGATTGTTGGGAGAATCAGCATCTCTCAATTAAGCATACATTATGAATTCATCAACATTATCAGTTGCCCATTGAGTGAGTATGGGTACTTACTTCTCATTAAATTAAAAAAAAATTCAAAACTTGGTTCCGGTGGTTCATGTCTATAATCCTAGCTACCCAGGAGAGGCAAACATCTGAGGATCACAGTTTGAAGCCAGCCCAGAAGGAAAAATCCTCAAGTCTATCTTCAATTAACCAGCAAAAAGCCTGAGGTAGAGATATGGCTCAAGTGTTAGAGGACCAGCCTTGAGCAAAAAAGCAAGAACTGAAGTCTTGGACAGGTTCAAGCCCTGTACCAACACACGTACACACACACACCACAGTTTGGTTGACTACAACTTAATGAACTGATCTATATGGTAAATGAACTACCAGACCGACAAATGGACAGCTGGCCCATTCTCTTATCTTCCAAATGTGGATATACCAGAGTTACAAGTGTTTGTCCAGTCTAACCATATATATGTACAAGAACTTATTTTCCTCAGTTTTAAATCTGCTGTCAAATCCTTGGAATCTTTAAACAAAGAAATCTTCGGAAACAGCTAGTTCACACTCAGATGAGGGAGCAGCGAGGTAAAGTCAAGTTATTACCTTGCAGTGAATTCAAGTCAGAAAAAGACCTACTTAAACCCTAATTTCCAGTCAACACACCAAATATGTTACCAAAAATTCACAAGCTGAAGGGAAAATTTGAGGCAGCTAAGTTTACTTTCATCCATATGGGCGACAAGAGAAGGATTCAGGCGCAAGACCTGAACATTAGTAAAGATGGAAAAGTTTACTAGAAGAGGAATATGGCAGGGAAAGATACTATATGGCGTGGATATGCCCCAGAGAAGCCAGCACTTCAGCACCTCTCAGCCATCTTGTGTCATCTTTCAGGGTATCAGGAAAAGCCTTACATTGCACAGGGAGAATTGGAGTTCTTGAAGATGCTTTTGATGGGGGGATTTCCTTTCTCCTTCCTTTGAAGTAGAGCCAAAGATTCAGTGTCCCATATGTATTTCCTTATTCCAGTCTTCCTCATTCTTTTGTAGCTTTTTAGTCCCATTTTGTAGTCAGTTAAGATTGAGTTTACCAGCTTGTACTGCCATTTGCTTTTTTTTCTTTTTTTTTACTGGTCGGATTAAAGTGATCGGTTTAGGGACCCAGAGCTATTACAGAATGAAGTCAGAGAGAAAGAGCATTTCTGACAATCTCCCAGCACTTTTCCTAGGCACCCTCACCCTCCCATCCCCTAAGATGAGGAAGAAAAAACATTAGCTAAAGGGCTGCGCAGTGCCCTGGGTGAGAGTGCAGTAAAGATCACCTTTCAGTGCTGAAGTCCTGGCTTGGGTTCAGGAAGCTCTAAGCCAACAGAACACCCCAGGGACCCGAGCAGGATGGAACGTTTGGGTTCGTGCGTCCTTTGTTTTGAAGAGTTTGCTTCCTTCTCTGGCTATATTTAATGATTCGCCTCCCTGCCATGGAACGGTGATTTTTTTTGTGGAAAAGCCATGGCTGTCTTTCGTATGTGCAACCTAAAGGGATAAAAGAGAAGCTGAAGTGGGAAAAAGAAACTGAAAGACTAACTTGAAAATAGGTATGTTATTTTCCATATCAACTCATCCAGAAGCAATAGATAGTATTTACTATTCTGCTAGAGTCCTCAAGATTCTAAATAGTCACTCATACACAAAGCTGGATAGACCTTTAACTTGGGGCTGGCAAATGGGTGAAGAATCCTGGAGACAAGTCCATACTGTGACTCTCGAAGGTGTGAAGAGGGGTGCCAGGAATTGAGCCCAGGAAGCAAGCAACCCCGTCCCCCCCCATTATAGCTCCTGAGTTTCCTGATGCCTTCCCTTGTGGAAATTGTCTTTCTTGCTTGCTTGCTTGCTTGGTTTCTTGCTTTCTGCTAGGCCTGGAGCATAAACTCAAGGCCTCATGCTTCCCCCCATTTTTTTTCTCTAGTGTTCTACCATTTGAGTCACACCTCCATTTCTGACTTTTTGCTATTCACTTGAAGAATCTCCCAGCCTTTTCTTGCCCCAGATAGCTTCCAATTAGATCTCAGCCTCCTGAGTAGTTAGGATTACAGGCATGAGCCACCACCAGTGGCTGGTTAGGAGAAGAGACTTGTGGGCAATCAAATGTCAGTCCCCAGATAAACTGAACCAAATTACATTTCTTCATGAAGACACACAAGAAGAAATCTTTAAATTCTGTACCTGGAAAAGTTGTGCTGTGCTAAGAAGAGCTCACATTCCTTTCAGTCCTGAAATCCTGGTTTGGATTTACAAAGCCCTTACTCTGAAAGTTTCTGCAACCCTTCCCCCAGCCAGGCCTGAATGGAGGCAGGGTTTGGTGGTCATAAGCAGTCACTAGAAGTTGGACCCTGGAAGCTTCCAGGTTTGTGAAGTCTGCCTTTCCAGAGCCTCACTGTCCCATCCTCTACTTGCTGTCACTGTGCCCTCTGCTGGAAGGATCACTCTTGCTTTGTGGCATCTCTAGAAAGCCCAGGGAAGATACAAAGGTTAATTTATCCTCATGCTGCACTAGTGTGCAGGTAAGACACTGCTTAGCTAGCCCCTGTTTTAGTAGTAGTAGTACCATCTAGAAGAATCCAGATGAATCTGTGGTTCCAGTCCTAAAGTCATTCCTCATACTGTTTCTGACATCATGGTTACTAGATGAACTTTTAAAAATTATTATAAAGGTGATATACAGTGGGGTTAATAAGTCAGGTAATGAGTATATTTCTTTTTGGACAATGTCATTCCTTCCTTCACTTAGATGAACTATTACAGGAAGTAACAATCTTTTCTCAGACACGTACCAGTAGCTTACGTCTATAGTCCTAGTAGGTTTTTGTTTTGTTTTGTTTTGTGGGTCACGGGGCTTGAACTTGGCCTGGGCACTGTCCCTGAGCTCTTCAGCTCAAGGCTACCACCCTACCCTGGAGCCAAGCCCTCCTTCTCGTTTTCTAGAGGTTAATTGGAGATAAGAGTCTCATATCCTTTTGTGCCCTGGCTGGCTTTGAACGTTGATCCTCAGATCTCAGCCTCCTGAGTAGCTAGGATTACAGGCGTGGGCCACTGCACCCAGCTTGTAATCCTAGTTATTCAAGAGGCAGAGATCTGAGGATCCCAATTCAAAGCCAGTGCAGGCAGGAAAGTCCCGGAGACTCCTCTCTCTAATTACTACCAAAAAGCTGGAAGTCGAACTAAGGCTCAAGTGGTAGAATGCCAAAAAAAACTCAGGGACAGTATCAGACTCTGAGTCAAGCCCCAGGACCAGCACAAAAAAAAGAAAGGACAGATAAACAGACAGAAACAGGAAGGAAGGAAGGAAGGAAGGAAGGAAGGAAGGAAGGAAGGAAGGAAGGAAGGAAGGAAGGAAGGAAGGGAGAGGAAGGTAAGGAAGGAAGGAAGGAAGATATTTTCTTATTCTACCTGAGCACCTAGAACCCATAACTCCTTTCTCATGAATCAGAAAATAATGTGCAGGATGCCAATGACTCATGCTTACAATCCTAGATACCTCGGAGGCTGAAATCTGAAGATCATGGTTTGAAGCTAGCCTGGGCAGGAAAATCCATGAGACTCTCATCTCCAATTAATCATCAAGAAGTTGGAAGCCGGGCCTTGAGTGTGGACTAGTGGTAGAATGCTTACCTAGCATGCACAAAGCCCTGGGTTCGATACACAGAAAAGCCAGAAGTGGTGTTGTGGCTCAAGTGGTAGAATGCTAGCCTTGAGAAAGCTCAAGGACACTACCCAGGCCTTGAGTTCAAGCCAGAGGACTGGTTGAAAAAAAAAAAAAGTTCTAAATGGAGCTATGGCTTAAATGATAGAACAATAACCTTGATTTTAAATAACAAAGGGCCGGGAGTTTGGCCTAGTGGTAGAGTGCTTGCCTAGCCTGCACGTAGTCCTAGATTTGCTTCCTTGGTACCACATACATAGAAAAAGCCAGAAATGGAGCTGTGGCTCAAGTGGCAGAGTGCTAGCCTTGAGGAAAAAAAGCCCAAAGACAGTGCTCAGGTCCCAAGTACACCCTCAGAGACAGCACCCAGGCCCTGAGTTTAAGCCCCAGAATTGGCACCAAGAAAAAAAAAAATAAAAGAGAAGAATGACTAATGGAGCTTTTGACATAAGGATAAGAAGACCCAGAAAAGGAAGATGACTTTGCATATGATGGAATGATTAATGAACAGTGTTGGTTCAAACAGGGCTTAAATGCCCAGTACAAAGCCAAAGGTCTCTATACTTAGGATCCACTTGCATCTGCGTTTTAAATACAGAATGTTCCCCTTCTCTGAGAAACCAGAGAAACTGACTACAAATATGGAAGATGAATACCATTTCTCACAGATGCAGAAGGAAAGGAGTTGTGGGCACAGATAGAGTAGAGCTGTCAGCCAAGCTGGGTTCAGGCTGTGCATTTACTAGTTGCATGTGACCTTGACTACTTAACTTCTCTGAACACGTTACTCCATGAATAAGTAAAAATACTTTATAAAATTGTAGGGAAGAGGAACTGGGAGCCAGGCCTAGTAGTGGAGTGCTTGCCTAGCATGCATGAAGCCCTGGGTTCAATTCCTCAGTACCAAATACACAGAAAAATCCAAAAGTGGTGCTGTGGCTCAAGTGACAGAGCGCTAGTCTTGAGAAAAGCCCAAGGACAGTGCTCAGGCCCTGAGTTGAAGCCCCAGGACTGGCCAAAAAAAAAAAAATTGTGTCAATTGAAGGTAAGAGTTTAACAAATTTTTCTTCCCAAGCTTGCTTCAAACCATGATCTGAGGATCAGATTTCAGCGTCCTGATGAGCTAGGATTACAGGCACGACCCTGGCTTTCCTATACTCCTTCATCTGACCTAAGATGCTGTCTAAAAGCCCCGGCCAGAACAAAGCAGATTCCACAAGCCTGGCTACCCTCAGGCCCTTGCAACTTCATTCAGAATCTCTGTTGTGGAATGACACTCTCCAATTCAGCTGATGTCGAGTCTGAAAGGCCAAAGTCCCGGTTGCTGGGCTGAGATTCCCTTTCACCCAAGCCCTTCTCCATGTGTTCTAAGGATGCTGCATTGTACGTGGAACCTAAGAAAGAAAAGCTGGAGCCAGGCCTGGAAGCAGACCAAAAACCCAGATTAGACAGTGTCACCAGCAGCGAGAGCTTCGCAAGCTCTGGGTTCCAGGAAGATAAAAGTCTGAGTGATGTGGAGGAAGAGGAGGGTAAGTATTCATTCCTTCCTGTCCTACAGTCAGAGATATTTTTACAACATACTGTGCATCTCTGACATTTTTTTCGTATTTATCACCCTAATAAACATCCGTGGGAGACTTGAAGGATAGTGTCCTAAGGAGATAAGATTCGAATTAAGATTATTTACAGAGTTACTAATTTTGACAGGGAAGCGTGTGATTATCTTCCCCTTGGGACTTTTGGTCCTTCTGGGTCATCTTCCTCCTCCCTTTATGTCCCCAGTTCTATGGACTACAAGCCTGGAAATTTTTCTAATATTATTGTGGAGACTCAGCTGCTCTTGCATGTGAACTCTGATCCATTTGTTAAAGTTTTGCTAACATTGTTGCAGTAAACTGGGGTGTGTGTGTGTGTGTGTGTGTGTGTGTGTGTGTGTGTGTAGAAAGAGTGCCAGTCCTGGGGCTTGATCTAAAAGCCTGAGGTCTGTTGTCCCCAGGCTTTATTTTGCTCAAAGGTAGTGCTCTACCACTTGAGACACAACTTCATTTCCTACCTTTTCGGTAATTAGTTGGAGATAAGAATCTCCTGCTTTCCTATCTAGGCTGGCTTGGAACCGTGATCCTCAGATCTCAGCCTCCTGAGTAGCTAGGATTATAGGCATGAGCCACTGGCACCTGGCATAAACTGGGATTTGGTTTGGGTTCAACTGTTTTGCAGATTCTGATGAGTTCTACAGGCAGCCGCTCACTATGGAAGATCTGATTTCTTACAGCTTTCAAGTGGCCAGAGGCATGGAGTTTTTGTCTTCCAGGAAGGTCAGTTGATCAGTTTACTATTTTTGTTTCTTTCATTTTATTATTATTTTTATTGTTTTCTTTTTGAGACAGGATTTCACTATGGGGCCTAGGCTGGTCCTGAACGCGTGACCCTTCTGCCTCAGCCTCTAGAGTGCTGGGATGATGGATGTGTATTACTATGCTTGACTTTTTCTCCCCTTAGAAGTGTGTACACACACACACACACACACACACACGTATATATGAAAGGTTTTATTTTTTTCTTGCTTCCACTATTTTGTTTATCAGTTGTGGGACTTTTGTTTTTACTCATACATTTTGCTGTAATCCTAGATACTCAGGAGGCTGAGATCTGAGGATCATAGTTCAAAGCCAGTCAGGGCACCAAAGTCTGTGAGACTCTTTTCTCCAATTAATTACCGGAAACCGGAAGTGGCGCTGTGGCTCAAGTGGTAGAGGGAAAGCCTTGAGCTGAAGAACTCAGGGACAGCACCCAGGACTAGAGTTCAAGCACCACAACTGACAAAAAAAAAAAAATCATACATTTTGTGAGTATCAGTAGTGGATCTTGAACTCCTTAGCTTTTTTGCTCAAGGCTGATGCTCTACCACTTGAGCTACCTCAACCATTTACAACATTTTGATGGTTAATTGGACTTTTCCACCCCACCTGGCTTTGAACCTCAATCCTCAGATCTCAGCCTCCTGAGTAGTTAAAATTATAGGCATAAGCCACTAGTGCACAGGGAAAACTGCATTTTAATAAGGCAGGAAGTTATATTTGGATACATGGATGCCAAGAAAATTGTTTTTTTTCTTCTCTTCCTCCTCCTCCTCCTCCTCCTCTTCCTCCTGTCAGTTCTGGGCTTGAGCTCAGGGCCTGAGCACTCTTCTTGGGATTTCTCAAGGCTAGAGCTCTACCACTTGAACCACAGTACCATTTCCAGCTTTTTTCTATGTATATGGTACCAAGGAATTAAACCCAGGTCTTAGTGCATGCTAGGCAAGCAGTCTACCACTAGGCCAAACTCCCGGCCCCAAGAAAATTGTTTTAAAGTTGATTGTGTTTAAATCCTTAAGCATTTATTATTTTTCTTCAGAGTGAAAATTCTCAGAAACTTTTCCTCTGCTGTTTCTTCTAAACCTATGCCTTTGCTGTGAATTCAGTATCCTCAGCTCCAAAATAAGCACTGCCCCAGGGTCTTACCTTGCCCCATCTGCGGAATTTTGAGGATGATGAGCCCAGGCCCTAACTGGTAGAATTTAATTTTAGGCAAGAGCCTAAAATTTGTCTGGTCCCGAGTTGGCCAGACAAATCCAGCGGCCATTCTCCCATCCAAGTACTAAACAGGCCAGGCGCTGCTTCACTTCCCAGATTGGGGGCCTTCAGACTGGTATGACTACAGATTCAGACCCTGTCCTGTCCAGCAGCCTTTGGTGTGCTTTCAAAGCTGGCCAGACTCTCAGAGTACACAGCTTTCCAGGAGAGCGGCTATAATGCATCCATGTGGGGCCTCCCACAAAACCTGGGCTCCAGTCAATGAGGTAGCACATGCCTAGGTCCCGAGGACCAACACACTGAGGCAGGGCCATCATCTCAAGGCTTGTTTAAAGTCAGCCTGGGCTACAGAGCAAGACCTTGTGAAAATGTCATTATGAAACCCATTATTTTGCCCAATAAGTATATGCTAATGAAAATTGAAATAATAAGTAAAATGTATTTAGGATACAGGTTTAAAAAAATGGTCCTTTTAAGCAGAGTGGGTAAATACAATCTAAGGATAGTATGTGAGTGTATGGAAATTTCACAACAAAAATTCTCACTTTGTACAATTAAGAATACACTAATAAAAATCATTTATGTGGAATGATTTCATAGCCAGGGGCTGGTGGCTCATTCCTCTAATCCTAGGTACTTGGGAAGTTGAGATCTGCCCAATTCAAAGCCTGGGCAGGAAAGTCCATTAGACTTTTATTTCTAATTAATTATCAAAAGCTGGAAATGGGGGTGTGGCTCAAGTAGTAGAGAGTCAGCCTTGAGCAAAAAAAGCTAAGGGACAGCACCAAGGCTTTGGGTTCAAACCCCAGTATCAGCGCACACACAACACACACACAGCTTTAGATAATTGATTTAGATTGTTTAAAATTGTATACAGAAAGGGGAGAGGGGGAACATCTGGCCCGGTGTGTAATATTATTTTCTGTTGAGAAGAAAAACAAGAGCCGTTTTACTCACTGGTGGAGCTCGTGTCTGCTGTCGGCTAGGACACTGACTTGCAGAGCAGATTCAGATTCAGAGCAACTCTTGGCTTGTGGGGCCTCCAGGGACCTGGATCTGTAAAGAAGCACTTCCATGTTTGTGGTAACTCTGTGCTCCAACTCACTTCCTTTGCAGCTTGTGAAATGGATCCACAAGTGAACAATACTGACAGGGCACAGGAAATTAGTCGGTTAGATTAAGGAAGTGCATTGATTATGCAACTGTTTTATTATAGTGCATTCATCGAGACCTGGCAGCACGAAACATTCTTTTATCTGAGAACAATGTGGTGAAGATTTGTGATTTTGGCCTCGCCCGGGATATTTATAAGAACCCCGATTATGTGAGAAAAGGAGACGTAAGTCAGCCTGATGTTTATTTGACTCATTTAGAACCCCCCCTTTTTTTTTAAACCACACACTGAAGTCCTTAATAAATATTTACACTTCTCCAACAGTAGTCCCCGAAAACTCTACTGGGCTTCCTATGATGACAAGCAGGTCTCCTGAACTGTGCCAGCCAGCCCCGGCATGGGGGGAGGCCACTGTCACCTGCTTTTGCTCATCCCTACCCCTTGGTTTTCTGTCTGTCCTTTGGGGAACACTGCTTGTGATTTGTTCACCTGAGTAGAATGCCCCTGGGGCCTTTTTGGTGAGACCACAGGCTTTCCAGCCGGGAACTCCTATGGGAGTTGGTTGTCCTGCCGAAAAGAACAGCCTGGACTCTTTTCCTCAAATAAACCCTAGTGATGGATTCAGCAGGTGTCTGTTCCTCCACTGAGGGGAAAGGGTGGGGGAGGGGATGACTATCTCACTGGGGAGAGAACTCGCATCTCCCTGTCTTCCATGGCAGCATCCCACATTCTGGCGTCCCTCCCCTGTTTGTTTTTAAACACAGTGTTATTTGTCACTCAGTTGATGACCTCCTGTGTCCTCTCCTGTCGGGCCTCTTCCAGAAGGGTTTTAGCTTGGGCCTGGGCTCTGCTGGTGTCTCTCCAGCAGAGTTTACACATCACCTAGATCACCTGGAGTGCCCCACTCCAGAGCCCTGGTGCAAATTCTCCACCTGAAATGTGTGTGTGTGTGTGTGTGTGTGTGTGTGTGTGTGTGTGTGTGTGTGTGTGTACGCATGTGCATGCAATCTTAAGGCTGAAACTCAGGACCTGGGTTATTTTGCTCAAGGCTAGCAGTCTACCTCTTGAGCTACAGCTTCACTACAGCTTCCCATCACTTCTAGCTTTTGGGGGTAATTATTTGGAGATGAGTCTCACACTTTCCTGTCCAGGCTGACTTTGAACTATGATCCTCAGATTTTAGTCTCCTGTACCTAGGATTACAAGCATGAGCCAGTCTCTTAGCTGTGCTCAAGCTGGCACTTCACCACTTGAGCCACAGTTCCACTTCTGGCTTTTTGTTGGTTAGTGATTGGAATTTTATGGACTGTCCTCTCAAGGCTGATCATAGGATCTAAGCCTTCTGGGTAGCTAGAATTAGAGAGGTAACCCATCAAAATCCAGCAAAAATCTGCACTTCATAAAGCTTTGGTTTTTGGTGGTGATGGTAAGAATTAAACCCAGCACCTTTCATGTGCTAAGACAAGCAACACTTCTGAGCCTTATCTCTAGCAAGACCCTAGATGATGTTACCTATGTATATAGCAGTCCAGAACCATACACTGAGAATCACTGCTCCAGAGTCACTGATGAGAGGAATCCTTTTAAAAATTTTTAAATCTCTTTGTCTTTCCATTATTCCCTATTTCCTGCCAATGCCCAGTCATCCCTTTCCCTGGATAACTCACTGGGATTCCTGCTATCTGGGGGAAAAGTAAGATTTGTCTGCATGCCTGAAACCAACCATACATTCTCCTAAAAATTAAGTCTCCCTTTCCCTTTTCCTTCTAGTATGGTGGGCATACTAGAGCCTGAGGCCAGGATCTGTACATGCTTAGCAAGTGCACCTACTGGGCTGAACTCTAAACCCCATTCAATGACTTAACCTCCAGGATGCCTTTCTAAACTCCTCTTATTGCAAACAAAGGCAGGGCTCGTGTGGCAGAGTGCCAATATTGAGTGAAAAGGCCAAGAAAGAGCATGAGGCCCTGAGTTCAAACTCTAGTACTAGCAAACACATACAGAATAAATTTCCATTCAGTGCCAGTTCCTGTGGCTCGTGTCTATAATCCTAGCTACTCAAGAGGGTAAGAATCCTGGTTCAAAGCCAGCAAGGCAGGAGAATCTATGAGACTCCTATCTCCTATTACCCAGCAAAAATCTGGAAGTGGAGCTGTGGCCCAAGGGGTAGAGTACAAGCCTTAAGATAGAAAAATAAAAATAAAAACCAAACTAAGGAACAGTGCCTTTGAGTTCAAGCCTCTGTACAGGAAGCAATAATAATGATAAGTCCTCCTCCTTAGGAAAGTTCTGGGAAATAACCACCAACTTTCAGGGGATCTTGGCATTCACATCACTCACTCTCTTTCTCTAGCTCTTGCAGTAGAGGCCTTGGTGGGGAAAGGGGTTTCTTTCTTTTCCTTCCTTCCTTCCTTCCTTCCTTCCTTCCTTCCTTCCTTCCTTCCTTCCTTCCTTCCTCCCTCCCCTCTTCCTCCCTCCATCCCTCCTTCTCTCCTTTCTTTCTTTTCTTTCTTTCTTTCTTTCTTTCTTTCTTTCTTTCTTTCTTTCTTTCTTTCTTTCTTTCGTCTCTTTCTTTCTTTCTTTCTTTCTTTCTTTTGTCTCTTTCTTTCTTTCTTTTTTTCTTTCTTTCTTTCTTTCTTTCTTTCTTTCTTTCTTTCTTTCTTTCTTTCTTTCTCTCTTTCTTTCCTGTCATGAGGCTTGAACTCTTGGCCTGAGCTCTGTCCCTGAGCTCTTCAGCTCAAGGCTAACATGTTACCACTCTGAGCTACAGCACCTCTTCCAGTTTTCTGGTGGTTAATTTGAAACACAGTCTCATGGACTTTCAGGCCCAGGCTGGCTTTGAACCATGATCCTCAGACCTCAGCCTCTTGAGTAGCTAGGATTCCAGGTGTGAGCCACCAGCACCCAGCAAGGGGTTTCTTTTAAAGTTAGGATGAGCTGGGCCTACTAGAGGAGCTTACTAACCAGGCATTGCATCCAGCAGGTCATCGAGGCCCGGATTCCTCTTTTAGCACAGCACCCTGTGCTTTAGGAGTTTTCTGTAAGGAAAATCTTATGAGGGAGGGGACCTTGGTCACTGGGGCTGGATGTGCTTTGGTTTCATGTCTGTCTGCTCAGGGTCCTCTTGTCCTGTTCCAGACCCGACTTCCTCTCAAATGGATGGCACCTGAATCCATCTTTGACAAAATCTATAGCACCAAGAGCGACGTGTGGTCTTATGGAGTGCTGCTGTGGGAAATCTTCTCTCTAGGTAAATATGGAAGTGGCCTAGAAGTCAGTCTTTGGCCTCTGCTCAGCGTTCTTTGAATAGCCCCAACCGTCAGGTTAACACCTGAGCCTATTGCAACCCCTGGGAGAGGCTGGGTCTGAGCAGCCTCTCAGACGAGCAATGATGTGTGCATGCACATACATCCACACTGCAGGAATGGTTTATGCGATCGTGAAGAGGGTAGTTCTTCAAACACACAGTGCTCCAATATCCTTCACCCGTCCCTCCCTACCTCACCTATCCCACAGAATGTCTTAAGGCTCACTGAGCCAATGGGAAGGTGAGGCAGGCCTATAACAGGCACCAGCCATTCACACCTGTAATCCTTGTTACTCAGGAGGTCGACATCTGAAGATTTGAGTTCAAAGTCAGCCTGGGTAGAAAAGTCTGGGAGACTCTTATCTCCACAATCAAAAAGCCACATATAGAGTTGGGGCTCAAGTGGTAGAGTGCTAGCCTTGAGCAAAACAGAAACAAAAACAAAAACTCAAAAACAGTCCCCAGGCCCTGGGTTCTAGCCCTATTACAGGCACAGGAAGGAGGGAGAGAAAGGGAAACGGGGAGAGAGGGAGAGAGATCAGGCCCACTCTTGTCCTCATATTCATATACAACATAGGCCTGCATGCTGCTTTCTTCTGGCCATCTGTGAAGAGCAGTCTGCAGTCCTATCTACTCTGGATTCTTCGAAACCTTGAAGCCCCTAGGCCTGTGACTGTGCACAGATCCAACATCTGCTCCCTGACACAGCAGTGATGTGAAGCCTCCCAAGCACAGAGTTCTAGCCAAGAGTCCTTTGGACTTTGCCAAATAAGCAAATAAGTCACCCGGTAACATCCCTGGCTTCCTGTAATGTGTAAAAATCATTGCCTTGCTTTCGATGACAACACCTGTTGCTTCCAGTCTTTGAAAGCAGCTTGGCGGCCACAGTGGCCCTCTAGTGACACGGTGCACGTCTCCCAGCTGCTTCCTAAAAGCAACTACTAGAAAGCACACACAGACACAAACTGAAGCAGCTTAGTCTGAAGGCCTTGCCCTCTCTGCCCCCAGTCAGGCTCCTTGAAGACCACGGCTGAAATCTGAAGGATCAATGTTTAAAGCTAGCTATCTATAAAAGTCCAGCAGATGTTTAGCTCTCAAATAACTAGCAAATAGCAGTGCTGCAGGCATGGATCAAGTGGTAGAGCACCAAGTGAGAAGCCCTGAGTTCAGAGCTGAGTCTGAACCACAACAGCAAAACAAACCCAG